>NW_011494946.1:3165374-3177954 GCF_000754665.1 Bison bison bison
CAGAATTTTCCACAGTTTATTATGATCCACACAGTCAAAGGCTTTGGCATAGTCAATAAAGCAGAAATCGATGTTTTATGTTATCTTTTGATGGAGCCTTATAACTAGATGTCTCCCAATTATGACATGGAGAATGGGGCAGATTTCAGACTTAGACGTAGTATTGCCTGCCATAGTGTGTTGAGAAGTCCCTTCCTGCCCTTCAGGATGAAACCTGAAACTGTGGTGGCCTTGCTTCCTGTCAAGGCTGCTGTCTTAACCGTACCCAGCTCTTTCTTGCTGGACTCACTTCAACTCTCGTCATTCCCTCACGTTCAGCTCCTCCTCAGTGGTGATGCTTTATCCTTGGTGCTCTTGGTTGGGAACCTCTTTTTCCCTTAAACCTGGGTGGATTGATGATAGTAAAACATCACCACTAAGGTGAAAGTCTTTGCTTGTTTTCCATCAGAGAGCAGTATTAGAAGTCCGCATACTTCACATGATTCACAAATTAACATTAGGAGTAAAGAGAAGACTGCTTAATGTGCTTTTTCTGATACTTGGAGGATTATCTCCAATCTGTGTCTATTAAGGGCAGTTTCTGCAATCAGTTAATCTGATAGCTTTTGAGAAAAACTTTCGAAGATATAATTATGGTTGTCATACTCAGGCAGCTATATTTAATAGTTAATGTAATCTTATTTTAAAAATGTGTATTGTATGGGTCAAAACAACCAGTATACAGTATTTAGTTTTTAGTCATTCTGAGGTTAAATTATTTTTTGCATCTGTCAGGCATATTTTAATAGTTCTTTATGTACATTTAATTAATTGCATGTTAAAATTAACATCACAAGTAACTTAGTAACAAGTTAAAAATAAATCTTTTGTCTTGTTAATAAACTTCACACAAAAATGTAGTAATTAAATATTTGACACATTTTCATACTTTTAATGATTTCAGTATGGGGTTAATTTGATACATGTGAACACTGTTAACTATACAGTTCATACATGAGTTTTGAAATTATTTGTGTAATAGAATCATCAAGATGCTTTTATATTGCATTTAAAAGCTTAGTAAAGTTTTTAAAATAGTAAAATAGTGTTTTTTACTACTAGTAAATATTAAAGTCTGCTTGTGAACAGATCAGAACTGAACAGAAATTCTGTTCAGTAGCTGGGTTGGCCAATCAAATGTAAAGGTTTGAGTTTTCTCTTCAAGCCAAAAAAAAAAAAAAAGTAATTGATTTGAGCCATTTTATCATATTGCCAAGGCAATATAAGTAGGTTTCATTTAAACCTTTTATATAATCAAATACATGGAAGCAATTAAGATTGGAAACCTAGGGCCTACCAGGAGCTTCTTGGAGGGGGAGGAATGGGGACTCTTAAATGGTTGTTAATGGCAATTTATAGAATTTCCAACAAGCACACCAACTTGCAGTGCTTAATATAGGTTATCTGATTTTAGAGATGGCTGTTACATTAAACCTCTCTCCAAAGACTGAGAGGTGCTATTTTTATTAATATCTAGGCAAGGGACTAAGTGAGTTCAGATGCCTGGCTTGAGTAATGAAAACACCAACAAGCATTTACATACTTGGTTTAATTTCTTGCCATTAACACACACATACACACACACACACAGATTAGGGGTATATTTATGCACAATCTGGCCTTTTAACAAAGAAAAATAAGCCTATGTTTAGGCTGCCACTGCTATGAACAAAACAGCTGAGATTTTAATGAACACCATACTGAGGGCATGTAGGACATAAGGCGAATTAAGCAGGTTACAAACTGCACATCTTCTGTTTGGATGGAGGAGATCTCCCCAACCCTGACAGTTAGTTGTACTGACAAGGCAAGCAGATAGACAGAAACAGAAGGAGATCATTTGTATCAATTTGAGAAATAGGACCAGTAGTGAAACAAAATAGCCACTCAAAATAGTCTCACTTTATGTTAAAATTATTCTTTCTCTATTTTCCCCCCAAATAAATACGTATGGTTAAACAAAACCTTATTTTATTTTGTTTGCAAATAAAAACCAACATAGTTTTTATTTTTAAGAGAAGATTTTCTGGACACTCAAACAAGTTTTAATCTTGGTAACCTGACAGCTTTGTTTAAACACTGAATATGAGTTTCCTTTCATGAAAACCTTTTCAGAGGATAGCAGTTCAGCTGTGAAAACCTGAATACATTAATGATGACAAAGAAGCTCCAGAATGAGCCAACATTTGTTTTGTTCTTTTACAATATTTCTTGATAAATTGCAAACACAAAAGTGTTGCGGGGTTATTTTAAAATTTTCCTGTTTCTTTGCTAATAAATGTCTTTGTGTTTACTTTTTAGATATATTACCTTGATATTAATCACTTTATTTTTTAAACAAAGTGACTTTAAGAAGTCCTTTTTTTTTAAAAAATGTGACTTAAAAGTATGTATTATAGGGAACCCTTTAACATTGCCTTTCATGTATGTGGTTAAATATCAAAATGCATTATTCATGTTTAGACTTTGGATAATTTTCTTGAAAAGTAAACCTCTTCCAAATACCAGACAATTGTGTTCTGAAGATGTTTATTTAAGATCATTTACTTGATATCTAAAGTGATTAAAGAAGATGAGTCATTTGCAAAGAAAGCAACCTTGTAATATTTTAGTGTAATGCTGTCTTCACGGGCCGCAGTTTGCTTATTTAATACTCACTCGTATGAAGAGTGATACTGCTAATCTTTCTGAAATAAACGTTTCTTATTGAGAAATTTTTTATTTTTTAATTTGCATATGTGTGTCCTAATTCGTTTCAAAAAGTTTTGAGGCATGATTTGAGACATAGTTGGAGAAGATTAGCTTTTCTTTTCTGATTTTTAAAGTTCAAATGTTTTTCTATTCTGTTTACAAATGATTTTTAAAGTTCAAATGTTTTTCTATTCTGTTTACAAAATACTTTTCTTAAAAGCGTATTGTAAAACTTTTGCAATTTTAGAATTAGTTTCTAAGAAGTTCCTTGAACTACTTTTTGATGTATTTTGCACTGGTAGATTGAACGTGTTTCCGAATGGTATATAGCTGAGCTCAGTAACTAAAATGAGCTGTGTTGGTCACTTATGTGCTTGGTATGTACTCAGCCATTTGGTTCATCTTACTTGTCAGTAGGCTATCAGTTTGCTATATAACAAACCATCCCTAAACTCAGTTCTGTAAAACAGAAGTGTTTATGATTGCTAATGAGAAAGTGCCTAAGCTTGGTAATTCTCTTGCTATGGGCTCACCTTGCCTATGTGTTTGGGGAATGACTGGTCCAGACTGGCCTCACTTGGGTGTCTGGAGATTGGATGACAGGTGACATGATAGAGTGACTGAGCCACGTGCTTCATCCTTCAGTGGTCCAGCCATCACTCTCTTACTGGTGGTGTCAGCATTCGTGAGGACCGACAGACACTGCAGGGTTTGTGAGAACCAGGCTCATTACGGGCTCTGAGAAACCTCTACAGCCATTTGTCGGCCACAGCAAGTACCAGTGCCAGCCACAATAGAGCAACAGCAAAATTGCATTTCTGTAGACTAGCAGTGAACAATCTGACAATCATTTAAAGCCAAAAGAATCTATTCACAGTAGTAGCACTAAGAATAATTACACACTTAGGAATATGTGTGACCAAGCACTGCTGTAAGAAGTATAAATACATGGAGAGAAACCTGACATGCATGGACCAAGAAACACATCACTGGCATGATGCCACTGCCGCTTGATGGAAGGATCTGGAAAACCGCATCATAAGAGGCGTGTGATAATCAGGATCATTTATACCAGCAGTCTGCTATAGATGCTGAAGCAAAGATGTAAGCAAGCAGTTTTACAAGTATTTTATGTTAACAAGAACCAATCAAAAAAGGATAATGTGACAGGAAAGAATTAACTGCAAATCTAGAACTATTGACTGAAAAATAATAGAAGAAATAAGAGACCTCAAATAAGAGAACTCAAAGATAATTCATTGGGAAATAAGGAAACATTATAGTTTCCTTGTATTTCTGTGATTATCAGAGTAAAAATATATGTGAAATGAGTTAATAAGATGTTTAAATAAAATTTTTAAGCAAGTGTTTAAATTTTGTCAATTTCCAGAAAGATTCTATGAACCTGGAAAATATCTTTCTAAAATTTATTCAGAATTATATGCTGATTAAAAAGACAGCAAGAAAATTTAGTGAAAATTTTTATGGTAACAAATTTGAAAATAAAACAAAGTGGGAAAAGTTGTATTAGAAAAGAATGATTAAAAGTGACTAAAGACAGTTAAGTACATTTTACATAAAATACTAAGTACTTTGTAAAGCTAGAGTACATTCATTGCTTACTGAGTTATATTTCTCACATAAAAAACTATGGCTACAAAAAATATTATATCATGTACAAAGAGTTTATTTGCAAATGGGAAAAATTATTTGTCAGAGTGATTTTTATACAATACACACAACTGTATTTTGTGGATCACAAATGTTATAAGAAAAAAATTCTTGGTGAAGCCATAACTATTAATATAATGGAAAAAATATTTTATCATATCCCACAGAGAAAACACTAGTCCCAATTTGGAGACAGATGATTACTAAAAAAAACAACAACAACAATTTTGTTCTCATTAAAAGTTCTTTGAGAGAACTGAAACCTAGGGAATGTTCTCACATTCATATCACACGGCTCATATAACCTTTATAACAGTATCAGACAAGGGCTTTATGAGAATACAAGCTATTCTTGTGCATGAATATCATACAAATAAAATACTGGTAAACTAAATGGAGCAATACGTAAAAGGATGACATCTTATCAAATCTTGTCTATCCTGGGAGTGTAAGGTTTGTTCCTTACAAAAATTTTTAAAGTCATTCAGCTTATTAACAAAATAAAGAAGAAGGTCATTTCAGTAGATGTAGAGAAACTATTGCCCGCATTTCCTGGTGGCTCAGATGGTAATGAAATCTTCCTGCAATGCGGGAGACCTGGGTTCAATCCCTTGGTTGGGAGATTCACTGGAGAAGGGAATGGCAACCCACTCCAGTATTCTTACCTGGAGGGTTCCATGACTAGAAGAGTTGGGTGGGCTACAGTCCATATTATAAAAAGAATATTGCTTAGCAAATGTTGAATAGAAAATAATTTCCATACTATGAAGAAGAACATGTATAAAAGAACTATAGCAAAACCATCCTCAATGATGAAATAGTTAAAATGTTCTCTTTAAAAATGGGAACAAGATAAGAATCTATAGATAAACCATTGGAATTAACAATTTATTTTACAAATATTCCCTGATATAAAATTAACATGCAATATCACTTGCACTCAGAAATACACAAGTAATAAAGTGTTTTATAGTATAAAAATATGAATATCCTTGAATAAATTCAATAAAAATATGATAACTTTTATGGAGAATATTATGAAACTTTATGGAAAGACATGTAAGACCTGGATAAATACAGAGACTTCACCACGATTGTGGAAGGGATAGCTCATTGTCACAGAGCTAGTAAGTTGTTTTCAAGTTGATACATAGATTCAGTGTACTTTTAAGTCAAAATATCATCAGTGTTTTTTCAGTAACTTTGTAGTCTGATTCTGATATTTACATACAGGAAGGAAATGTCCAGTAGCCAAGACACTTGTGAAGAACAAAGGTGTACTCTGTAACAGGCACAGGTGGGAATGGCTTGACAAATAGACCAGCACAAAGAACAGAAAGTCAGGCACCGCATGTATTAAAATCTAATACATGGCAAAACTGGCATTGCAGATCAGTGGTAAAGAATGGGCTTATCATTAAATGGTGCTGAAGACAACTGATTTTCCATATGGGGGAAAACAAGAATGAATCTCTTTTTCACAACTTATGGGAAATACTGGTTTCTCCCAAATTATGATTATACTTTAGAGCAGCAAAATATTTAAGACAAAAGACAATTATGTAGAATTAGATTGAGTTCATCAAGAAATTCTTTCCGAAGATATCATAAAGAAAGTGAAAACACAAGCTACAATCTGGGGAAAGATAACAATATTAAAAAAACTAACAAAAACTTGATATCCAAGATATAGAAAGAATTTCTGTTTATTAGTAAGTAAATGACATGAACAGGCATACATTCAGTAGAAAAGGAAATATATAATAGCCATAAATATAAGGAAAACCTAAACAACATCTCAGATTGTGTATTAGATTTTTTCCCTGCCACTCTAACCCTTAGCTATCACTGGTCTATTCTCCAGGATGATAGTTTTGTCACTTAAAGAATGTTATATAAGTGAAATCATGTAGAGTATAACACTTTTTCACTGGCTTTTTTATTCACAAACTTCAGATCTAAGTTGTTGCATATGCTGGATAAACAGTAGCTCTTCCTTTTTATTGCTGGATGGAATTCCTTCATGTGAATGTGCTGTCGTTTATTCTCTTATGAAGGACATTTGGGTGGTTTACAGGTTTTACAGTTACTGACAAAGCTACAGGGAGCGTTTGTGTTCAGGGTTTTGTGTGGATCTACGTTTTGTTGACCTGTGTTCCGAGTAGTTCTACTGTTTGACTTTTCCATAAGCAACATGTGAAAACTCCTGTTGCTCAGCATCCTCAACAGTATTTTTATATTGTCAGGAATTTTTAACCATTCTAATAAGGATGTAATAGTATTATATTGTGGTTTAATTTTTTGAAAAGACCCTGATGCCGGGAAAGATTGAAGGTGGGAGGAGAAGGGGATGCCAGAGGATGAGATGGTTGGATGGCATCACCGACTCGAGGGTCATGAGTTTGAGTAAGCTCTGGGAGTTAGTGAAGGACAGGGAGGCCTGGCGTGCTGCAGTCCTTGGGGTCTCAGAGAGTCGGACACAACTGAGCAACTGAACTGAACTGAATGGCTAATGATGTTGAAAATTTTTTCTTGTGTGCATTTACCATCTATATCCTCTTTAGTAAAGTGTTTGTTCAACTTGTGTGCCAAATTGGATTTTTTTTTTTTTTTTTTTACTGTTGAGTTTAGAGAATTCTTTTTATATTCTAGATACAAGTGCTTTGTCAGATGTGTGACCTGCTCATATTTTTTCCTCATCTCTGGCCTGTCTTTTCATCCCTTCTAACAGACTTTCACAGAGGAATTTGTTTTATTCTGCTGTATTTTTCCATTGATGAAATATGCGCTTTTGGTGTTACATATAAAACTCATGTTAGATAGTGGAAGTGAAAGTCTCTCAGTTGTGTCTGATTCTTTGCAACCCCTTGGACTATACAGTCCATGGAATTCTCCAGGCTCAATACCGGAGCGGGTATCCCGTCTCCAGTGGATATTCCTAGGAATTGAACGGGGTCTCCTGCTTTACAGGTGGATTCTTTACCAACTGAGCTATCAGGGAAGCCCCATGTTAGATAACTCTTCTCCTAACCCTAGGTCATGATGATTTTGTTTATTTTCTTCTGAAAGTTTTATATTTTGCATTTAGATTCATGAGCCATTTGTTTTTATTTTTGTATAAAACATGAGATTTATTAGATCAGTTCAGTTTGGTCGCTCAGTTGTGTCCAACTCTTTGCGACCCCATGAACCGCAGCATGCCAGGCCTCCCTGTCCATCACCAATTCCCGGAGTCCACCCAAACTCACGTCCATTGAGTCGGTGATGCCATCCAACCATCTCATACTTTGTCCCCCCCTTTTCTCAACCTGCCCTCAATCTTTCCCAGCATCAGGGTCTTTTCTAGTGAGTCAGCTCTTCGCATCAGGTGACCAAAGTATTGGAGTTTCAGCTTTAACATCAGTCCTTCCAATGAACACCCAGGACTGGTCTCCTTTAGGATGGACTGGTTGGATCTCCTTGCAGTCCAAGGGACTCTCAAGAGTCTTTCTTCTCCAACACCACAGTTCAAAAGCATCAATTCTTCTGTGCTTAGCTTTCTTTATAGTCCCAACTCTCACATCCATATATGACCACTGGAAAAACCGTAGCCTTGACTAGACAGACCTTTGTTGACAAAGTAATGTCTCTGCTTTTTAATACGCTGTCTAGATTGGTCATAACTTTCCTTCCAAGAAGTAAGTATCTTTTAATTTCATGGCTGCAATCATCTCAACATAATAAAGTCCATATATGATAGACCTACAGTTAAGTTCATACTCAATGATGAAAAGCTTAAGGCATGTCCTCTAAGATCAGGAATAAGATAAGGATGTCCACTCTCACCACTTTTATTTGACATATTTTTGGAAGTCCTAGCCACAGGAATCAGAGAAAATAAAAGAAATACCAGAAAACTACGGAGCTTATTGATGAATTCGACAAGGTTGTAGAATACAAAATTAATACACAAAAATCTCTTGCATTTCTATACACTAATGATGAAAAATTGGAAAGAAATTAAGGAAACAATCCCATTTACCATCATTTTAGAAAGAATATCTACCTAAGGAGGCAAAAGTCCCCTACTCTGTAAGACACTGATGAAGGAAACCAGCGATGACAGACAGATGGAGAGAGATACTCTGCTCTTGGATTGGAATGATCAGTATTGTCAAAATGACTACATTACCCAAGGCAATCTAAGGTTCAGTGCAGTTCCTATCAGATTACCCATGGCATTTCTCACAGAACTATAACAAAATTTTTAAAAGTTTGTATTGTAACACAAAAGACCCAAATAGCTGAATAAGGATATATTTGGGGGATGAGCAGAAAACCCTATTTATTGATGAATTGACAGGGCAGTTAGCGTGAGAGAGGAATTCAGAAAATTTCCTAGATTTCTATCTTGGGTAACTAGTTAGATAATTCTATGTACTGAAATGTTGGAAACTGAGGGAAAATAAAGTTTGAGAGAATGGGAGTGGGGAGAACAAATCAAAAATTTTTGTTGTCCTGTGTCATAACATTTGAGGTATGTGGTAGATAATCTTGTGCAGATGTTCACTGCACAGATATGTGAGTCAAAAATTCTGAGAATGCAGTCTAGAGGTACAAATTTGGAGCATAGCAGCACCAGGATGATGTTGGATTTGAGAGCATGTAAATAGTGGGAGATGGAAATTCAGGACACTGACCTCTACAGTTGGTAGACAAGTGTTTGATGTCCTTAATGTTTGGGGATTCTGGAAAATTCATAAAAGTTATAGACGTAATAGGGTAATAGCCAAAGAACATAAATAGGCAATTCTCAAAGAGTATTTCGTGTTTTAGATGTTTAATAATTATTTGCAGAATGACCTCATTTTACAACCTAGAATGACATTAAGCCAAGATAATTTTTTAAACAAATTATCAAAGATTTGAAATATAATAAAAGTGGACATTGGCTGAGGTCTAGAGAGATGGACATTTTCAAAATGGCAGTCAGTTTGGCAATATTTATCAGAAGTCTAAATTTGTCCTTGTCAATTAACCTTCCTGTTTATTTTCTGTTTTTGAAATCCTGTGATATTTTTCCTGTTCTTTGTCAACAGTGCATCAAAATAGATTAAAATATGAATCGTTGGTTCAATGTCAGAGTCCTACTCATCTGAGAGTCTAAGTATGCCTTCTACAGATTGAAATAGTTCTTTGAGTTCTGTTTACTCTGTGCTGGTCTTCATTTCTTTCACGTACCTTTCAGCTTCTTTCCCCACAACGGATAATCAATTGTCCATAGGACAGAGGAACTTACTTATAATAAATTCTGAAATGTTCACTTTTACAGACACTGTGCCCTTAAAAAAATTCTGTATTGAAATCTGAACCCCCAGTGTGGTGGTATTAGTATGTGTAGCCTTTGGGACATGAGTAGGTTCTGAGGGTAGAGCCCTTTTGAAGGGATTAGTACCCTTGTAAAAGGGACCCTGGGAGCTTCTCCCTCTCTCTATCCCGTGTGAAGACAGTGTTCACTGTCGAAGCCATCTGGTCTATGGTATTTTTGTTTCAGCAGCCCAAGCTGACAAAGACATTCACTTTTTAAATGAGTTAAACAGGAAGTAGTATATCGTTTCCCTGTTCAGCCCGAAGGAGAACAAAGATGTGATGAAACTTCTCCTACAGCAAACATACCTAAACTCAGACTGTGACAGGGCTTTTTAGCTCAGTAAGTGTTGTAACTCAGAAGTTTGCTTTGATGAATAGTTAGTGCTCCAGGAAACCATTTGCTAATGTAATTCAGTCTGTACTGTATTCCTAAAAAGTAAAGGAGAGCAGCGGTTTTTACCCAGTGGTTATTGACTCTGCCTATGTGTACTTTACTATAACTAAAGTCTCTCTTCTTATCTCTTAATTTCCTGTCTCTTCACCAGTATTAGGTACATCCTTTAACAGGGTAACATCCTATTTGGAAATTATGCCTGGTGCAAAAGTGAAGCTCATGAGATCTTCCCCCTGTGAGATACATGCCTATGTTTGACCCAACAAGTATTATAAATAGGAGAGAGCAGCCTCTTTTTAAGAGCGTGAGATAAGCTTTGATTAAGAGTAGGTTTAGCCAGTGCATGTGTTTTATATTTTTACAAAAGTTGTACTTTTGTCTACTTTGTAAATAAAAAAAATAACAACTTCTAGTCAATAGAAAAAGCTACAAACCTATCCATCAGTAGACATTTCCACCTTAAAGTAAACTAAATTCTCATTGAATTGGATTCAGTGACTCATGGCTAGAACAGATGTTATCTTAATAGAGGAGAGAAGAAGAAAATTATGTGATGAGCCACAGAGGCACTTCCAAATTGTATTCATTGTCAGTACAAGGGAAGTTCAAAACTCTACTTGCTTCCATTTGCTATGACTGTACCAGAATTCAGTGTTTTATACCTTTATACATAAAAGTATACATGCTGACTTTTAAAACTACAGTTAAATATATAAAGAGTGAATATTGGAATATTCAGGCAATTTTTAATGTTATAAATTCACATTTTTGTTTCTGTGTTTAATATGCTGTTATTTAATCCTCTATAAAAATCAAACATTTTTATAACCTTTAAATTTCTCAATATCAATAATTGTTCTTTTACTTAATCTCTGGTAATTCAAATATACTTTCAAAGTATTGACACTTGAGAATGTTAACCAATGTTGTTAGTTTTTATTTGGTGTGTTTTAAGTGGAACAGCTGTTGGGGATTGAGGTCAAAATTGTAGCTTCGTATAGGATTAATATTTGATGACTTTTTCTTTCAATTCTACTTCGATGATTGACTACCATGGCTACAGTGACTGAGCTGGGCAGAATAAGGTGCTCAGGTAACTTTAGCCACACACCTTGTGATGACATTAATATTTAGAATTGAGCAGAGCTGTCAGATCTTCAGTATTCTCATTCTTAAGTGTTCTGGTTTGGTTGGTAATGTAAAAAACTTTTCTACTTCAGGGGTCCTCATTCACTGTAAGGTTTACTATTCACTGAGGCTTCGTTGGGTATTGCTTTGTTGAGTGCCTGCTCCATGCTTGGCTATACTGTAGAAGCTGGAGACACTGTGGAGAATAAAACTTCCGGTCTCAAGAAATTGGTGATTTTAGTGAAACACAATAAGTAATGTCAATGTGTTAAACATAGATCATGTTTGGTGGTGGTAAGGGCTGAGGAAAAAAAATGAAGATGGGGAGAGGGTGGGCAGTGAGTGAAGGATCTGTTCTGGTTTCAGAGAGGGCAACAGGAAAGGCTGCCTTCGCTTGTGTTAAGACCCCAAGAAAGTATCCAGAGAAAAAATCTCCTTCATAAAACCCCAGTGTATTGACATAACATACTGGATTAGTGTTAAGTTCAGTCGCTCAGTTGTGTCTGACTCTTTGCGACCCCATGAACTGCAGCACGCCAGGCCACCCTGTCCATCACCAACTCCCAGAGTTTACCCAAATTCATGCCCATTGAATTGGTGATGCCATCCAACCATCTCATTCTTTGTTGCCCCCTTCTCCTCCTGCCCTCAATCTTTCCCAGCATCAGGGTCTTTTCAAATGAGTCACCTCTTTGCATCAGGTGGCCAAAGTAATGGAGTTTCAGCTTCAGCATCAGTCCTTCCAATGAATATTCAGAGTTGATCTCCTTTAGGATGGACTGGTTGGATCTCCTTGCAGTCCAAGGGACTCTCAAGAGTTTTTTCCAACACCACAGTTCAAAAGCATCAATTCTTCGGCACTCAGCTTTCTTTATACTCCGACTCTCACATCCATACATAACGACTGGAAAAACCATAACCTTTACTAAACAGACCTTTGTTGGCAAAGTAATATCTCTACTTTTTAATATTATATTTAGATTGGTCATAACTTTCCTTCCAAGGAGTAAGCATCTTTTAATTTCATGGCTATAGTCACGATCTGCAGTGATTTTGGAGCCCAGAAAAATAAAGTCTGACACTGTTTCCACTGTTTCCCCATCTATTTCCCATGAAGTGATGGGACCAGATGCCATGATCTTAGTTTTCTGAATGTTGAGCTTTAAGCCAACTTTTTCACTCTCCACTTTCACTTTCATCAAGAGGCTTTTTAGTTCCTCTTCACTTTCTGCCGTAAGGGTGGTGTCATCTGCATATCTGAGGTTATTGATATTTCTCCCAGCAATCTTGATTCCAGCTTGTGCTTCT
>NW_011494946.1:3178054-3188434 GCF_000754665.1 Bison bison bison
ACAGATTCCAGCTTGTGCTTCTTCCAGTCCAGCGTTTCTCATGATGTACTTCTGATCATATAAGTTAAATAAGCAGGGTGACAATATACAGCCTTGATGTACTCCTTTTCCTATTTGGAACCAGTCTGTTGTTCCATGTCCAGTTCTAACTGTTGCTTCCTGACCTGCATACAGATTTCTCAAGAGGCAGGTCAGGTGGTCTGGTATTCCCATCTCTTGAATTTTCCACAGTTTATTGTGATGCACACACTCAAAGGCTTTGGCATAGTCGATAAAGCAGAAATAGATGTTTTTCTGGAACTCTCTTGCTTTTTCCATGATCCAGCGGATGTTGGCAATTTGATCTCTGGTTCCTCTGCCTTTTCTAAAACCAGCTTGAACATCTTGAACTTCATGGATCATGTACTGTTGAAGCCTGGCTTGGAGAATTTTGAGCATTACTTTACTAGTGTGTGAGATGAGTGCAATTGTGCAGTAGTTTGAGCATTCTGTGGCATTGCCTTTCTTAGGGACTGGAATGAAAACTGACCTTTTCCAGTCCCGTGGCCACTGTTGAGTTTTCCAAATTTGCTGGCATATTGAGCGCAGCACTTTCACAGCATCATCTTCCAGGATTTGACATAGCTCCACTGGAATTCCATCACCTCCACTAGCTTTGTTCGTAGTGATGCTTTCTAAGGCCCACTTGACTTCTCGTTCAAGCATGTCTGGCTCTAGGTCAGTGATCACACCATCGTGATTATCTGGGTCGTGAAGATCTTTTTTGTACAGTTCTTCTGTGTATTCTTGCCACCTCTTCTTAATATCTTTTGCTTCTGTTAGGTCCATACCATTTCTGTCGTTTATTTAGCCCATCTTTGCATGAAATGCTCGCTTGATATCTCTGATTTTCTTGAAGAGATCTCTAGTCTTTCCCATTCTATTGTTTTCCTCTATTTCTTTGCACTGATCATTGAGGAAGGCTTTCTTATCTCTCCTTGCTATTCTTTGGAACTCTGCATTCAGATGGGTATATCTTTACTTTTCTCCTTTCTTTGCTTTTTGCTTTTCTTCTTTTCACAGCTATTTGTAAGGCCTCCTCAGACAGCAGTTTTGTGGTTTTGCATTTCTTTTTCTTCGGGAAGTTCTCGATCCCTGTCCTCCTGTACAGTGTCCTGAACCTCCGTCCATAGTTCATCAGGCACTGTATCTGTCAGATGTAGTCCATTAATTCTACTTCTCACTTCTGTGTATTATCGTAAGGGATTTGATTTAGGTCATACCTGAATGGTCTACTGTTAAGTTGTAATATTCTTGTAATTACATACTGATAAGTATATTGAAAAATTTATAATATTCTGCAATTGGCATCACCATTTAGTGTGTTCTCTTAGTATAGTTTATTATGTATTTATAGTACTTTAAAGGATAAATATTTGCTTTATGTGGCAACTTTACGTACATTCTGACCTCCTACTGCAGAAAATATAACGTTTCCTTGACTTTGTCTCAGTGGTAGAAAGGAAATCAATTAAGTTCTATTAACACATGTAGCTTCTAATGCCCTGAAAGTACATTTCAAATTCCATGGTATTTTGACTACATGTTCTGTATATTAACTTATTCTGATTTAAAAAATACTGTCTGTATGGTGCTATTATTTGTCTTCTTTTCTTAGATCTTTGGCAAATGTTAAGAAATGGGAAAAGCTAAGTAGTTTCTTTTAGGTTTTTTTAGACTTACAATTCTTCCTCTAAAACCTGTCTTTTTAGCTTCTAGGTTAGCCAGCCTTAAATTATTTGAGCATAATAATATCAATACTGATAACATTTCATTGCATTCTAAGATTTTAACAAATTATTTGCTATAAAACATGTTCTGATACTCTTCAAGAGTGGAATTCTTTGTAATTTCATTCTCCAGGTACAGATAGGGCAAGAGTACCCAGGATGCCTGCTGGGCAGTGTTCATCTCTGTGCCGAGTATGCCTGCCTTCTAATGGTTCATCTTCTGGGCTGCAGTTCTGTCTTGGGTCGCCTGTGGAAGAGCGCGTGTGGGCTTCATGCTTTCTTGCTCTCCCTCGAGTCCTGCTGCCCGTTGGGCTCAGTACCGTGGCCCCCCAGTGATAGATGGTCCAGGAGTGTGGAACGTTTACACAAAGGTGTGGAGAAGCATGTACTGTTTTCCTTACACAAGCCAACGTGACAGATGGATCTTATTTTCGCATTAGTTTTCTCATTATGGGGTAGAAGCCGTTATTTCAAGACCCTTGTGATATCATTGCGTATGTCTTAGTCATGTGATTCGCACTCATGGTTTTAAGGCACCCCCTGCAGCACCAGTTTGCAGTTACTGGGAGAAGCTGCAGTGCCCCGCAGGCACCTTTCCCAGCAGCCTTCTCGGCGCGTGCCATGCCGTACTTCCGCCGTTAAATTCCACACTTGGTTGCATAGAGTTTCTATTTTTTTTAAATTAGTAATGTTATGAAATCACCAATGGATGCTTAATATTTCTAAGGGTTTAGATGAATGTAGAAATAATTAGTCATCACTTAATTTACCTATTTTAGGAAGACTTCCTGCTTGCAGTAACACTTTACACGCATGGAAGAAAATAGTTTGGCAAGTCAAGAAGTACAGACTAAAAAAAAAAGATCATTGAATCTTGAGTGAACAGGAAAAACACAATGATAGTAAAAGAATATGACAATAGTGTAAATGAATAAAAACAACTTTAGTATGAGCTGGAAGAGGGTCCTGAGAGTTCAGGTGACAGACGAGAAAGTTCCGGCTCAGGGCAAGAGTGTGCGAAGTAAGGGCTGATGAAGGACACGGGTGCTACAGCTCCAGCTCACAGTGAGCAGGAGGCCACGGTGGGCCAGAGCGAGACGAGGGGCTAAACCCCTTCTATCAAACAGTAATTCTTCTAGTGCACTTCCTTCCCTGTACAAGAAGGTACGTCCTAATAAAAATTAAAGAGCAAGTTGCATTTGGAAGAACAGGTCATCGTAACTCATTGACATTAGGCCGCATAACTGAGTAATGTCTTCCTTCAGTGAAATACATCAAATGAGATCAACAATTATGACTCATAAACATGCCTCGCAGGCATAAAACAGCAGGGAATTAGCATGTGAGGCTGATAAATATGCATGTAAATAAGCTCCCAAAGGAATAACATGGGTTTGATTGATAGGTTTAGAATTGGAACATATGTAAACCCCTTTATTCCTCATTCTGGTGTAGCTAAGTAAAGATGCGTTTTACTTGTTAAAAAGTTTCAATAACTTTGTAAATCTTAATGCCACATCTGTTTTTTTTGTTGTTGTTGTTGTTGGGTTTTTTGGTATGTCACTTGTAAGATTAATTGAATTGTCTACAGGCTGGTTGGCCCTCACATGCAGTAAATGGAGGAGCATGTGAGAGAAAGGCTGTACATCTGGGGCTAGAGAGGGGAGGGGTCTTTGGGAAATCGCTCTTTTTATCTTGGAAAGTGATGTAGGATCATAGGAAGTTTCTTTTGGAAATAGAGCTGTGACGTAGCACTTGGCTGTGATGCAAAAAATACGCTCCATATCCTCTCTTTCTGTGTTTATTTGGCCTTCCCTGGTGCCTCCGACGGTAAAGAATCTGCCTGCAATGTGGAAGACCTGGGTTTGATTCCTGGGTTGGGAAGATCCCCTGGAGGAGGGCGTGTTGACCCACTCCAGTATTCTAGCCTGAAGAGTTGCATGGACAGAGGAGCCTGGTGGGCTACAGTCCGTGGGGTTGCAGGAGGAGCTTGTGAGAGAGAAGCTATGCATCTGGCTATGCATCTCCCTAGAGAAGGGAGGGATCTTTGAGAAATTGCTCTTTTTATCTTGAAAGGTGATGTAGGATCATAGGAAGTTTCTTTTGGAAATAGAGATGTGACATAATGACTTTGACACAAAAATATACTTCACATCATCTCTTTTCTGTGTGTGTGTTTTTTTTTTTTAGCTCCTAACAATGAAATCTCTGTTTCTTCATGTCATAATACAGGTTTGAATGTTGTTAACTAAAATGCATCTTTTAAATAAAATTTTTTTTCAGTTCTTAATACCTGTGCCTTTTCTGCCCTTTCTAGATGGACATTCATAAACTATAATGGAGCAGTATGAGAAAGTATATGCCTAAATGCCAATCAGATGTCAGTAGGTCCCTGGGTTTGGGCTCATGCCTCAGCTACTAGATGACTTTGGTGACTTTAGGCTCAAGTCGTTTCAGGTAAATGGAAGGAGAAATGTGTCTTTGGATTTCCTGGCACAGAGCCTTAGGCATTATTGCTGTGTAGGGTTCGGGTTCACTAGCTGAAGGCATGGTGGGATCAGACAGTGCCCAAGTCTGTAAGAGAAGAGTTCCACTGTCTTCCTCTCAGAATAGATTGATGAATAAGAAGCAGCATTCTTGTAATACCGTGAAAGTGCTTAAGTGTCTGTGGTTTCAAAAGGGATCATGTTTTTGGTTTGGTGAGACAGGAAATGAATTCTCTATAGCTTGCGTCCTTCATTCTGCAGAGCAGGGTTGGTGATGTGAGCGTTAGGCCTTTTGATTTCTGCAGCTGTGTTCTAGGTGCTTAGAATACATCAGTAAACAAAGCAAATATTCTTGCCCTCATAAAGCTTACATTCTTGCAAAGGGAGATAGGAAATAACAAACATAATAAAGAATTAGGATCCTGTCTTAGAAAGTTAAGAATGGCTTTGAAAAAAAGAAATAAATGTGGCAGTTGGAAGGGATTGATAGTGTATGTATGAGTCAGGAGGTTACAGAATTAAATATCAGGGTAGATCTTTGGGGGAAAAATTTGAGCTAAGACTTACAGAAGATGAAGGAGTGAACCGTGTGAACAGTGGGCATCGCAGGCTGAGGAGGCAGCCAAGTGCGGAAGCGCTAGGTTCGGAGCTGCCAGTCACGCTCTGCACGCCAGGTGGGCACAGAGGTCTGTGAGTTCATGTAAAGCTTCTCGTCTCCGACCTTCGGTGGGTGTAGAGTCCATGTTGACTGAATCGCCGTCTGCAGTGGTCTTACTGCTGGAGGCTGCTGACGTTTTGGTCATTTTTCCCTTGTGACCTTTTGCTTTTGGGGACTTCATTTATTCTATACTGTTTGTTCAAAATGCATGTTTCCCTTCTGACTTCATTTTTTCTTGGCTTACTCCCTGTCTTCACCTTAACACAGATTGAGTTCAACAGAAGCAAGGCTAGGATTTTCTTTAGTATATGAGAGAACTAGAGGAGAAAGTAAATTGAGTTAGGGGATACAGAGTTCAGAGTCTGTTTTCGTATAAGAAATTTAAGTCTGAGGTCCACACACTGTGTGTTGCAGAAATCAGTTGGGAGTTGTGCTCACGTCCCCTCTTCCACTCTCACCTCCACTCCCAAGCACAGGGAAACACATAAAGGCAGGCTCAGGCTTTGGTGTTGGGGGGGCGGTGGGGACTTGTCCTGGTAGCTGGCAAGCTCCACTGGCATCTAGTGGGTACATGCTGAAGGTTTGCAGAACAAACAGTCCCACATAATGAACTGCCTAGCTTCAAATGCCCACAGGTGTACCAGCGAGGAGTCCTGAGGCAAAGATACTAAGGACCAGGTTAGTCCGCACAAGAAAGAGAATACTGTAGGACTAGGGAAAGTAGTTTTCTGGAAGAGTAAGGACTAGCTGGGTCAACAGGGAAAGCACGAGGAATTTCCTAGCCTGATAAGCTGCTCACTTGGACTGTTGCGGAGAAGCACAGGCCTCTAGATAAAGACGTGCTCAACTACGCACAGTCAACGGCAGAGCCCCGCGGACACTCAGAAGACTGCACTAGCCGCAGTGCTCAAATAAATGGACACACAGTTGGATAATGAGAATTTCATATGTTGGTGATCTGACACTGGTTAATAAAGCGATCTTCAGGAATACATGTGTTTTATTTTAAATACACAATTGGCCGGAGTAGGATTTCTGATAATTGATTGTTTTGTTTTTAAAGTTGCTAACTTATTTTTAAAGACCTTACAGCACATGTTTCTATATAAATTCTCTTGGAAATGGGAATTTTAATTTCCAAGACAAGTCACAGAAGTGAATATTTGCTATACAAGTACATTTTCTGGCTTAGTTTAGGAGTAAAACAGTCTTATGTACTAAAATATCTGATCACTGATAGAAAGGGCAGAAATAATATTTTGAAAAACTTAAAAAGAGAATAAAAAAAAAAAACAGCAGGTCCCTTGTCTGCTGTGTTCACTTCAGGATTCTCAGCACTAGGGCTAAATAATTACTTGTAATGAAATGAATGAAATACACTAGACACACACAGACTCAGATGCCTGGCCAGGACAAACGTTTAACACTGGGGTGTGTATACTTCTCATTCTTTAATGAGAGAAAAAACATCATTTCTAAGAAAGCATTTCGTGGTATTAAAAGAAATTAATCAAACTAGCGCTTATGTAATCTTCATTGATCTTAGGTAAAGTTACTGAATAAGTATATTTTTTAAGAAAATGTGTTCAGTTCAGTTCAGTCGCTCAGTCGTGTCTGACTCTTTGCCACCCCGTGAATCGCAGCATGCCAAGCCTCCCTGTCCATCACCAACTCCTGGAGTTCACTCAAACATGTCCATCGAGTCAGTGATGCCATCCAGCCATCTCATCCTCTGTCGTCCCCTTCTCCTCCTGCCCCCAGTCTCTCCCAGCATCAGGATCTTTTCCAGTGAGTCAACTCTTCCCATGAGGTGGTCAAGTTCAGTTCAGTCACTTAGTCGTGTTCAACTCTTTGCAACCCCATGAATCACAGCACACCAGGCCTCCCTGTCCATCACCAACTCCCGGAGTTCACCCAGACTCCCGCCCATCAAGTCAGTGATGCCATCAGCCATCTCATCCTCTGTTGTCCCCTTGAGTATCAGCTTTAGCATTAGTCCTTCCAATGAGCACCCAGGACTGATCTTCTTTAGGATGGACTGGTTGGACCTCCTTGCAGTCCAAGGGACTCTCAAGAGTCTTCTCCAACACCACAGTTCAAAAGCATCAGTTCTTCGTCACTCAGCTTTCTTCACAATCCAGTTCTCACATCCATACATGACCACTGGAAAAACCATAGCCTTGACTAAAATGTGTAAGTATTCATAAAGCTTTGCTAGTCATTCATCATTCTGTTGTCTTAAGTAACTAACTTTTTGTTGTATCTGTATATGTGCCATTTTCATCTTGAAAGCGAAGGATGAGCTAAGAAGGGCTAGCAGAAGCCAGACTCTATCTGGGTAGATTTAGGAGTGAGCATCCTCTCTGATAAAATCAGAAAGGCACTGAACAATAATTGGGTGAAGCATCAGACCCAGAATAAGAACAGCTGCCCACCTGAAGCTATCACAATATTTTTAACCAGCTATATTCCAATATAAGATAAAATGTTAAAAAAAGAAAAAAGAATGATGAAACATACTTCTAGTGTGCATTTTATCTGTAGCAAAGCAGAGTGTTTGTAATCATCTCATTAAGATTTGGGGAGAAGAGAGATCCTGATAGAATTTTTAAAAAAGGAGAGTGGCTACATGGAAACTGTCATACACTCATTAGTACTCACTTATGAATGATATAGTATACTTTCTTTTTAGTAGTATTCCTTTATTTCAGAAAACACAGAATATTATTGAGGCTTTCAAAAATATACCTCCAAAATTCAGCCTTCCTCATCCTGTTCTCATCACTGTCATTTAAATTCCTCTGTAATAAAATTTTCAGTCCTGGTGTTTTTCAGTAACTTAGCTATTTCTGTTGAAGATGGATACTAACCCTTGAGAACAATAAAAAAATGAAATTAGGGGTATAATTCCTAAGAAATAATTATAATTCTGGAGGGAGGGCCTATCACAGTCAAATCCTTTATTTCTATAGGATTATCTTTTCCAGTGGTCTCACTTGATCCAAGCAGAGAGAAGAAAAAAGAATCCTTAAAGGAAATGTTGGCTAGCCAATCTTTTATGTCACTCTCTGCCAACCCAAATTATTCTATTAGCCAGTAAACTATCTAAAACTCCATCACTGTTTTCTGGAGTTAGGGAAAAGAGGTAATAAGCAAGTAGAAAAGATAAGTGAAAATGCAGTAATTAAAAAAAAAAGATTTGCCTGCATCATGCCTTAGATGATTTTCCTTACCCCTTCACTGTTCTGCTACTTAACAGGAGCCATGGTGTTATCAGTTCGGAACCCATTACTGATATTCTTTATATTTGGTTTATTCATCTGTTTTCCCAACTGAACTATTTGTTCTCTGAAAGCAGAGGCTGTGTGTTTCGTCCCGAATTCCCCATGGCACACAGCAGAAGCTCACTAAGTGCTGACTGGATGAACTGACTCTGATATTTTGGCTAGCAAGCACACTTACGGCGAGGCGCTAGGACTCCATCATGATAGGAGAAGAGCAGCGTGTGTTCGTGTGGGGCCCTGTTCTTTCATTGGTGCAGACTGTGGGGATGGTTATAGGCAGAGCCAGAGTACACTCTCGAGAAGCAGTCCATGAGAAAAAGTGATGTGTTGATAACCTCAGAGTTTTGTGCCCCTAAAGATGTCTAGGATCTGGAAATAAGAGAAATGTAATTAGTCATCTGTATCAACTGTGAGGTCTGCACAACATCTGAGTTAAAGTAGCATCACCTCTTAATGGATCAGAAGGAATTTGCTTAAAAAAATAATTCTTCCAGAAATTGTCCTGCCTAGGTGACTTTGTTTGGCATTTACCAGCTGTACACTAGAAGGTTGCCGCCGAAAGCAAAGGCTTGAATTTGGGTGAATTTGATACTGAGTTCTTTCTGCTCTCAATGGTTACACAGTAGGACTCATTGTTTCTTGAATTAATTCTCAGTTTATGATAATATCGGAGAAGGCCATGGCACCCCACTCCAGTACTCTTGCCTGGAAAATCCCATGGATGGAGGAGCCTGGAAGGCTGCAGTCCATGGGGTCGCGGAGAGTCAGACACGACTGAGTGACTTCACTTTCACTTTTCACTTTCAGGCATTGGAGAAGGAAATGGCAACCCACTCCAGTGTTCTTGCCTGGAGAATCCCAGGGATGGGGGAGCCTGTTGGGCTGCCGTCTATGGGGTCGCATAGAGTCGGACACTACTGAAGTGACTTCACTTACGATAATATACCTCTCAGATCTGTTTGGAGGACATGGCATACCCTCCTGTTTGCCATGGCAGGAGGCTGGGTGTCAGTGTGTGCTTGTCCATGAAATGCAAGTGTGTGTTGGGGGGGGTGGGTTGGAGTGTGGAGGAAGTCAGTTTCTTTTCCTCAAGATGAGGAATGATTTAAAAGTGAGCAGCCAAGTTTTATTCCCCACCTGCTTGCTTTCTTTCTGTTGATTAGTAGATGGAATCTTTTTAGCCACCCCCCACCTCACAGAAAGGTATCCTTGGAGCATCAGAGAAGACGCATTCTCAGCTGCAGCCAAGGGAGCCTTTTCATTATCTTCTGTAACTCCCTTACCTTCTGCTGGTGAGGTTTCTCAGGAACACTGGAGTGGGTTGCCACTTCCTTCTCCAGGGCATCTTCCCAATGAAGGGATTGAACCTGGATCTCCTGCACTGCAGGCCGACATTTACCATCTGAGCCACCAGGGGAGCCCTGATCTAGAGCAGGGATGGACAGATTTTTTCCTCTGGAAATGACCAGAGAATAAATATTTCAGGAATCACAGGCCATTTGGTCTGCAGTCTACTCAGCTTAGTCCTTGTCATCTAAAAGCATCCACAGGAAACATGTAAAAGAATGGGTATGGGTGCCTTCCAATAAAGCTATATTTATGATGACCAAACATTGAATATCATATAATTTTCATGTGTCACAAAATATCCTTCTTTTGATTTAAATTTTTTTGAAATAGTGAAAACATCTCCTGCTTATTGTTGTTTGGTGGCTGTCGAGTCCGACTCTGCTGCCGCAGGGGCTGCAGATGCTAATTCCTTGTGTCCTCCACTGTCGCCCGCAGTTTGCTCAAGGTCATGTCCATTGAGTTGGTGATGCTATCTAACCGTCACATCCCCTGCCACTCTCTTCTTTGCCTTCAATCTTTCCCAGCATCAGGGTCTTTTCCACTGAGTTGGCTGTTTGCATCAGGTGGACAGAGTATGGGGTTTCTGCTTCAGCATCAGTCCTTCTAATGAATATTCACAGTTGATCTCATCCTGATCAACATTCAGAAAACAAAGATCATGGCATCTGGTCCCATCACTTCATGGGAAATAGATGGAGAAACAGTGGAAACAGTGTCAGACTTTATTTTTCTGGGCTCCAAAATCACTTCAGATGGTGACTGCAACCATGAAATTAAAAGACGCTTACTCCTTGGACGGAAAGTTATGACCAACCTAGATACTATTGAAAAGC
>NW_011494946.1:3188534-3192526 GCF_000754665.1 Bison bison bison
TTAAAAGACGCTTACTCCTTGGATGGAAAGTTATGACCAACCTAGATAGCATATTGAAAAGCAGAGACATTACTTTGCCAACAAAGGTCCATCTAGTCAAGGCTATGGTTTTTCCTGTGGTCATGTATGGATGTGAGAGTTGGACTGTGAAGAAAGCTGAGCGCTGAAGAACTGAAGCTCTTGAACTGTGGTGTTGGAGAAGACTCTTGAGAATCCCTTGGACTGCAAGGAGATCCAACCAGTCCATTCTGAAAGAGATCAGCCCCAGGATTTCTTTGGAAGGAATGATGCTGAAGCTGAAACTCCAGTACTTTGGCCACCTCATGCGAAGAGTTGACTCATTGGAAAAGACTCTGATGCTGGGAGGGATTGGGGGCAGGAGGAGAAGGGGACGACAGAGGATGAGATGGCTGGATGGCATCACTGACTCGATGGACGTGAGTCTGAGTGAACTCCAGGAGTTGGTGATGGACAGTGGGGCCTGACATGCTGCGATTAATGGGGTGACAAAGAGTCGGACACGACTGAGCGACTGAACTGAACTGAACTCCCTTAGCATTGACTGGTTTGATCCCTTTGCTGTCCAAGGGACTCTAAAGAGTCTCCTCTAGCACCACAGTTTGAAAGCATCAATTCCTCAGTACTCATCCTTTTTTTATGGTCCAACACTCACATCCATACAAGACTCTTGGAATCTCTCACTGTTTCCACTTTTTCCCCTTCTATTTGCCATAAGTGATGAGACCGGATGCTATGATCTTAGTCTTTTTGAATGTTGAGTTTTAAGCTAGCTTTTTCACTCTCCTCTTTCATCTTCATCAAGAGGCACTTCCTTGAGAAAGGGAAGATTCCTCTTCGCTTTCTGCCATTAGAGTGGTATCATCTGCATATCTGTTGTTAATATTTCTCCCAGCAATCTTGATTCCTATTTATGACTGATCCAGCCCAGCGTTTCTCATGATGTACTCTGCATAGAAGTTAAGCGGGGTGGCAGTGTACAGCCTTGACGCACTCCTTTGCCGATTTTGAAGCAGTGTGTTGTTCATGTCCGGTTCTAACGTTGCTTCTTCAGTTGCATACAGTTTTCTCAGGAGGCAGGTGATGTGGTCTTGTATTCCCATCTCTTTAACAATTTTCCATAGTTTGTTATCCACACGATCAAAAGCTTTAATATAGTCAATGAAGCAGAAATAGATGTATTTCTGGAATTTCCTTGCTTTCTCTATGATCCAACAAATGTTGGCAACTCGATCTCTGGTTCCTTTGCCTTTTCTAAACCCAGCTTGTGCATCTGGAAGTTCTCAGTTCACATACTGCTGAAGCCTGGCTTGAAGGATTTTGAGTATAACCTACTAGTGCGTGAATAATAGCTGAAGTGAAATATCTGTTAGAAGCAGTAAAGAGTGGAATCAATAAAGGAGAAATTCAAAGCATAGTTAGGACAAATTGAAGAACAGTATAGAATGAGGGGCGATGAAAACCAAAGTCTCTTATAGAACATGGAGTGAGGCAGATAGGAGACCACTTCACAGGGACCTTTGCGTCTTTGGTTGGGAGTTTAGATTTGAATTATTCATCAGGTAAAATAACACACACACGCACACAGAGCACTGCAAGCCGTGACTTATATCTTACCTTGATAAACATGATTATTTACACGAAGATTATTCTGATAGCTGTTTTTAGAACTATTAATGGAGAAAATGGATGTACCAGATCTTCAGAGAAGTAGCAGCCCATAGGCTGGGTTATGAAGCCAGGGAAAGAGTGTGGTGATTTTTCAAATGAGGAATGGTGTGAGCAGGTTTCACATGCTGGGGACAGTAAGTCAGCACAACTCAGCACCTTCCCAATACAGTTAACAGGGTGAAAATTCCTATTTGTGGGATTTGAGAGAAGCCCATGGTAAGTACATTTTAAAAAATATAGTTAACAAAGCCTGTTGAAAATAAAGGGAGACTTTCAACCAGACTGAGGTGTGTGTATGTGAGTGTGTGTGTGCACATGCATGCCTTCATGCATGTGTACATATGTGTAAAGAAACCATGGCCAGTTATCTAACTGAAAACGAATATAAACTGTGCTTGCATTCTTCCTTTGGTTTTAACATGCCTCAGAGTAATACATGCCATAAAGCACATACACTTCTAATTATACAGCCTTGTCCTGTACTGCGCTTGAGTCAACCTACTGTAGAATGGTATTTTCTGTGCTTTATTTGCAAGTTAACATTTTAATAATTATCATAAATAGTTACCTGATTTGCATATTCTGGTTCATAATCCAACTGTTCTGTGGATCAACCACAGTTCTCTCATTATTCATGCCAAGGCTTCTATATTAGTCTGAATAATCTATCCTAGACTGTATTTCTGTTTCCAGTTCTCAGAGCTTTTTATAACTCAAAGTTATAGTGCTCTTTTAATCCAAAAGATTGAATCATACATGTGCTAGTACAGTAATCTCTTTGACCTACTCTTAGATTGAAGCTGACTTTTATTATTATATGATTACCAAAGTTTCTGTGTAGTATTGTTTTTTTTTATTTAGATTTCATAGCCGTATGACTTAGATATTCAAGTAGTTTTTAAGCAGCCCCTCATCTTTCATCTTTTTAGAGTGTATAATAAGTAAAATGAAATTGTAGGACATATGCACTGAGAACTAAAAAAAAAATAAAACATTACTTTTCAAGAGTCAGACTATAAATCTATGTAAAACAGATCACATATAGTAGAAATGGTCACATTAGAGATGCAGAGGGACTGAGGGACCAGAGTAGGAACTTGGCTGTAATGTAACCAATGAACCTGGAGTCCTAGAGAATAAACTCAGCTTTGACAAGGAAGGTCAGCTGGAAATGCAGATTAATAAACATCAGTGATAACCATTTGAGCTTCGGCTACAGAAGGAGCAGTTGTTTCAGACAATCATGATGTTCTCTGTAGTTACCTCTAGAGGTGTGAAAGGATGTTTGTATCAAGTTAGAAAACTTTGAAGCCATTAAAATTAGAGTCTGATCTCCTTTTGTAAAACTGTGGTATTTCCTTATCAACTAATGTTCTGAGACCTTGACTTCCGAGGAGCTCTTTCTTACGTATAGAGACAATAGTGGTTAGAATATCATACATATCTGATTTTCCTCACAAATTTCTTTCTTTGGCTCCACATAGAGCACATTCATTAATTGGCTTATATACATTTAAGTTCTTATATGAACAGAATTGGCTTGAAGTATCTGTCGCCAGTAGAATCTGATGTACTGAAAATGTAGCCCCTCGGGTTTAACACAGTGCTTCCCACCAGAGTGGTAAAGGTGCAAATATGCATACACCACACTCCATCACGGTTGCCCTTCTCCTCTGTTTCTTTGCATCAATCACTGAAGAAGGCTTTCGTATCTCTCCTTGCTATTCTTTGGAACTGCATTCAGATGCTTATATCTTTCCATTTCTCCTTTGCTTTTTGCTTCTCTTCTTTTAACAGCTATTTGTAAGGCCTCCCAGACAGCCATTTTGCTTTTTTGCATTTCTTTTCCATGAGGATGGTCTTGATCCTGTCTCCTGTACAGTGTCACTAAGCTCCATCTATAGTTCATCAGGCACTCTGTCTATCAGATCTAGTCCCTTAAATCTATTTCTCACTTCCACTGTATAATCACATAAGGAATTTGATTTAGGTCATACCTGAATGGTCTAGTGGTTTTCCCTACTTTCTTCAATTTAAGTCTGAATTTGGCAATAAGGAGTTCATGATCTGAGCCATAGTCAGCTCCCGGTCTTGTTTTTGGCTGCAAAGAGTATAATCAGTCTAATTTCGGTGTTGACCATCTGGTGATGTCCATGTGTAGTGTCTTCTCTTGTGTTGTTGGAAGAGAGGGTGTTTGCTATGACCAGTGCGTTCTCTTGGCAAAACTCTATTAGCCTTTGCCCTGCTTCATTCCGTACTCCAAGGCCAAATTTGCCTGTTACCCCAGGTGTTTCTTGACTTCC
>NW_011494946.1:3192626-3202758 GCF_000754665.1 Bison bison bison
CTACTTTTGCATTCCAGTCCCCTATAATGAAAAGGACATCTTTTTCGGGTGTTAGTTCTTAAAGAACTTCAGCCAAATGAACGCATCAGCTCTGACCCATTGCCTGCAATGCAGTAAGCCTCATGTAGGCATTTGATGAATGTGTGAAGTTAAGTGGAAAGTTACGATGATAAGCTATGAAAATCATAACATGTAGAATTAAATAGGAATAGTTTGCATAATTTCTGTTTTCTGACTGGGATTGTAGAAAGCTGGAGAAAATCACTTCTAAACTTAGAACAGTGAAAAGATGGACTGATGGCAGGTTCATTGCTTTTCTTGAACCCACTGAGTACCGGGGTCCAGCCCCAGTGGAGCCAGGGGTTTTGAAGGGGAGACGGCATTGGCGATCAGGAAACCACAGCTTATTTAAATCTTAATTAAAGATATAAAGAGTGGTTAAATAAGGATAGCTCAGTGAGGAAATTCAGTGGAGAAAAGAGGCTGAATGATTCAGCCAGAAGTTAAGAGAAAGAACGACATGGGGAGACCAAGTTTCGGTGAACAAGGCCCGCACTTTATTTTTCAAAGTAGTTTTTATACCTTAAGTTATGCATAGAGGATAATGGGGGAAGGGGTAGCGTCATGCAGTAAGCCAGGCTTTCTCCCTGCAAACTTATCATATGCAAAAGTTTAGGTGATTTGCATCATCTTCTGGCCCAGAGGCCTGTTAACATTTTAAGACCCTTTCTTCAGAAAACTTATTTTTCTCTAAAGGTGATTAGTCAGGCGCCACCCTCCAAAAGCATTAGATAAAGTTGCATTCCTACAGAGCAAAGGTGTGGTGGGCTATAACAAGAAAAAGAATTAATTCAAGGGTCCAAGTTTACAAACATTAAAGCTACTACTTACACCAATTATGTCAATCAATACACTGCCAGGGACACAGTAGGTAAGGGATATGGAGACTTAGCAGCAAACATTGGCCCAACAAGTGAAAAACCCTTCACCAATACAATTCCTAATCAATCTTTTAACTGCTCGAAGGAATCTATATTTAGACAGTTTAGAACATCTCATGCCTCTCACAGTTGGGAGGCTCTGAACAATCACATGTGGCTGGAAAAACCTATTCAGGCAGGCTAGAGGACTTCCCAAAGGAGTTTGTAGGTTGAAACACTGTCACACCCAGGAATTATTAACTGGAGCTGTAAGTTAACTCTTTTTTCAGAGAGAGGTAGTGGGGGACAGCCCCCCGTAAAGTCAGAGGTGTAGGTGAGAGCACAAAGCAGAAAGTAGGCAGACTCTGGTTTTGGGGGTAGATGCTCGAGAATTTCCGGGGGGACTCCTGAGGCTTGATCCCGCCTTTGCATATGCCGAGCCTCCTTCCTCATGACCTTTGCCACAGGCGGAGTTCCTCATGCTGGCTCCCGGCACACTGAGTGCTGAAGTTGGAAGAGAATGAACTGGTACAGAATCTAGAGGGAGACAAATACCTTTCTCTTGCAGATAGAAGCAAGATACAAGTGTCAACTTAGCAGGTCAAGATACAGCAGACACCTGTAGAAAGAGTTAAGTTAATATGATTGTTGAATTGTGGGGATCAGGTTGTGCTGTTGAGAAAAATTGAAGCTGGGAGGTGGGGGATGGGGTGCACAAAAATAGAACTCTGTACTCTCTTGTGTAGATTTTTCTTCAAGAATCCCATCAGGCAATCAAAGAATATTTCCCCTTGTGGTGAAGAACTGTAGTAGGAAATTCAGCAGCCTAATGAGAGGCACTGAAACTCAAATCCTTTGGCCACCTGATGTGAAAAACTGACTCATTTGAAAAGACCCTGATGCTGGGAAAGATTGAAGGCAGGAGGAGAAGGGGACAACAGAGGATGAGATGGTTGGATGTCATCACGGATTCAATGGACATGGGTTTGGGTGGACTCTGAGAGTTGGTGATGGACAGGGAGGCCTGGCGTGCTGCAGTCCATGGGGTTGCAAAGAGTCGGACATGACTGAGTGACTGAACTGAACCGAACTGAATAAGAGGCACAATAAACTCCAGCTGGACTCTTCTCCCTCTTTTCTCTAATGGAGCAAAACCATATTCTGTTGGGGGACCTGCAATAATTACTGCTGCCTTAAGGAACAGTTGGAATCCCTTTGCAGCCTGGGATTTGGAATAGGGGAAAAAATAAACCTCAACCTTGAGAGGAAGGGTAGGAGCATGTATTGGAACCAGAACTATACCAGGTGAGGGGAAGGATCACTGAAAATGCATTGGGGACTTCCCTGGTGGTCCAGTGGTTAAGACTGTGCTTCCACTGCAGGGTCCTGGGTTTGGTCCCTGGTCAGGGAAGTTCCACATTCTGTGCAGTGCAGGCAAGAAGCAAAACAAAACAAAAATACACACTGCCCTGAGAGCTAGAGACCCTGTGCTCACTTAAGAGTAAAGACTTAATCAGAAGATCAAGAATACTCTGCCCCATTGTTCACTCCCTGCTGCCAGGATAACACCTGTCAAATAATAAGTAACTTGGAAGAGACAGACCTTTTTGGATCATGAAGAATTAAGGCTGGGAATGGAGCAATTGTGAGAATGAAAAAAAAAAATCTTTAGCAAACTAAATTCACCATCTCTAACACAGTGTGCTCTGTATAAGAGTTTGCAGCCTTTTCTCGCAAGCATAACCACAGGAACTACAAAGTTCATACCTAGCTCAGCTCCTAATTAGGTTAACTCAAACCCCTGTGCTAAAGTTCTACTAGAAGGAAGTGTGTGCTCATTTCTAAGCATAAAAACTACCTTAATCTCTACCACTGATAAGCTTGATAACAGGTGAACATAAGAGCTTCAACAAAAAGATAAAAAGAGTATGAAGAGGGATATGGGACCCCCCCCGCCCCCAAAAAAATACCATTGAAGACACAAGGGCTAATAACAGTTAGACACAACTACTACAAAGGCTTTGCAGTCTCGTAAGGAAATTTAAATAACTGAATTATATGTTCAGTTCACTGGAACATAAGGCTTCACTGGAAAAGCCTGTCAGCATGCAAAATCAGATAGTTTATTTCAGCAGAGATGAAAATTTTATCAAGGAATGGAATTTAAAGTTCAAGACTTATAAAAAAGGTAACAGAGATAGAGAATGTCTATAACAAGTGACTAGATCTGATAGATTGCCTGATGAACTATGGATGGAGGTTCATGACACTGTACAGGAGACAGGGATCAAGACCATCCCCACAGAAAAGAAATGCAAAAAAGCAAAATGGCGGTCTGAGGAGGCCTTACGAATAGCTGTGAAAAGAAGAGAAGCAAAAAGCAAAGGAGAAAAGGAAAGATATAAGCATCTTAATGCAGTTTCAAAGAATAGCAAGGAGAGATAAGAAAGCCTTCCTTAGCGATCAATGCAAGGAAATAGAGAAAAACAACAGAAAGGGAAAGATTAGAGATCTCTTCAAGAAAATTTAGAGATACCAAGGGAACATTTCATGCAAAGATGGGCTCGATAAAGGACAGAAATGGTAGGACCTAACAGAAGCAGAAGATATTAAGAAGAGGTGGCAAGAATACACAGAAGAACTGTACAAAAAAGATCTTCATGACCCAGATACTCACGATGGTGTGATCACTGACCTAGAGCCAGACATCCTGGAATGTGAAGTCAAGTGGGCCTTAGAAAGCATCACTACGAACAAAGCTAGTGGAGGTGATGGAATTCCAGTTGAGCTATTTCAAATCCTAGAAGATGATGCTGTGAAAGTGCTGCACTTAATATCAGCAAATTTGGAAAACTCGGCAGTGGCCACGAGACTGGAAAAGGTCAGTTTTCATTCCAATCCCAAAGAAAGGCAATGCCAAAGAATGCTCAAACTACCGCACAATTGCACTCATCTCACATGCTAGTAAAGTAATGCTCAACATTCTCCAAGCCAGGCTTCAGGAGTAAGTGAACTGTGAACTTCCAGATATTCAAGCTGGTTTTAGAAAAGGCAGAGGAACCAGAGATCAAATTGCCAATGTCCGCTGAGTCATCAAAAAAGCAAGAGTTCCAGAAAAACATCTATTTCTGCTTTATCGACTATGCCAAAGCCTTTGAGCGTGTGCATCACAATCAACTGTGGAAAATTCTTCAAGAGATGGAAATACTAGACCACCTGACCTGCCTCTTGAGAAACCTGTATGCAGGTCAGGAAACAACACTTAGAACTCGACGTGAAACAACAGACTGGTTCCCAATAGGAAAAGGAGTACATCAGGGCTGTATATTGTCACCCTGCTTATTTAACTTATATGCAGAGTACATCATGAGAAAGGCTGGGCTGGAAGAAACACAAGCTGGAACCAAGATTGCTGGGAGAAATATCAATAACCTCAGATATGCAGATGACACCACCCTTATGGCAGAAAGTGAAGAGGAACTCAAAAGCCACTTGATGAAAGTGAAAGAGGAGAGTGAAAATGTTGGCTTAAAGCTCAACATTCAGAAAATGAAAATCGTGGCCTCTGGTCCCATCACTTCATGGGAAATAGATGGGGAAACAGTGTCAGACTTTATCTTTTCGGGCTCCAAGATCACTGCAGATGGTGACTGCAGCCATGAAATTAAAAGACGCTTACTCCTTGGAAGGAAAGTTATGACCAACCTAGATAGCATATTGAAAAGCAGAGACATTACTTTGCCAACAAAGGTACGTCTAGTCAAGGCTATGGTTTTTCCAGTGGTCATGTATGGATGTGAGAGTTGGACTGTGAAGAAAGCTGAGTGCCAAAAAATTGATGCTTTTGAACTGTGATGTTGGAGAAAACTCTTGAGAGTCCCTTGGACTGCAAGGAGATCCAGCCAGTCCATTCTGAAGGAGATCGGTCCTGGGTGTTCATTGGAAGGACTGTTGCTGAGGCTGAAACTCTAATACTTTGGCCACCTCATGCGAAGAGTTGATTCATTGGAAAAGACTCTGATGCTGGAAGGGATTGGGGGCAGGAGGAGAAGGGGACGACAGAGGATGAGATGGCTGGATGGCATCACCTACTCAATGGACATGATTTTATGTAAACTCCAGGAGTTGGTGGTGGACAGGGAGGCCTGGTGTGCTGCGATTCATGGGGTCGCAAAGAGTCGGACACGACTGAGGGACTGAACTGAAGTGAATAACAAGGGTCATCAACACAGTTGACAAAGAAAAAATAAGAATCAATAAACTGTAAAATATGTTAGTCTGGGTTATTCAAATTGAAACATAAAGAGAAACACAAATAAAACACTTAAGAAGCATGGGATGAAATCAAATGGGACATGTGGGTGGAATCCCAGTAGAGGAGCAGTTCAGAAGAAATGTTTAAAGAAGTAATGGTCGATAAGTTCTCCAAATTAATGACAGGCCCTAAACTACAGATCCAAAAATCTGAGAGCACAAACCATAGTAAATATGAGAAAACAAATAAAAATTTCCAAACATAGTTGTATGATATTTAAACTGATAAAAACAGAAGACAAGTAATTAATGGCAACCAGAAAACAATTAGTGTTGCGATAACAGAAAGTAACACAAAATTCTTACAGATGGAAGAAGTAAATAAGAATTAGAGCAAATTTCTCAGTGAAAGTCATGCAAGCTGAAGACCATGGAGTAACACATTTTACGTGCTACAAGGACAAACACAACTTCTCAAGCTGGATTTCTATACCAAATGAAAGATATCTTTGAAGTAAATGAAGAAGAAAGACAGACTTTTCCAGATGAGCAAAATCCATCGGAATTTATTAGCAATTCAACTGTATAGGAAATGTGAAAGGAGAGTTGCCAGAAGCAACAGACAGGGCAAAGACACTGGAATCCATGCAAAGAAGAGAAAGAGCGTTGGGAGTGGAGGAAGTACAAGTGAAATTATTTTTTCTTCTTTTTCACTGCCCTCAAATCTGAATGTCTAAACTAGAAACAGCAGCAGTGTGTTCTGTGTTTACAGAGTACGTAAGGGTGATGTACGTGACAGCATAGCACAGAGCGGGACAGGGAGGAATCGGGAGTTGCTGCAGTAGGGTCATGCGTTACACATGGCATCATCATGTTGTTTGAAAACAGCTCTCATTGATTACACATGGAATACAGGCCTAGAGTAGGGGTCAGGAGACACTTTCTTTAAGGACAGTGTCATATATATATTTAAGGTCATAAAGCATTATGATCTCTCTTTCAGCCTTATAGTGTGAAAGCAACCTTAGTACAAGAGCAAATGGGCATGGTTCTGTTTCAATGCAGTTTAACCTGGAAAAACATTTGACTGTGCCAGGCCATGGTTTGTCAACTCCTGCTCTAGAACATTCATTAAAAAAATGTAATACAGAAGAATAAATAATAATTCAGTAGAAGGTATCAAATGGGAATCATAACATATCCTCAACTTAAAGTATAAAATGTGAGAAAAAGAAAGGATGGATGGAAGAAGAACAGATACAAAACAGTAATTGGGTGGTATATTTTATTTTATCTGTATCAGTAATCACAATATGTACAGTGTAAACACACCAATTAAAAGGCAGGCATTGTCAGAAAAGGTTTTACAAAGCAAGAGGCAGTTATATGCTATCCACAAGATATTCACTTTAAATAAAAAAGATGCGGCAGGCTGAATAATGCCTCCACCCACATATTTTTAGTCCCTGTCCCCCAGAGCCTGTGAACATGATGACTACATGGCAGGAAGAACTTTGCAGATATCCAAAGTTAAAATAGTTTTGAATTTTTTACTTTGAAGGAAATGGTACACACTTGAAAATGTTTGATATTGTATTTGGAGATTTAGATTACTAGATTTAATGTGATTTAGTTTAGTAAATTGGTTTAAAAAATAAAGATAGGTTTGACAATGTTTACCCTCAGTTCTTTTCATGAGCTTTGGGAGTTTGTAGTTAAAGTGCCCATTATGCTTTTTAGGTAGATCTTTGGTATAAGAACTTGTTCAGTTCACTGTCATTTAAAAGATATATTAATGATTTCCCCTAGTTCGTGGATGGTAATTTATATCCTTCAAATAGTTCCACTTTAGTTTTTTATACCAAAAAGGGAGATATTTAATATTAAGTATCTTATGTTATAGTACATGAAGCTAATGGTGTCTTTACATTTTATGAGGTCATGTCCACTTGATGTCAAACAGTTTTAAAGGTTCTGGCACTGATTGTAATCAGTAGCGAAAATGAGAATTGCTGAAAGAAATTTGTTTTGTATAAAGATACTTGATTTTTTATACATTGACCAGAACATTTAATATACATATTTTATAGTTATTATTTGAAAGATTTAAGTGAAATAGAACTTCAATAGCAAATGTACTGTAGCAAATAATATGTAAATGGCTTGCTGTGTTATTTATGTGCTAGACGGGTAATGTGATTTCAGGTTTAGAATTCCTTTTGCGTCAATTAGATCATCTCTGAAAAGCTACTGTCTTTATTTTTTAGAAATAAAATAAGTATTTTATTAAAACTTGTGTTAGCACTAGTAGCAAATCTAAAAATGTTGGTCAGAATTTAAACTAAGTCATTATTTGTATTTTTGTTAAGGAAAAATGTAGCAAAGGGCAAAGTGTAGAGTAATTGTCTTTGGCCTTGATAGTCTTTGCACTTTATAAACTTGGAAAAATATTTTCAAGTATTCTTTGTCAACACATTTACTTTTAAGGAAGCTCCTTTTAAAGTCTGTTTCGTTGTTTATCTGCTTACTGTAAATGTATTTTGTAACTGTCTAAACTATAGCATTGGCGTTAATTGTGTAACTCCTCTGTAGGAAGATGCTTCTGAAGCCCAGCTGGTCCACAGGAGGACCCGGAGGCCAGTAGCAGTGTTCTGCTGGGCATTTCCACTGTGCACGCTCCCCGCTAATCACTTCATGGAACTGAGAACACAGTGTAATGTGCAGCATTGGCATACCTCAAAGCAGTCCTCTGCTACTGCTGGAAAATGTGATCAAATTTGTGCCTTATTGATAGCTGATAGTAAATCAAGATATGTGAGATGCAGTCCCTATTTGAGATACATTAAATTGCCTTCTGTAAGAGGTTATTACTTTAGCAGTGTAGAAGTTTATTTTTTACTAGGAAAGACTTTTGTATCATCATAGTAATCTAGGAAACCTTTGAAAATAAAGGGTGTTGGATCCCACTCACAGTTCTCTCAGGCTCGTCCATTTTTCCAGTCTTCTTCTCTCCCACAGACACACACAGATCAGATCAGATCAGATCAGTCTCTCAGTCGTGTCCGACTCTTTGCGACCCCATGAATCACAGCACGCCAGGCCTCCCTGTCTATCACCAACTCCCGGAGTTCACTCAGACTCACGTACACACCCTAAAAACCTGTCCCCAGGGGGTTTGGATTATCAGCCTGTTCATGAGCTTGGTCTGACCTGGTCCTTTCCTTCTCTACTGTAGATGTGGATGGTAGGACCCAGAGAGGCTAATTTTGCATTGGAATTCTTTCTCTTCACTTGATTGATTCCTGGTCTGCTTTGTTTTTTTCTGAAACATCAAGCAACTTTAAGTCCATAGAATGGCTGAAGAGACAACAGTATGCCTGGAAATGACAATGATAAAAAATAAAGATACTAGCATTTGAGTGATATTACATGTTAATTTAAATTCTGTAGTTATCCTTGTGATTATCTTTAGAATTAGGCCTTGTTTCTATTCTGTCTCAGTATCTAATCAATTCTTCTTAAAGCTTATTTTATTCTGATACATGTGTAGTATTGTATGGGGTTCCTTGGTGGCTCAGTGGTAGAGAACTTGCTTGCCAATGTAGGAGCCACAGGTTTGCTCCTTGCGTCAGGAAGATCCTCTGGAGAAGGAAATGGCAACCCACTCCAGTATTCTTGCCTAGGAAATCCCATGGACAGAGGAGCCTGATAGGCTGTGTAGTCCATGGGGTCACAAAGAGTTAGACACAATTTAGCAACTAAAGGACAGCAACAGTAATATTGTACACTACACTCTACTATATGTGATAGCTTCTGTTTACTAGATGGACCATAGTTTTAATTCTTTATCTATTTGCATTTTATCAGCACCAAGAAATATTTATATGTATTCAGCTCATGCATTAGATAACTTATATTCAAGGCTCTCATTTTACTTAATTTTACTATTTCTCCACTCTCAGTGTTTGGTATTATCATCAGGAAGGGTATTAGAAGAATACCACAAATGTTGCATAGGTGTATAATTCATAGAATAAACTTTTGTTAATTATACATTTTATCAGAAATAATGGTTTTTAATTACCAAGAATTATAATTTCCAATTATTTAAATTGTGAATAAGTTTATTCCCTTTATATAGAACTAATAGACTTCTACTTTTACTCCTTCACTGGATACAGTACTGATCAAAGCATTCATAAAAAGACAGATAACATTCATGAGGTTTTAGGTTGTGCTGTGTGCTATACTAAGCTCTTCACTTGCACTCATCTAATCTTCATAACCACATTTTGTGGTGTAAACTGTTGTCATCTTCATTTTGTAGACGAGGAAACTGAAATATTGAAGTTAAGTTAGAGGGAAAATAAATGGTGGAGTATATACTCAGGTCTTTCCTGCCAGAGCTTTGGCTTTTAGTCATGATGTGCTGGGAGCCGGCATATTGCATATTGAGTGCATATTGCATATTGAGTGCATATTGCCTATTGAGTGCAGCACTTTCCACAGCATCATCTTTCAGGATCTGGAATAGCTCAACTGGAATTCTATCACTGCCAGGAGCCAGCGTGAGGAACTCCGCCCATGACAAAGGTCATGAGGAAGGAGGCTCGGCACACGCAAAGGCGGGATCGAGCTTCAGGAGTCCCCCTGGGAATTCTCGAGCATCTACCCCCAAAACCAGAGTCTGCCTACTTTCTGCTTTGTGCTTTCACCTACACCTCTGACTTTACGGGGGGCTGTCCCCCACTACCTCTCTCTGAAAAAAGAGTTAGCTTACAGCTCCAGTTAATAATTCCTGAGTGTGACAGTGTTTAACCTACAAACTCCTTTGGAAATCCTCTAGCCTGCCTGAATAGGTTTTTCTGGCCACATGTGATTGTTCAGAGCCTCCCAACTGTGAGAGGCAGGAGATGTTCTAAACTGTCTAAACACAGATTCCTTTGAGTAGTTAAAAG
>NW_011494946.1:3202858-3206009 GCF_000754665.1 Bison bison bison
GGTGAAGGGTTTTTCACTTATTGGGCCAATGTTTGCTGCTAAGTCTCCATACTCCTTACCTACTGTGTCCTTGGCAGTGTATTGATTGATATAATGGGTGTATAGAAATGTAAGTAGTAGCCTCAATGTTTGTAACCTTGGACCCTTGAGTTAATTCTTTTCTTGATTGAGCCCACCTCACCTTTGCCCTATAGGAATGCAGCTTTGTCCAATGCTTTTTTGGAGGCTGGTGCCTGACTTTGGAATAATCACCTGTAGAGAAAGATAAGTTTCTTAAAATGTTAACAGGCCTCCTGGCCAGAAGATGATGTAATTCACCTGAACTTTTGCATATGATAAGTTTGAAAGCCTGGCTTCTATTAGGACCAGGAGCTGCTGTCCTTGCATGACTCCACCCCTTCCCCCATTATCCTCTATGCGCAATTTAAGGTATAAAAACTACTTTGGAAAATAAAGTGCGGGCCTTGTTCACCAAAACTTGGTCTCCCCATGTCGTTCTTTCTCTCACCTTCTGGCTGAATTATTCAGCCTCTTTTCTCCACTGAATTTCCTCACTGAGCTATCCTCATCCTATTACTCTTTATATCTTTGATAAATATTTAAATAAATAGGTCGCCTATGCCATCTCTCCTTCAAATACCCTGGATCAGCCGGGGCTGGACCCCGGCAATGATGTTTTAATACCTCTCCTTCAAAATTTCATTAAACTGAATGTGACAGTTTGCTTTTACCAATTCATCGTTTCCCCCCTCTGGAAGTTGCTTTAAAGTTTAATCAGAGATCACCATCACCGTTTTTTAAAAAATGATTTTTACAACCACTGTGTTCATACAGATCCTACCTACATATTTATTTCTTTTTCTTTCTACCTTTAGACACTAACATTTGCATTTATTATACTTAAGAATTTTCCATTGTTTTTAGTAATTGACTTCCAGCCTTATTCCTTTGTAGTTAGACAAGATATTTTGTGTGGATTCAGTCTTTCTAACTATATTGAAGCTCGTGTTGTGACAATACGGTGCTTCCTGGACAGTGCTCCGTGTGCGCTTGAGAAGACTGTGTATTCTGTAGTTGGCTAGAGGGTTTTATGTGACTTAATTTACAGTCTTGTTCAAGTCCTGCGTTTCCTTATATCTCCTGTCTAGATGTCATGCCAACTTTTATTGTAGAACTGTTTCTCCCTTGAGTTCTATCAGCGTTTGCTTCTTGTATTTCCTTCCGTGTTCTGTTGTTTGGTGCATACATGTTGTGATTGTTGTATGTTCCTCATGGTTTGATCCTTTCATCAATATATAATGTCCTTCTTTGTCAAACAGTTCTCTTGTCTGTTGTAACAGTCTGTTTTGTCTAATATTAGTATAGCCAAGTATCTCTCTCTCTTTTTGGTTATTTTTACATGAAATATCTTTTCTATCCTTTTACTTTGGTTCTTAAATGAGTTTCTTGTAGACAACATATAGTTAAATGTGGTTTTTCTAAATACATATTTTTCTAATCTCTGCCTTTTGAATGAAACTTTAATCCATTTACATTTAAGGTAACTGCTGATAAAAAGAACTTCTGCCATTTTCCTGTTATTTTTCTGTATGTTTTATATCTTACTTCCTCTTTCTTTCCTCCATTACTGCGTTTTCTTGTGTTTGGTTGTGTGTTCTTTTGTTTTTGTTTTGTAGTGACCATTGTTTGTTGCCTTCTTATTCCTGTTGTGTAATTTCTTATATACGTTCTTTGTGACTGTCACAGGGATCACACTTAAATCCTAAATTTTTAAAAAACAACTTCAAGTTGATAACTCTACAGCATACAAAATATGTGCTGCTATACTGCTCTGACCTTTTCCCTTTTATGCTGTTTGATAAATTTTTCTTGTACATTGTTGCTCAGTTGTATCAATTTATAATTTTTTTTATCCATTTATTTTTTTATATCCTGTAGAGAAGGCAATGGCAACCCACTCCAGTACTCTCGCCTGGAAAATCCCATGGGCGGAGGAGCGTGGTAGGCTACAGTCCATGGAGTTGCAGAGAGTCGGACACGACTGAGTGACTTTACTTTCACTTTTCACTTTCATGCATTGGAGAAAGAAATGGCAACCCACTCCAGGATTCTTGCCTGGAGAATCCCAGGGACCAGGGAGCCTGGTAGGCTGCCGTCTATGGGGTCACACAGAGTCGGACACGACTGAAGCAACTTAGCAGCAGCTGCAGTAGGAAACCAAGTGCGACATCACAAATCTTAAACACAATGATAATGGCTTTATATTTGCACACATATTTACCTTTACTAGAGATCTTTATTTTTTGTTACAACTTTGAGTTATTTTGGTATTTTTTCCTTTCAACTTGGAAGTTTGCCATTAGCTTTTCTTTTAGTGTATGTTGAGCTATTCCAAATCCTGAAAGATGATGCTCTGAAAGTCCTGCACTCAATATGCCAGCAAATTTGGAAAACTCAGCAGTGGCCACAGGACTGGAAAAGGTCAGTTTTCATTCCAGTCCCAAAGAAAGGCAATGCCAAAGAATGCTCAAACTACCGCACAGTTGCACTCATCTCACACGCTAGTGAAGTAATGCTCAAAATTCTCCAAGCCAGGCTTCAGCAATATGTGAACCGTGAACTTCCCGATGTTCAAGCTGGTTTTAGAAAAGGCAGAGGAACCAGAGATCAAATTGCCAACATCTGCTGGATCATGGAAAAAGCAAGAGAGTTCCAGAAAAACATCTATTTCTGCTTTATTGACTATGCCAAAGCCTTTGACTGTGTGGATCACAATAAACTGTGGAAAATTCTGAAAGAGATGGGAATACCAGACCACCTGATCTGCCTCTTGAGAAATTTGTATGCAGGTCAGGAAGCAACAGTTAGAACTGGACATGGAAGAACAGACTGGTTCCAAATAGGAAAAGGAGTTCGTCAAGGCTGTATATTGTCACCCTGTTTATTTAACTTCTATGCAGAGTACATCATGAGAAACGCTGGACTGGAAGAAACACAAGTTGGAATCAAGATTGCCGGCAGAAATATCAATAACTTCAGATATGCAGATGACACCATCCTTATGGCAGAAAGTGAAGAGGAACTCAAAAGCCTCTTGATGAAAGTGCAAGTGGAGAGTGAAAAAGTTGGCTTAAAGCTCAACATTCAGAAA
>NW_011494946.1:3206109-3225300 GCF_000754665.1 Bison bison bison
GTGGTGTTGGAGAAGACTCTTGAGGGTCCCTTGGACTGCAAGGAGATCCAACCAGTCCATTCTGAAGGAGATCAGCCCTGGAATTTCTTTGGAAGGAATCATGCTAAAGCTGGAAGTCCAGTACTTTGGCCACCTCATGCAAAGAGTTGACTCATTGGAAAAGACTCTGATGCTGGGAGGGATTGGGGGCAGGAGGAGAAGGGGACGACAGAGGATGAGATGGCTGGATGGCATCACTGACTCGATGGACGTGAGTCTGAGTGAACTCCGGGAGTTGGTGATGGACAGGGAGGCCTGGCGTGCTGCGATTCATGGAGTCGCAAAGAGTCAGACACGACTGAGCGACTGATCTGATCTGAGTCTCAGCTTTTGTGTTTCTAGAAATGTCTTAACAGTCTTCTCATTCATTTTCAAATGAGTATTTTGGTAGATACAAAATTCTTGATTGATAGCCATTTTTTAAAAAGTAATTTAAAATCTATAGAGATCACCCTGTTCTTTTGGCCTGCATGTTTTCTGGTGAAAAATTAACTGTTAATCTTACTGAGGAGTCTCTGTTTCTTCCTTCAGAGGCTCTGCTTGTTTTGTCTTAGAATAGTTTGCTGATATTGTGTCTTGATATGAGTCTCTGAGTTAATCCTACCTGAAATTTAATTGAATTTCTTGGATTTGTAGCTCTCTGCTTTTCATCAGACTTGGCAGCTTCTCACCGTATTCCCTCAGGTGTTCCTTCTGCCTCTTTCTCTCTCTCCTCTCTGTCAGGTTCCCGTAGTGTGTGTGTTGCTGTGCTTGATGGTGTTATACACATCTCTTGGGTTATGGTCGTCTTTCTTCACTCTTTTTTTTAAATTTTTGCTCCTCAGACTCCCTAATTTCAATTGTCCTACGTTCAAATTTGTTATTTCTGTCTTCTGCCTACTCACACCTGTGGTTGAGCCCCCTAGGGAAATTTTCAATTGAATTATTGTGTTTTTCAGCTTCTTAAATTCTATTTCCTTTTATAATTTCTACCTCTCTATTGATATCATTTTGTTGATTTGCTACATAGTTTTTTCCTTTTTTTTTAAGTCTTTTTTTTTGCTCTTTGAACATCTTTAAGACAGTTATTTCAAAATCTTTGTCTAGTAAATCCAGTAATTTCTCAGGGATAGTTTCCATCAAGTTATTTTCATTCCTTAGATGAGCCATATTTCTTGTTCCTTTGTATGCTTCATGATTTTGTTGTTGTTGACAATGGGATATTTGTACATTGTTATTCAAAAATCAGGTTCTTCAGAAATCATATTCTCTATTTCTCCTGGGTTTGCTGTTTTCCATGTTCTTGAAAATTACCTTAGTCCATTGATTTAGTTACTCTCCTGGAACATTTTTACTTTTGCAAAGTCTTATTCTTTGACATTGAAGTCTTAGATTGTGTTCAGTGAGGATTTTGACAGAAATTTTTTGAATGCCAGGAGCTAAAATAAAGAACAACAGAACCCCAAACCTCTCCTTGCCTTTGCAGACTGTGTCTGCTACAGCAGCCCATCATTTAGCCAGGCTCGCAGTCCTCCCAGTGGCCAGCTTCATGTGGAAATGTATGGTTTTCTCAGTTTCTGCATCACCATGCATCTTGCCCTGGGCATATGTGTAGCCTTCTGTACTCCCCTATATGCACAGGTGCTTTTGAATGTCCTAATTTCTCAAAGAAACTCTTGCTAATTTTTTTTCCCAGGTCTTGGGTGGTCTGTTTTATGGTTTGGTTGTAATCTTTTGCCCCAGGTGTCTGCTGACTCTTAATTTGACTTGCAGTGTGTTCAAGAGCAAACAAAGCCTGCCTTTTTTTTTTTTTTTCCCCTTTTTTAGTTAGATGAAAAAGGAGATAAACATCTTCAGTCAGTTCTTCAGGTAGTTCCTAACAAGTTAGCATTGATTTATACGGTATTTTGCAGATATGGTCTTCTCTGCTCGCCCTGGGACCAAGTGCAGTTTGCACACCCTGGGAACCAGCTTTCTTGTCCACAGCTGCTGCTGATCTAGGATGAGGGTGGAGCAAAACCCCACAGAGCTTTCAGGCTGCCTTTTTCTGGACTCCTTGTTCATTTGGTGCTGATTGATCTTCGACTATTTCCAAAGTCAGTACAAAGTTTGTTCTGACAGTTCTTGTTTTCTGATGTTTCTGTTGGAAGATGAGAATTTAGAGTTGTATATTCTGCCACTCTGCTGATGCCATTCTCCTTTCTTTTAAACAAGAAAATTCTGTTTAATATTTAATAGGAATAACAAAAGTATTATCTTCTTAAATTAAAATTGTCCACTTAGTGTTATTTCAAATAGTTGCTATGCATTTGTTTTACATCTGAGTTTCATTATCTAATTTAATAATCTGAAAATATTATGTAGAGAACTAAATATGCCTATTAAATCATTAGAATGTAGACAGATTAACAATAGAGAAAAAGAATAATTATTAAATAAACAAATTTCCTACATTTATTTGAGCACTAGCTCTTAAACCTAAACGTGTGGTCCTAGATTTTCGCCATAAATAACTGACTTAGCATATTGTTCACCTGATTCTTGAGATAATGTAATACTCTCTGTGGCTACTGTTTTCAGAGACAACACTGTTATTATCCTTTGCCGTAACTGTATGTCAGCACATGAATATGCTTAATTTATAGACTTTTTTTGTATTGTTCACTTTGAATGGGATTTTAAATTTAAGTAAAACATTTCAGTAGTTATCCTCATTCATTTAAAAACTCACACAGTTTTAGGTGTTTACACTATTTATTTATGCCATATTATCCATCATAACTAAAAATGTGGCTATTCATAGCTTTGTTTTCAACTTAGTTTAACCAAGTATTTTCCCGTTACTATTAATAATTTATCACACACACTTGATGATATTTCTCTGACAATTTAGAAGTCAGCCTTTTTAAAATTATGTTGTACTTTTCAGAATTCATACCTAGTATGATATGATACCCTAAAATTAGATTTTTTATGTATAAGCTGATGGCACAATTGAGTAGATATGCTTGTTTATAGCATTATTCTGCTTGCTTTTAATCTAACCAAGTTTAAAATCTTGGTCCTCCCTTACAAAGCAGATGTTTATGTATTAAAAGCACTATTGAAGTCTATTGTAAACCTTCATTTAGCGTGATTTCAACACTGCACAGATACTATAAATGCTCTTAGCTCAACATGACTGCAATAAATGCTAAAAAGGAGTCCAAATTTAATTTATTCTATTTTTGAAATTTAAATCATCATTATACATATTATGGTTTTAACAAGTTAGATACATAGGTAGAATGTTAATTACAAACGGAAAATACTATATGCTCTTTGTATCCTCATTAAAAACAATATAGCTATGAGCATTTTTTTTTTCAAATCAGGCAAATTTGTTTAATTATGAATGTTGTGAACTCATTTTACAAAGTTACTTACCAATTAATGAGAAATAAATGTGTTATGTAAATTTCAAACTGTAATGGTCACAGGTAATTGATGAACTGTTCCTATAAATATATACATTGTACAATCTTATACATATATATAGCAACACACAAAATTTATACACTGTTTATTGTATATAATTTGTATATTTATTTAAAATTTACTCAATAAATATATCGAGTTTATTTTTTGGTTAGTTTACATTAAATATTGAAAACACCTTAAAATCACAATTGTAGTTTTAAAGTTTACTCTGTTGTTAAAATTACTTTTCCAGCAAGTGAAAGGAACTCTTACTTTAAAACACATTTGTTCTGTTGGATCATTTAAAGGTCTTTGTGTGAGAGTACTTCAATGCATTTTCGTGCACCTACGGGTGTGTGTCTGTGAGAGAGAGAGGGAGGGTGGGAGGGAGAGAAGGGAAGATCTGAAAGCAACCCATGTATCCTTGTTACAGTTACAGCTACCTGACAGCTTAGTTCAGGGATCAGAACAGCAAGGGAAAACATCATATTAAACTCTCTTGCACCCTCTGTTGTTATTTTTGAGGAACACTACATTTACCTTCCCATGGTTATAATGGCATTAGATTTATTAAAGTCCCTGATAAAATTAATACTTAATTTACTATACTTACCTCCAAACTATGTTGACAGTAAAGTAGCATTTGTTTTTAATTCTTAGGTTATTTTTTTCTTGTGATACAATATGTTTTTATTGTATAACAGCTTAAATGAAAACTGAACTTTTCTGTTTTTCTTCTGATTTCTCCTGGTTACAACCAGTTTTAAGCTCATCCAAGTGTTTCAGACAAATGCAAATCTGTACTGGATATAGCACACTGTATATGTAATTTTGCAGAATTATAAATCCTGCCTGTTCTTTTGTAAACCTTTCGATTGTCAGACAGTTTCTTTCCAAAATAAAAATCTAGAGCCGTCCATACTAAGATTAAGAATTTATAACTGTAAGGAACAGATGTTTTCATAAACATTTGCTGTAATTAATTTCAACTGGAGAATTGAAGGAACAAAGCAGTTTTCCCCACTTTAAAACTTTATTACCTTTTCCCCATGCAGCAAACTTGAAGTCTTTTTCTCTAATATTGTTTAGAGAAACGATTGTACTCCTTATTTGGTATGTTTCTGAGAAAGAAAAACGGCTTTTTTTCCTTATTACCATCCTTGGAAGGTTACATTTAATGCGATATATTCATTTCCAAACAGGTATAAAATGAAGGAAACCTTTGTGATGTATTTTGATGACAAAACTTTGGTGTTTACTGAAAATCTCTTAATTATTTGAAGTATTTTATATTTATTGTGATAATATAAGCAGAGGGCAAGAATATACCATTGGTGAGGTCTTACGTATTTAAATAATCATAGTCTTTATTTTTGAAGAAGAAAGCTCACGTTCTAGTGTATGATGTACTTATTCTATACTGCTTGTGGAGCGTTTCGCAGGAAGTGTCTGCAAGCTGTTAATAACATGTGTTGTAGGAAATTTTCACTTAACAAGACGGAGGGAGACTAATTTTCCTTAAATTTTTTAGTTTATTTATGATAATGCTATTAATTTTTTTGAAAAGCAAATGAAGTATGTTGTGAGTCATCTTATGGAACCTATGTTTTCAAAGAATTAACAAAATATACTCAACTAGATTGATCTTAAACATTTAAGTGTTTTGGGTAATTTTCTTCTATAAAATTTGGCAACATTTCGAATGCTGTAATCATTTTTAAGGTTTTTGTTTAATGAAAAAGAAAAGCCTGTAAGTGTATTTTTAAAAAAACGTAGACTTAAAAGTTCAGTAATTGAGCTCAGACCACTTTCATTCTTTTAAATAATTTAGGTGCAACAGCAAAGATTTTGAAGAGAACCAACATTTTTGACTTATCTGTCAACTATAAAACATGCAAAGAAAAATAGGCAGCTATCATTAAAATTGCATTTTAGCTTTCAAAAACCATTAATGAGCAGCATAATCATAGTAGTAGGGTACCTTCAATGCTATATTCAATTACTTAAAATAATCTCATTTCTAAATGGAAAGCTCTGTAATTACTATTTGACCTAACCAGGACAACTGTGATGACGTTCAGTGATACTTTAGAATGTTCAAGTGGATTAAAAGTATAAATAAAAGTTGGATTAATCATTAAATTATGAAGCTTTAAATATCTTAAATGTGAATCTAACCTGATGTTTGAAATTTACATTATAAAAATTAGGAGTATAAAATGTAATCAGATTCTGATCGATTTAATTTTTTTCTAAGAATAAGTGATATATTTAACAGTAGTATCTGTGCTTTCATAAAAATTATACTTTTAAGTATATATTTAAAATTTTAAGCTAAAATTAAATTTCTTTCAATAATATATATTTTATATTGTAGCAGTTTTTAAAACTTACTTAGCAAATTTATTCTATGATCTTTAAAATGATAGGTATAAATTTGTTCTAATCTGATTTTATGAATATGCTTTTATGGACAAGTTTTTCTTCCTAAAAGTTTGATGTTTTACATGAGGCAGAAATAACTTTAGATGTTGATTTTTTAAACAGGTGAGCCTTTGCCCACAGTTAAAACATAAAGTTTGGGGAAGACTGCTAAGGTGTAATAAAAGCTCTTTAGAATGCATTCTCAGTCACCACCCTTCAACTTTCTTGTGTCCGTCTCTGCAAAGCAGATTCCTGGAGAGTGGAGGGGGAGGGGCCACGTGGGCTGTATGCGTGTTCTCTTCAGCTCTTCCACTGGACAGGACACCTTAGCAAAGAGTCATTAGTGTCTGAATTAGTGGTTTACAAGTTTGGGTTTTGTGATTCATAGGAAGATGTCTGTATTATACTTCATTTGTTCCTATTTGTAGTTACTTTGGTAATATTCCTATCTAAGTTACGAGTGGTGGTCTTAGTCTATATTTTAGTGTCAAAATGAACTTTTGGTTTAAAGGGCTCTGATTACAAAAGCTATTTGGGGGAGAGATAAGGGAATATATGTTTTCTGACTCAGTATACTGCGTGGAGCTGTCACACAGCAGCTTTTCAACTGAAATGTTCAGTTTTATAATCTCCATTATTTCAGTGTTTTTCTTTTCTTTCTTTTTTTTCCAGGAGATTCAAATCAAAATGGAAGAACAAGTTCTTTAGACTCTGATGGGACTTTTAATTCCTACAGGTACGTGATGAATACATAGATATAAAATAAGGTAATGTACAAGATACATAACCTTAGAGGCTTCTAATCCTAGAATAGTAAGGAACTATAACCTATGCTTTAAAACTGTGACAAATGTAAAGAATGCTGTGGTATAAGATTGTCCTGCAGACTTATCAAGTACGTGGAGTCATTGTAAATATCTGTTGTTACCCTAGAGTAGGATGATTAGAATGAATGCCCATGTATACATGTATTAAACTTCATTATAATCCATTTTGCTTTTGTTTTTCCAGTATATCTGTTACAGTACTAAAGGCTTCCTTTGTTTAAGTTTCTTGCTAATACAGAGTGTATAAAACGTAATCTGCAGTTGCATTGAGTGCTATTGTTAATGTCCTGTTTGGCTCCGTTAACAAAATACCTTATAAATATTGGAGTTACCCAGTCCCTTTTTTGAGTGCTGAAGTGTAATAGAAAGCTTGGAATTGACATATTAAATAATAGGTAGAATCTTCTATCCAAACATGTTAATCACACCTAAAAAGTAGACAAATATAGAAGATATTCACTTCTTTATTTATTGACTGCACTGTGTGGCTTGTGGGACCTCAATTCCCCAAGCAGGGGTTGAACCAGGGCCCCAGCAGTTTGAAAGGGCAGAATCCTAACCACTAGACTGTCAGGGAACTCCCTGTAAACGATACTTAAGTAAGTGCTCATTTGGCATGTAACTGAGGAATGCTAAGATGATAATACATGTGAAATCTATGGTAGAAGTATCATTTTAGATATAAATACTGTTTAAAAAAACCCAAGACAAAAGGAAAATCAAGATGTATTTCAAAGAATAGGAAGTCCATGTGTATGCATCGATTTTATTGTTGAATTTCACAGCTACTTTTGTAGTTTAGCTAATTATAGTAACTAATGGATGTAAAGTTAAGAGAAACATGTTAATATGAAGGCAGTGTTATCTTGTAGTTTATTTTGTTCTTGAGTAGTTTGAAGATTAAAGTATCTTAGTATTATTGAATGATAATTGTACTTAGAAAATGAACTCCTAATGCAACTTTGCACAATAAATACTAATGTTGTTAACTAATATAGTTTAATCAATGCCTGTCAGTGTTGTAATGGTAGGATATTAATTTATTGTAATTAAAAAGGCAAGATAAAAAGCTCAGGTAGTACAGTATATAAAATGAGCTTTTAATAGTTGGCAGGCCAGTGCTGTTATTAAATAGTATTATAGTATTTAAGGTGTGAAATGAATATTTTTCTACTGAGTAGGCAATAGCTCTTACAATATAATGAGCTTACTTGTGAATTTGACACTTGGGTTAAATGGCAGACTTCATAGAAGCACAGCTCTAGGGTCTATTTTCATATCAGGTTAACAGATAAAACCTAGGAATTGTTGCAGAATCACACTACAGTGGCAACAGAATTGTCAGTAAAGTTCAAAAATGAAAATTATTTTTCCATTAATATCAGAGCTCTTTAAAGCAAGGAGAAATAGTTAATTAGAAAAATGTGAATATTTCAACCCTCAAATATCCTTTAGCCTAACACATCTACCTTTGTATTTAGACCATCTCAGAAATACTGATCTTTCTTCACAGATAATTCTGACTGTCAACCTAGTACCAGGATACTCAAGCTATATATGCTTGTGTCTGGGATAACAATTAGCTTTATTTATTTATTTTTAACAATTAGCTTTAATTTGTTATCTGTAGAATGGACGTTATAATGCCCGATCTGCTTCTTTCTCACAACCGTTTTAAAGGTTGAGCTAGAATTACATAAGATAAAGGCTTTGGAAAGTCTTAGTGCCCAGCTATGGATCACTATTACCCATCTGCATGCCTGCCTCAGGTGAACGGGCACCTCGCTGCCCCAGTGCTCACTGAGCCGGCCATGTGTGTGCCCCGTTATGGCACATGATGAGCTTGTGTTAGCTTTGGAATTCAGTCGTGGTCACCTAAGTCTATATTCTCTCTGTTGTTGGTTTACATTATTGTTGTCTTAGCTTGTCAGTTGTAAGAGGGCATAGCCTTTTCCTGTTGTGGTGGTTTTGTTTTCTGTTTGCTAATATTACCGCAAACATAGTATGTCAGTTCACACCCTGACTCCACATGGAAACTCTGGACAAGTGTTAGTCTCAGTCTCCTCTCCTCGAATGTGGGAATAACAAAGTACATTTGTTACAAGGCGCTCATGGGTTATTCTTAGGTGCCAAACGCTGAATCAGCATTGACTGCCTTTATCTTCCAGTCCACGCCATCCTCATCATCGTCATCATTGTTAATCTTCTGAAATTGTAGAAGGTTTTTACAGTGTGCCAATATAGAGACACCAAAAGGAAGATTTAAAAGCCGTATGTCCTACAGGAAAATAACTGAAGTTTTCAGCAGAAGAGAGGCTACTGTGTGCTGTGTGCTGTTGCTTTAGTCCTGTCCGACTCTTTGCAGCCCCACGGACTGCAGCCTGCCAGGCCCTCTGTCCATGGGATTTCCCAAGCCAAGAGCATTGGAGTGGGTTGCCACGCTCTCCTACAAGGAACCTTCACAACCCAGGGATCGAACCGTGCCTCTTTCCTGCTCGGTGTTGGGAGATGGGCTCTTTACCTCTAGTGCCACCTGGGAAGCCCAGAAAGAGACTGAGAGCAAGCTAAGCCCAAGGCTCAATAGTCTGTCTCAGATGCATAGTCCAGGTTGGCTTTGTGTAATAAGCTTGTACACATAGTGGAGATAAAAGGAAGATGTTTTATTACGAATATTGAAGTTCAGGGGTAGGTTTTTGGAATTTTGACAGATGTGAAATTTGCAATCAGTGGGCCCTGACAACAGCCCCATGCGCCTAATGCTCACAGGTTTGTTTTCAGAGGCTCTGAGGTTTCACTTTGGATTTGTGTCTCTAGTGGTTTTGCCTCATTGATTCAGATAGCATACGGCTGCATTTAACTCCTAAGGCACCAGTAGGGTGATTTTATGATGCCTGGGTAATAGACTAAGTCTTTGTTTTGGAAGTTTCTGTTAAAATTTGTTTGTATTCCAACTAGTCTGTAGATGATGTGATAAAATGGAAAGATTAGAAGAATTGAGATGATATTACTGATTCATGCAGTGTATCCTGTGCTTTTTAAAGACCAGCATTAACGTCTTCTGTCATTAAATAATCTTTCTCTGTTTCTTATTTCACCATTAAAACTGAGAGACCCTTGCTCGGTGTGAAAGCAGAGAAGTGGTTTGCGTTCACCTTAGTGGCTGCAGCGTGGGGCCACGTCGCGGGGGCCCTCTCCTGCACCCCCTTCCTCTTCCCAAGGGCAGCTGACCTTCTCCTCTCCAAAGAGGCGAGCCCCTTGCCAGCGCATATGACTACAGACTATTACATTAATCTGTTTAGCTGTAGTACCAGCTGCTTGCATGTTTTTAATTATCTTATTAGATGGTATAACAGTGACCTATGAAATAAATTGAAGGTGAACATTTTTAAGTTTTCCCTTTTTTACCCTATGTTTCTAAATATCTTTATTGATCAAATTATGATATTCTGTAAAAGTTCATTGAAACTGTATATGGTTTTTGAGTCAATGTAATGCTATTTAAAGTATAGTATTATAATTACCAGTATAAAAGTAACATCATTTTGCCTCACTTTTTTATAAGATTTAGGTTGTGTTTATGTGGCCACAAATTCACGTGAAAATTTGTTGCTTTAAGAGTCAGTTTAGAGAAAACTCAGACCAGTTATTGGCATTCTCTGGGAAACTCAAAATATTGCTTAGATTTCACACAACATCTTGGCATAGTATAAATGGCATAAGATGGAATATAAATTATTGTAGATTATTTTAAAATAAATTTGTCTATTTAACTCTGATTTTTTTTTAATTCCTTATATTCAGTGGTAGATCATCTAGCTGACCCTAATTATTTTTACAATTTAATCTCACATGGTATTATTTCTGAGTGTATTTTCCCAAACTGCAGCATTAGAAAAAATGTATTATCTTGTGGATTTTGGCAATTGGATACTTTTCAAATAATACTTAAATAGAAGGTTGACTCCAAGAGACACAGTTCAAAATAATAACCACCAGTGATTGTTCAGTTATAGGCAATCAATAAAAATTATAATAATTTAGTCAGAAGCTCTGATGTTTAATTAAAAAGCAGGTAGTTGGATGCAAAAAGGGGCTGCAAAATACTTACGTATGTCATTTGGATTAACAGATCCTACAGCTGGCATGATGCGGTGACTTGAGCCTTGAAAAATTTATAGTCTTTGAATACTTTACAAACTACACATTATTTGTTTTTTTAATTTAAGAAACATTCAGACTTTTTGGCTTCCATAGTTTTTTCCCTCTAACGAAAGATTAAGTTTCATATCTCAAAAGGACTTTTGTTAAATAAGGGAAAAGTTTGCTCTTTATATATTTTATTTTCTTTTTAAGGAAGGAAAATGAAAAGCCACTTGGTGCTGACGTACGGGCGCATTATTTCTTGATATTGACCAGAGCTTCCAAGGTTGCCTCCCTTTCTCAAATGGTATTTTCTATAGCTCCTAGAGTCCAAAGTTAAAAGTTTAAGTGGGTTAATAGTTTTTTTTTTCAAATTGGTTTAAGTTGGTTAAAAGTTTTTTGTTTTTTTTTTTTAATATAGTTGATTCAACGTTTTGAATTTAAAAGTTGTCTTTTTCTGAATAAGTAAAGAAAACATTAATTTAAACTTTCTTCAGTCATTGAGGAAATTGTAAAAATTAGACTTCAGGTTTTATTGCAAAGACATTTATGTGTCCTATTTACATGTGATTAATAATTTGAAAGGATGTGGGAGGTATCCTTACGTCATTTACATTTATTTTTGATATAGTACCTCTCCCCCATTTGTATGTAAGAGGGTCATATGTCTGTTGAAATGGAAGTGAAGCAGTGACTCAAAACGTTAGAACTAATAGGACAAAAGTGTACTTTGAATTTAAAATTAGAAGTCTGAGTTATGCTTATACTCTTGGAATGATATAAATTTGTTAATCCGTTATTTTTAGGAATATGGAATTACAGAAGCATATTGTAATATGTTTTTACAGAAACATGATTGTGAAAGTCATACTGTATTAGTTTGGGCTGTTACGACAAAATACCAGAGACTGGGTAGCTTATAGACAATAGAAGTTTATTTCTCATAGTCTAGAGGCTGGAAAGTCCAAGATTAAGATGCTGGTAGGCGTGGTGTTTGATGGAGCCCACTTCAGGTTCATAGATGAAATCTTTTCACTGTGTTCTCTCACGGCTGTAGGGGCAAGAAAGTTCTCTGAGAGCCTCTGTTGTGAAGGGCACTAATCCCATCACTCAGCCCTGAGGACAGTGGCTTCAAGACCCCACCCCCAAACACCATCAGATTGGCGTCAGAATTCAAAGTGTGAACTTGCGGGCTGCATGCCCTCCGTAACGGTACCTACGGAGGAGACGGGCCGGAACTCCCGGCCCCTTCCCTCTCTCATCTGAAGGTCCTCAGGCCTTGCCGTTTCATCCATTTCTCCAGGACGTAGGTTAATAAATAGATAAGAGAACAGGGTCTGGACTGGGGGTTTCTTTCCTGATTCTTAGAACACTTCTTTCCTCACTTTGACGTTATGCTTGTCTTTTGTTGAGAATCTGTGTAATCGTATGACACTGACTCTTTAAGTTCTTAAGAATAAATGCATAATTTAGGGAAACAAGTTGGAAAAAGCACACAGGTAGAAATAAGACAGACTATAAAGTTTGCCTCTCGGCTCCAGCACCTCTACTGAGTGGTCTTAAGCAAGGCCGTCAAGCTGCCTGCTTCCTGGTCACTTCATCTGTGAAGCTGAGTGTTAGCACCTCCTCTGTCATAGAGCCTGTGCGGCTGGACCCAGCGCCTGACGCGTAGTGAGTGACCGTGCCAGTTGCTTTCTTTTGTCTCTCTTTTCCAAAATTCCTTAAAGTTTTAATCAAGTTTTTCACCTAACAAAGTTGGCCTTCATTTCAGAAAAGTATTTTTAAAATTCTATATAGTTCTATATAGTAAAAATATATATATAAAATATATCTAAAATTCTATATAGTTCTATAAAGTGAAGGTCACTCGGTCATGTCCGATTTTTTGCGACCCCATGGACTATACAGTCCGTGGAATTCTCCAGGCCAGAGTACAGGAGTGGGGAGCCTTTTCCTTCTCCAGGGGATCTTCCCAACCCAGGGATCGAACCCAGGTATCGAACCCAGGTCTCCTGCATTGCAGGCGGATTCTTCACCACCTGAGCCACAAGGAAAGCCCCATATAGTTCTATAGTGGCAATAAATGAGTATTTAAGGATAATATCTATAGTTATCTGTAAAAGGTCGGATCTATAGATAGCTACAGTTATCTATAGATTATAGAGGAAGAATATTTAGAAAACCGATACTTCTATTTAGCCTAACATTATCAAATGTTCTTAATTCTTCTTCTCATATGTGTTCAAGTAGCACAGTTAAATGATAATTTCAGAGAGTACAAAATTAATCATTTTATTTTTTGAAAACCAAAATCAGAATATTACCTTTAATTCTTATCTCCATAATAGAACCACATTTGCGAGAAGAAGAAAAAAAATCACATTTTAATGATGAAGTATATCCTCTTCAAGCAGCTTTATTATTTTTTATGGCCATGGAACTGGTCAGTAGCGCCGTTTCTCTCTCACATATTATCTGTCTGAACTAATCACTGATCACTTGAGGCTCTGAAAATAGGTAACCTTTCACTTAAATTACTAACTGGTTTATTTGCATTTGTAGCCTCAGATTAACATAACCCAAACTGACTTGATCATACATGTTAACAGTTTGAGTTCCTCTCCTTCAGAAGCCCCTTCAAGCCCTTTTTATTGTCTGTAGCCAGGCTTTGGGGAATTCTTTTTTTTTTTTCATATTTATTTACAAAGTTAACTGCAGGCTCCAATCATCCAAGGCTGTGTAAATGTTTATCTTTGAAAAGACAGGCATACATTTGAAATATGGGAGTAAGCTGCTCTGAGTCAGCCTCACTGTGAGCCCTGTCCCCTGGAAGCACTTAAGTTTCCTCCTGGGTTCCTGGTGGAAATGCCCCGTCAGCCCCACTGCCACCATCTGTAATGTGTATTATTAGCACTCTGCGCTTTTTGGGGACAGGGAGATTCAGTTAAATATTTGATCAATAATGTTGAACTGTGTTATTGAACTCTTAACTTGAGAATATAATGCATAGAATTAGGGTTTAAAAGTGAAAAGTTATACATATTTTTAAACACTGAACAAATAGCTTGCTTATATCCTTATTGATACATTATATGATTAGTTCATTATACTGCTTAATTTCTGATGTTTGATTTGATGGACCATGTCTAAGTCTCAAAGATAATTTAAGGATGAAATTTACATAGAATATTTCAATAAAAATTAATATTTAACATTTCTCTCTTTTCTGTATCAGATTACCTTGCCTTTTGAGGGAAATTGGCAGTGATTAATAATCCTATTTTTTATTATTACTCCAGAGTGTTCACAAGTGCTTTCCTGACATTTGTGTGTGTGTGTGTGTGTGTGTATGAAGGTTTGCTGTTACAGTGTGAGAGCTAAATATCTTCAGTCATTCTGCAGTTCCGTTATTCTCCACCCATTATAGGCCAGCCAGTGAGCTAGACCCAGAGAGGGACACAGAGCCTGCCGTCTTGCCCTCAGCTAGCATAGATGAAGGCTGCTGCAACAAGGGCAGGTGTTTCACCAAGAACTAGGGGAATGCCAGGTGGCTAGTTGCCAGTGAGGGTCGGTGGTGGTTAGGAGGAAGGTGTGTTTGCTAGACATAGTAGAGGAACAGGAGTTTTCCATGTGGTGAACAATATGAACCAAGAGTCTTTATTTTCTGTTCTAGCAATGCATTCTTAGGGGTTTGGGCTACTCAGAATGGGTAGATTCGATTGGCCTTATATTTGTCAGTGACAGTCTCCTGCGTGTGCATTTACATAGAACTGTTTGAATGCAGTGACATTTTTACTTTGCAGGAACTGCTATCTTGACAACACTGAAGTTTTAGGTTTCAGTGTATCCTAGATGTTTGATATATCTAAATCAGTGATCAAAAGTTTTACCTGGGAGTTGAAAATGTGACTCTTGCACAAATTGTATGAAACAGTTGATAGTGATATAATTGAGAATGAATATCATGTGCCTAGAAATAAAGGAGAAGTCAGTAAACCTGCTGTGGAACAGAAACTGGCCATTTGAAATGTAAAAGATGTCCTAGTTCCATCCAAACACACAGGCCTCGTTCTCATTCCGGGGTCGTAGAGGCCCTCTTCTGAGATAGATGTAGAAGTAGTTTAGTCTGCTTGACATATTCTCAAGGGGTTTCAGAGACTGTGTTTCCACTTCCTTGTTTAATGTTAGAAAAGTAATTCAGGTGACGTGCCCAAGTCTCTGAACCCGTAGAAACGCGACAGGGTAGTTAGCTCTTGCTCCAGCTCCCAGCCTGCTTCCAGGTCTAAGGCTCCCTTGGGTGGCAGAGGCCCACTGTCACGGAGCCAGACCCAGTGCTCCGGCGGTTTGGATTTTGTTCTCCTACAGGAATCAGTTTATAGTCTCCAAAGTAACTCCTTCACTTTTCATGCTCTCCCGCCCTCACCTCACCTCAGGGCCACCCCAGAGCCTGCGTCTCTCCTTTGTATTCTGTTTGTAAATTGAGCAGGGGCCACTTTTCTTTTTACTGAGAGATTTGGGAGAGGGTGGATGGAGCTGGATAAGTAAAGCCAGAGGGGGTCTGTGTGGCATTTTGAGCTCTGCTCCCAATCCATGTTTCACCCTGAGCTGCTGGTGGAGCCTTCTACCTAGGGAAGCAGCCCATTTACCTGCCTCTGTATTGCTGCTGCTGCTGCTAAGTCGCTTCAGTCATGTCCGACTCTTCGCAACTCCATGGACTGCAGCCCACCAGGATCCTCTGTCCATGCGATTTTCCAGGCAAGAGTACTGGAGTGGGGTGCCATCGCCTTCTCCGCCTGTATCGCTAGGTACCATTCTTAATTGTAATATTTTTAAAAGTTCTGTAGAAAACAAATGAAAATTTTCTTCTGGTGCTGAGTTTCAGTCTTACAGTAACATTTCACAGCAACTTTATGAAAATATTCCATTTGTTCATTATGTGGTCATACAATTAATTTTTTTGTGGCATTCATTTGGAAATGCCTGAGTTAGTGTACAGATTAACAGAATAGCAACTAGCAAAGTAACAAAAGGTCTTTTGTGAAGTCAAGACTAAATTTGGGTTCTTTTGAAGTATATGAACTTTCAAATAACATAAAATTTCAGCAGTGGCGAATACTTCTGCACATCAACACAGGACTTTTTCTGAAGCATAATCTAATTTGAGCAAGAAGGTCATGAGAAAACTACTCATCTTCCACTGATGGGGAGCAGCTGTTTTCAAAAATCGGTGATAGAAGTACTGCTCCCACTGGTGTTGCATGGGAAGCAGCGTGCAGACTGGAACCGGGTCTCCACAGCCTGATTCCTTCACTTCAGTGTCTTCCCGATGTCCAGTGATAAGAGCAGCGATCATCCCTCTTCTTTGGAAGTGCAGCAACATGTCATTTATTTAGATATCAGATTTCTAGTAGCTTCACCCAAGGAGGATGTAATCAGAAACTTAGGAACGGGGAGAAAATGATGAAATAGAAATGAGTTTGTTCATTTAGGTAGAGTTAGTCACAGGGAAGTCCTTCTTTAATATGCTTCCATTTACCTAATTTCTCATTTTTTTTAATAAAAAAAGGCTAGTACAGTTTATGTTGTTGAAATAGGCTAGAGTGTATGACAGTTCAAAGTCTAGTTTGTTGTCTTTGTTTTAAAAAAGACAAACTGAGCAAGTGACAGAGGGGTGCAAATTTAGGATTTCTAAAAGCTAACATATCATTTTACAAATCAGTAGCTGATCCCCTGACAATCGTGGCTATGAGAGAAGTGCCACTAAAAATGGAATGGGAAACTCCAAAAGCCAAGAAGTGTTGAGTTAGTTAATGTAGAAGCAAATGGCCATCCATTATCCAAATGTATATAGCATCTGGACAAAAATTTCTATAAGTTTTTGAAATGTTTTGATACTCTCAACATTTTTGAGTTGAGAAAAAAATAACTTATATGGCATATCTTGGCCTTTCATCATGCTGGGTAAATTAGGTACGCAATCATGAGTTTTGTTTCTTTTTTTTTTTTTTTTTTAATCTATAAGTAAGTGATGTTTTCTAGTTTTTTTCACCCTTGATAGGGTTATTTCCTTTTCCAGGGGTCCATGTAAAATTGTTTCCCTAGGTATGTTAGTCTAACAAGTTAGAAAGCACACAGTGACCTTAAACTAAAGTTTATTTGATCACATGGCCTGCTGATTTTCATTTTAAATGGTCATTTCCTGGATCTTGGAGCCAGTCTCTTGCTGAGTATGGTTAGATTATGCTCATAGTTCAAATCTTGGGTCTAATTCATTCCAGTATGACTAATTGTTAGTAACTTGTAGATGGACTGTAGGTGTCATCATACACTTTACTGTCATTCTACGTCTTCCGTGTGTCGGGGGCACATCCCGCGTCTGTGTGAGGGGAGGGGGAGGACGCAGGAGCGGAGGGTGGGGCAGAGCGGAAGCTCAGGCAGCGAGGGGCAGTGGGCGAGAGACACGAGGGAGCAAAGCAGACTTCACACGCGTAACTGGTTTTACTGGAGTGCCTTCTCCTCTGTGTTACCTCTTACAGAATCATCTTGGTTTTTGAAACCATCTGTCTTGTCTGACTGTTAGGGCACTTCTGGCTTCTCTCCCCGGCGGCACTGTCTGAGTGTGCGTCATGTGCGTATTTATCTTTACATCCCTTGAGCCTTTGTAGTTGTTACTTTACAAAACGAAACGTGTGTGTGGTTATCGTCCTGAAGGACTTCGTGTTTCACTGTCCGATACAGGAACCACTAGTTGTGTGGGGCTGCTTGAATTTAGGTTTAAATTAACTAAGATAAGGTATATCATTGCTCAGTTGCACTAGCTATATTTCACCTGCTTAGTAGAGTATTATATCTGACAGTCCAAAACTGTCGCTAACTCAGTTCTTCATTATCTACCACGTGGATATTGAGTTGGAGGCTCAAACTTTATTGAGTCACAGTTAAATCCATAACCGAATCAAAGCTTGATTGTAAGTTTATTTTAACGAACTGCCTCACCCCAAACTGCCTGCTGCCTTTGTTTCAATGGAGTCGCATCGCATGAGAACATTTTCCACCTAGAAATATGAGGAAATCCATTTTAGGCTTGTGAGTAATTGTGAGTTGTTTTTATGTGTATTTATATATGTATAAGTAATATGCCCTGATGTTTCATTATGAAGGGGAAAAAAAGCTTTAAATAAAAGTAAGTTTTTAAAAATTCCTTATATAGGAAGCAAAAAAGCCAGTACAATTTCTAATTGCCTTTTAGAGTCTCTGAGTTCCCTCATTACCTGTGATTTAAGCTAAAAATGAGGTAATTACAGATCACATCAGTGTTTATCTGGTTGATCCCGACACCTGCAGTCCTCACGTAGCTTACCCAGATCTGGGGCCACACTTAGAGTCTGATGCTGGCATTCCTAATTTATGCTTCTTGCATTTCCTTTGATTTTTAAGTTACATGTTCCTTGTTCTATTTCAATACTATTTTAAAAACTATACCTTTAAAATGTTATAAAGACACATACTTTTTAATGTGGGTATTGGAATCATGGTACAGTCCTTTAATTAAGAGAAATCTTTCCCTAACATATTTCTATGCAGATTAAAAATTTGTGTCCTTTTTCCCTTTGCATTTGATAAAGCAAATATGGTCATAATTAATACAGCAGTCTTTCCACATTTTGGCATGCACTTTCAGTTCAGTTCAGTTCAGTCGCTCAGTCATGTCTGACTCTTTGCGACCCCATGAATCGCAGTACGCCAGGCCCCACTGTCCATCACCAACTCCCGGAGTTCACTCAGACTCACGTCCATCGAGTCAGTGATGCCATCCAGCCATCTCATCCTCTGTCGTCCCCTTCTCCTTCTGCCCCCAATCCCTCCCAGCTTCAGAGCCTTTTCCAATGAGTCAACTCTTCGCATGAGGTGGCCAAAGTACTGGAGTTTCAGCTTTAGCATCATTCCTTCCAAAGAAATCCCAGGGCTGATCTTCAGAATGGACTGGTTGGATCTCCTTGCAGTCCAAGGGACCCTCAAGAGTCTCCTCCAACACCACAGTTCAAAAGCATCAATTCTTCGGCGCTCAGCCTTCTTCACAATCCAACTCTCACATCCATACATGACCACAGGAAAAACCATAGCCTTGACTAGACGAACCTTTGTTGGTAAAGTAATGTCTCTGCTTTTGAATATGCTATCTAGGTTGGTCATAACTTTCCTTCCAAGGAGTAAGCATCTTTTAATTTCATGGCTGTGGTCACCATTTGCAGTGATTTTGGAGCCCCAAAAAATAAAGTCTGACACTGTTTCCCCATCTATTTCCCATGAAGTGATGGGACTG
>NW_011494946.1:3225400-3237191 GCF_000754665.1 Bison bison bison
GGAGCCCCAAAAAATAAAGTCTGACACTGTTTCCCCATCTATTTCCCATGAAGTGATGGGACTGGATGCCATGATCTTCATTTTCTGAATGTTGAGCTTTAAGCCAACTTTTTCGCTCTCCACTTTCACTTTCATCAAGAAGCTTTTTAGTTCCTCTTCACTTTCTGCCATAAGGGTAGTGTCATCTGCATCTCTGAGTTATTTAAACCATTTCACATCAGGTGCAGTTTTCTTCCTGTGGTTCCACACCTTTAGATATTCTTCCCATCTAATTCTGATCTTATCCAGTTTAAAGATCACCTTTCCTTGGCCTGGCCTTTAGTCCTGCTCTTACTCTGGTCAGACCTCAGAGACGAGATGGCCTTGGCTGACTGCCCACCGCTGAGAGCTCCTGTGCCACCCTCCCCTGATCCCAACTGCCCCTTCTCTGCAGCGACGTCTCAGCCTTTCCTGTGGTGGCAGCCCTTCTCTGTTCCACTCAGCAGCTTCATTATCTGCAAGAGCCCAAGTTGTGCCTCTTAACCAAGTGACTGGAGGCCCTCAGTACTAGGCTGTGGGCAGCCTGTGACCTCTCCTCAGTTACTGTAGGTGCCGGGGTTTCTTGTGTTAGCTCCATAGAGACATTATTCCTTGTCTAATGAAGGCCAAAAAATGGGGTAAAACCATTATGTAAAGTATACAGTAGAGTTTTTTTTCTGTGTATCCTCATTTGGAAAAGCAATTCAGAAATTTTTTCATTTCAAAATTGTCATGTCATTTATGCAAGCTTCAGGTTACAAAAATATTTAAACAGTTAAATGTAGAAGGTGCTAACCAGTTTCATACTCAATTTATGTGCATATCTTGGGAAGTATATGAGATTTTATTTTCTTGGGCTCCAAAATCACTGCAGACGTTGACTGCAGCAATGAAATTAAAAGACGCTTGCTCCTTCGAAGGAAAGCTATAACAAACCTAGACAGCATATTAAAAAGCAGAGACGTTACTTTGCTGACACAGGTCCATCTAGTCAAAGCTGCGGTTTCTCCAGTAGTCACATATGGATGTGAGAGCTGGACCATAAGGAAGGCTGAGCACTGAATTGATGCTTTAGAACTGTGGTGCTGGAGAAGACTCTTGAGAGTGAGCCACTGAACGTGGTTTCAGGGACCCGGTGCCTGCACTGCAGAGGCAAGGCCGCTAGGTGGCGCCAGGGCATGTTTATGCGAGGTTTCGAGGGCCTGGTCTCTATAATCTGTTCCATCTGAGCCAATTGGCACCTGAACATCCCCTGTGTTCTTAACCACTCAGCATCTGTTGACTTACCTTCTCAGTCCAACTCGTGAAAACATATCTCTATACTTTTGGACTTCATGTTCAGACCTAAAACTGTAAGGAAGGAAATACAAGACACATCCCTGTCCTGCCCTCTTAGGGGCCGTTTTTGTCTTCTGATGTGTGGAGAGCCATGCTTCCCTTGCCGTTGTCAGCCCCGTCATTCAGGACGGTCTGTCCCGTATTCTCACTCTTTCTCTCTCATGACAATTTACTTTTTCTGAGACTCAGTTTTGTCATTCATAAAGAGGGGTTAAAAATACTCAGGAGGATCGTTGGAAAGGTTAAAAGTGATTTACCCAAAATATAACACATCATAACATGAATGGATTTTTTTTTTTGCATTTTGAGAGCATCATTGCTTGATTTTTGCTACGACAGACTGTACAGGTTTATGTAAGACAAAGTTAACAACTATCTCTTCTTTACTCTCGTTAATTAAACGGAAACGTTCCACCGCCAGCTCCTCAGTACTTAATATTCTTTTCCCAGGTTCAGGATTGTTGGCCACCATTTGTATTTGTGATTGGAAAGAACTTTTCTTTTGGTCCAGATCCCCTCAACGGGCTCAGCTTTCCCACATTTTGTCCTTTATACACTATTCAACCTCTGGCAGCTCAGTTTTTGGGTGACATTTCAGTGCCTGTGGGGATGCTACTTACCGTGTTTTACACTGAGTTTTTTCGATATAAAATTATTTCTTCCTCCTCTGAACTGCCAGAGTGCTTTGCCTTAATCACATGATTATTGGTTTTCACATCCATTTGCTCCCTTAACTGAATGCTTTAAAAAAAAAAAACCTCTAAGTGCTGAGTACACAGTAGGCACTGAATAAATGTTTGTTTTGTTTACTGTGTGTCACAGTTTATTAACGAAACACCGTCCCATAGAAGAGAAAGACAATTAATAGATTATTTTGTGGTCTTTATGTGCCTCTGTTGTCAGAGCTCTCCATCAGTTTGAGATTTGTGTCTTAATTAGAACTACAAGTACCTCTGAATAAATTTAAATAATTGTGAATTTCAGAGAGAATGTTTCCATTTCACATGCCTCAGTCTCCTTTTTTCTTTACCAGCACTGTAATCAAGGCACAGGTCTTATTGAGCTAACAAATAATTATCCTTCATTACATAAGTGCTGTGTAGCCTGACCTTAGAAGGCTGCCGAACCTGACGAGATGGCAGTGGGTCTAGCCAGCTGTGTCTGCTTTCACGGTGTGCTGGTGCCTGTGCGCAGGGGCTGCTTTGGGAGAGTCTGGGGGAGCCATTGCCTCACAGGTTCCCTCTCTGATCTGAAAAGCACTGTTGCTGTCAGGCCACGGAGCTGCATGGTCTCAGACAAATTATTCCGTTTGAAATCTGTGTTTTCTCTTCATAGACTACAAGCTATTGAAATAGAAGCACATTTTCTGAGATGTACGCCTATATTGTTCTTTGTTCATTTTTTTCTCATTTTTGACTAAAACTAAAAGCAAAATTTGAACACTGAGATGTGGGTGATATATGTGAAACTAATGGGAAATGGAGAGTATATTTAAAATATCATAGATAATACAAATGAACTAAAGTAATTTTCAAAAAACCCCAAGAACTGATTTCTGTGAACTTGAAGTGGCTAAGAATTAACTTTGGCCACCTCATGCGAAGAGTTGACTCATTGGAAAAGACTCTGATGCTGGGAGGGACTTGGGGCAGGAGGAGAAGGGGATGACAGAGGATGAGATGGCTGGATGGCATCACGACTTGATGGACATGGGTTTGGGTAGACTCTGGGAGTTGGTGATGGACAGGGAGGCCTGGCGTGCTGCAGTTCGTGGGGTTGCAAAGGGTCGGACATGACTGAGTGACTGAACTGAACTGAACTGAAGCATGAAAACAATGTAAAGAGAATCAAGAGGAAATAAATGTTAGGTTTAAATTATATATGAAAAGTTTCAGTGGTTTGAAAATCAAAATAATTACATTAAAAATACACATACATGCAGACAGCAATGTCTTTAATGAATGAAAACTTCTCTCTTGGACCAATAAGTCCAAGTAAAAGCAGTATTATTATTGACAACAATATTAGATTTTTAGATGTTATGATATGCTGGGTGCCCTTTTAAGGATTTTTCATGTATTTTAATCCTCATAGTAATTATTTGAGGTAGATGCTATTATTATTACTCCATTTTATAGATGAGGCAGCAGAGTCACAGGTTAAGTGAATTTCAGCGTGCTTACACACCTAGTAAGTTATGTAGTTTCTGAATGGATGACTTTCTTTCTGTTGCAGAAGCGTGGCTCTGATGCCTGTCCTCTTGGCCAGTAGCCTATACTGCTTAAATGGGCAAAGGGCAAGAAAGGACATTTTAAAAAAGAATAAATAAAATGGCCCCAAATCATGAAAAATTTTCTGTTTCGCTAATGATACAGAAGGAAGTAAAACTCTAAATGAAATTTATTTTCTTCTTTGACTAGGATGATGGAAATAAGACATTTCCATGGAATGGTGGTAGGAATTTATTTCTCCCAGTGCAGGGCTGTGGGGAAGGGCTGAGGTTCTCTGCTGAGGGCATGAGGGACTGCCATTGCCTCGGCCACTCTCCTGGAAGGCTGGGTGTGGAAGACGCAGCTTGCTCCGCAGTCAGGGGTCAGCGCACTAGGCGTGCTGCTGGTTGGGATGCAGAATCTGAGGTCTCCTCGTGTACGGCTTTTCTTTCCGAACACGAGTCGGGCCTGGCCAGGGACAACCACGCGCGTGACACGGAGGACGATCGAGAGGTTTTGCGGCTTCCTCTCGAGTTCGTCTTTCTGAAGAGTGCCAGGCTTTCAGCTTTGATAATAAATTTTACATTATCAGTTTATTGTGGCACTACGGAATCTGAGGGAAATTTCATAAAGCTCCACTAAGTAGCCTCAACTGTTGACAAATGATTCTTGATGTTTAGTTTGGTACAAGATGCAGAGAATGTAGGTCTGCTTCCTTTATTCAAACTCAGTAACTGGTTTGGGACAATTAATTTCCAATTGTTTCCCAGTAGAGCAGATTTGCTTGTATATTAATGAGGCACAGGTGTTGAGCCCCTGGTGTCTGCGTGCCTGGGAGGCGTACTTCAGTTGTTTGTCTCCTCAGCCGTAGGTACGGCAAGGTACTCAAGCTTGCCTTTCACAGTTTTCACAGTGAGGCTTTTCAGTTTTTTTGATTTTTTTTCACATTTGCCTGCACCTGTTAAAATTTTAAAACTGTTCGTGTAGAAAGAAGTTGCAAAGATTTCAATAGTAAATAGTACTAAAAATTAAAGGAAATAGTCTTCTATTCTGTTAACTGCCCAGCCTTACGTGAAAGAGAAGTGAGTTGATTTCATGAGATCTTTCAGGTGAGAAGCCAATATGATCAATCCATGATCCAAATCTCGGTTGTGTATTTTTGAAGCAGGTATATCTTTGCTAGTGTCTAAAGCAGTCATATATTTGTATTAATATTCCTTTTTTTTCTTGTTGATTCACTGAACTGCACTACCAGCATTTAAAAGGCAGTGGAATAGCCTCCATAGACATTATGAATTTCAGTAGCTGGCATAATTATAGCGATCTACATATTCATTAAATCTACAGGAGAACTCTGTCCAAAAAGACAGCCATGCATTCAGAAACAGACAACTAAATATATATATTTTAAAAGTTGCATCTCTGAGACTTATTTAAAATTAAATTCCTGTAGCACTCCTCTCCAAGCAGAAGGATTTTAACAAAAGGATCCCCACACTTTGGTTTCTTGCATCTAGGAAAGAATGGGAAGAACTATTTGTAAACAACAATTACTTGGCAACAATAAGGCAGAAGGGGATTAATGGGCAGCTGAGAAGCAGCAGGTTCCGCAGCATTTGCTGGAAGGTAAGAAGAAAATATTTATTTACAGTTTGCGGCTGCAGTCTATCAACACATTACCTGATGCCCTGGAAGATCACCGTGCGGGGGATCACTGAATTTTCCAAGAGGCTTCACTCGCGAGGCTTTGGCATCTAGGTTTATCTTTCATAGGACATTTGCTTATAAGGTTGGAGCAAGCGCCTTAGTCCTGGATAGCTGGCGATGGTACAGGAGTCATTTGAAATACCGGTCTTTTCATCCCATTTGATGGTGCGGAACTCAAGCAAAGCCTTCTGGGTCCCCTGAGGCATTTGCAGAAATCCTTGGCGCTGGGCAGGGGGTGGTGGGCGACTGTTCTCAGGTTCCTGTTATATCGGGTGCTGTCATGCAGTCAGCCACCTTTGTTTCTTCACGAATAGCAGACAGGAAAGGTACTTTCATACTTTCTGTACTGGAGACACAGTGAAGGGCAGCGAGGACGAGAAGTGGAGAGGAATTAGGTCAGTTTCCTTCAAGGGAAGGCCATTGGTGAGCCCCTGGGTAATGATGACCTTCAGTGTCTCTCAGGGCTTAGAAATCTGTCCCCTTTTGTTCTTTCAGAATGAATCAGTTTAGATTGAGACTCACTTTTTAAACGACTTCTCTTGAAAGTTGTTTGGGGTTCATCTGCATAAATTGAGCAGACGAGCCGGCAAGTGAAGACAGCAAGGAACACATAATGTATTAGACAGTTTGAAATTTAATAATTTAGGTTTAATAATTAAAGTGCATTTTTCTTCTGTTCAGTGCTGGCAGTGAAGGCAGGGTCGTGCTGCTTGGATGTTTATACAGGAGGCTTTGCCACCCCCACCCCCTGGCTCCATGTTGTTTAACTTTTTGAGTCTCCTTCCTTTGCTAAAAATAAACTCAAATCCAGATTTATTTTAATGTTTTATTAAACTAAATTAAATCAAATTTGTCTTTTTGAGAATGCTTGTTAATTTTGTAAACTGCTTGCTAGTTGTAAATTGCATTTTCTGCTGTAAAAGGAATGACTTCACTGCTCAGGCTTGTCCTCAAATTGTTCCTCTCTGTCCATTACCTGCTTGTTTGAAGACAGATCTTGGAAACCTTGATGCTACAAATTGGACCTTGTGCTTGTTAATGCGTTCTATCACCCCCCTAAATATAAGAAAGTAGAACAGAGTGAACTTGAACCTTCATGAATTTTCCTTGTTCACTTTTACTGTAACTCTGGAGAGGAGATAGATTCCATCTTGTGGTGTATCTTTTAGAATCTTGCTCCCTGGCCTTTGTGCACTTTTGCGATTGTCCAGGTTGATATATGTCTTACACACCCCACATACAAGTGCGAGCTGGAAGGGTGATGAGTGTGCAGCACCACGAATGCATCGTCTTCAGTTTTCAAGTGATGCCCTTTGGCGTAGTTTCATGTTTTCTTAGGATTTTCATAAAAGTTTTCCTGTTTTTTTTTTTTTTTTGACAGCTTTTTCTTTGTGTTCTTCCTCAAGATAAAAGTCAGTGGATAAGTAAAATTAAAGAACTAAGAGCATGGTATAGCAGCGTTAAAGAAATAGTAAGTTGTGCTTTAAGTAACGTAACTGTTTTCTTAATTAGGCTTTGAAGGCCAGCGGCCTCTGACCTTTGCGTGTGTGTTTTCTTTCTTTCCAGCACATCACAAACCCTAGGAAGGCTGTTGGCCAGCAAGACCTGATGATCAATAACCCCCTTTCCCAGGACGAAGGGGTAAAGTTGGTGTTTATTCGCGCCTCGGCCGCTCTTGCCCACCAGAGCTGCTTGTGTCTCATTATCAGTCAGCATGGAGGCAGTGTCAGTCTACACCGGTAGCATGACGCTTTCACCCCGTGTCAGTCCACCTAAAGCCGGGTGGGAGCTACTCCCTGCTGTGTGCTGGCAGCGCTGGGGGCAGCCGTGGGCTGCTTCCGGACACGGGCACGGTGGAGGGGAGGCCCTGGGGCTGTGAGCGCTCAGGGTCAGCGAGACGAGAACCGAGAGGAGGGCACGGCGGGGCCGGAGAGGCCGCCGTGCACAGAGCCTCCCTCTCTCAGGAGTGAGAAGGCCGCACCCGCGAGGACAGCTCTCCGGAAGGAGATAGCTGAGCGGTGACCCTCGAACAGGGTTTAAGATCATGAAAAAGATGAGGCCCTCCTCCCTCAGGTCCCGGTGAGGACGAGCCGTGTTAGCCCTCAGCGGCACTGGGTCGCTTCTCCAGTTCCTGTTTCTGTGCTGAAGGACGTTTTTTTGTTTCACATTTTCTGTATAAAATTAACATTTCTTTTTCCTCGTATGTGTAATTATTATAATATAGTCTGTGAATATTAAGCAATTTTTAAAACTTGAAAGTTCATATTTTAAGAAATAGATAAAAATCTATGCGATTATGAAACCAAAGCTCTGTAGAAAACCTTACATAGCTTTCTGTGTTGGCAGTTCAGGTCAGGTTCCAGTGGACCCGCTGGCCTGTGGTCCTCCTCTAGTTCAGGTGACCTCTTTGTTGTTTAAGGGTAGCAGCAGATGTCTAGCAGTAAAAGTATCATTCACTTTAAGTAGATAGTAGAAAAATTTAAATATGCACAGTAATATCACTGGAAAAACTAATGTTAGAATGATTATGTGTCTCTGAGATTAGACTAGATTTTAATAAAACACTTTCCAGTTCCAGGTTTTCTATCTGCAATGTGAAATCATAACTCAGAGAAGGATAAATTTTAATTATTTGAATCATTAGATTGAGATCATAAAAGTCAAGCAAAGGTGCAATATTGTTTTAAATAAATTGCTTTCCTTATTTCAGAGTCTTTGGAACAAATTCTTCCAGGATAAAGAACTTCGGTCAATGATTGAACAGGACGTCAAAAGAACGTATGTAGAACTATTTACAAGTTACCTTCAGTGATTCAGACTGGTGTTACCTCTGAAATTTTAGCAAACTATACAATCTGTAGAGGAGCCTTAGTTGAATGTAGTATTTTACTTGTGTTAATAGTTATTGTGGCCAAATGTTGATGATAATAGTTACTTTTTATTCTTAAATTATAGACTTTTGTGTTCCCTTTGTCAAAATATCACATTTATAATATTGGTAATACTAAAATAATATATAAATACTTAAATGTTTAAATCAGTTTTTCAGTTTCCAACACTTGCTTGAAGTCATGTGCTTCTAACTAAGGTTATATTTTGTAGTCTTAATACTGGTTTTGCTAGAAAAAAATTATCTTTTGCTTTACACCTTTGAATCCCTTTCTAATCAAATTACTGTTTAAATGACAGGTATATTTTTACCCCCTTTTACTTCTGTTCCTTTTGACACCATTCAAGTTTGCAAACAACTCCAAATCTCAATATTCAGTATATGAAGTGGCTCTTTATCTAGCATATAGTTAATTTCTATAACTTTTATGTATTGGACCTTACTTTTTTGGGGGTCATGTGATGAGCACATGGAATTTGTGTGGGTGAGCCTGGGGTAAGTTCTAGCCAGGTATGCTCTAGTCCTAGTCCTGGACAAAGTAATTTCAGCAAAGGTCTTTCTCCCTTAGATGTTCATTTCTGCAAAACAGAGATAAGACTGACCACCTCATGGCATAGTTACAGATTCACATGTTGTTAGTGTAGTAAATTAGATGTGTCTCCATTTTAAGCTGTGTCAGTATCAGCCGAGCTCCCCCCCTCACCAGGGTCTGGGATGAGCCCGGTGTGTGCGAGCCCGTACCTCCAGGGCCACCTTCCAGCCCCCCGCGCCTCTGCCTGTCTGCCCGACTCCGGTTCAAGTCCTGCTCCGCCGGGCGCACAGGCAGGGCCCTGGCTCCGACACTGCTCTTCTCTCCAGGCCCCAGACAGAATGATCAGACGACGTGGACTTGCATTAAGGGCATACTACCCATTTAACAAATGAGATTTTCTGCTTTAAAATGGAAATACTTCAGAGGGGCCATAGGTTCAGAGAGCAGCAGCACCACTGATAACCGGCCGTGGTGGCGAGTTGGGGTGGGAAGTGTGAGCACTTGGGTGAGCCTGGTCAGGACCAGGGGCAAGCAGTTTCGGGGCCGTTACCCTCCTGAGTCAGGCCGTGGTGCTGGTCTCTCGCCAGTGGTTTCAGAAGGCAGAGTGCCGTTGTTTTGGTTCACAGGAGGCCCTCAATAACTATTTGTTGGATAAAACAAAAGGATAAATTTCCTCACCCATCGCTTTAGTAACTAGCTGGGTAATCAGTGGTGAGAAAACAGGGTTCATGAAAGCAAAATGCACAGTATATGTAGTTTACCAAGCAGTAGCGATGTCTCTCTTTTAAATGCTAGGCAGTTATCTTAGAAAACTTGATAGCTTACGTTTGAAGTAGCCAGTAAGAAGAGTGTGAGTGTCTCCGCTGTTGTCAAATGGAAGTGGGGGCACGCGGCACTGGACAGGGTCCCACACCGGGACACCCAGGCCAGATTGCTGACGGGAGTGGGAGCAGAAGAGAAGGGGAGACAAGGGTGGACACAAAACCAAGCGATAAGTGGGATGTGAGCCCCTTCAGCATTTTGTTCCTTAGATCAAACATTTCTGCTTTGCTATGTGGGAAATGTTATTTCTCAAAAGCTATATTCTGTGTGTTTTTCTTACAGAAACGTATGTGTGTCTGTGTGTATAACACACATACATGACAATTGTTTTCCTTATAATTTGTCTCCACTGCTGCATTTTAATTCAGGTTACAAAGCCCAGATGCAGAGAAGCCCTCTGGGTGGGGGAGGTTCATACCTCCTTCCCCAGAAGTCTCTCCCATGTCTCGCCTCACATTTTGAGGAAGTCTCCTAGCCATCTCTCTGTAAATTCTGTGGCAAGTAACTTAGCTTGTAGGGTAAGGCTGTCAGTCTTTTTTTAAAGCCACCAAACTGCTAATCATAAAAGCTGAATAGCTTGAGTAATCTTACTGTTAATCTTTCAGGCTGCATTCCCTCTGTAGAAGGCGCTGTGTGCGCTCAGTCGTGTCTGACTCTTTTTGACCCCATGGACTGTGGCTCCCCAGGCTCCTTTCCCATGGAATTTTCCAGGCAAAAATACTGGAGTGGGTTGCTGTTTGCTACTCCAGGGATTGAGCGTGTGTCTCTTGCGCCTTCTGCATGGGCAGGCGGAATCTTGACGCTGCAGTACCTGGGATGCCTTTAGAAGGCACTTCATGATCCCAAATCCATGGTTTTCAGCCCAGTCTGAACTGCAGCTCATACTGCAGTGGGCGGCGGGCGGGAGCAGCGCGGCCCCCTGACTGCCCACCAGGCTGTGAGAGAGCTGGGGGGTTTCGACTGACTGTCTGTCTCCTGTGCTTCAGAACCGTCCACTGCACGGGAGATCAGAGTGGTGGGGAAGACAGACGAGTTTCCTGTTGTCGTGGGATGTACATTTTAGTGCGGGGCGCTGGGGAGTGAGACATAAGCCCGTGTAGATACAGAGAGTCATGGAAGAGGGCAGTGACTGCTGTGAAGAAATCAAAACCGATAATCTTAAACACAGCCAGGCAGGTGGCTGTTTTAGGAGAGGCGTCAGAAAGGGCATCTCTGAGAAGGTCCTCTTTGAGCTGAAACATGTTACGAAGCCAGCAACGTGGTGATCTGGAGGAGGAACCTTCCAGGCTGAGAGAGCAGCTGATGCCAAGTCTTCAGTGAGAGTGAGCTGAGGGTCAGCAGGCCTGCTGGGGGTGGAGGTGGCGGTAGGGATGTCTGGTGGGCTGTTCCGCCAACCACGGCTAGGAGTTTGGGTTTGACCCCACCTGCAGTGGGGAGACTTGAGGGAGCTGAGGGGAGCGTGGGACCCTGGAGGAGGGCTGGGGCGCCTGGAGGAGCTGAGGGGAGTGCAGACCCTGGAGGAGGGCTGGGGCGCCTGGAGGAGCTGAGGGGAGCGTGGGACCCTGGAGGAGTGCTGGGGCGCCTGGAGGAGCTGAGGGGAGCATGGGACCCTGAAGGAGGGCTGGGGCGCCTGGAGGAGCTGAGGGGAGCGTGGGACCCTGAAGGAGGGCTGGGGCGCCTGGAGGAGCTGAGGGGAGTGCAGACCCTGGAGGAGGGCTGGGGCGCCTGGAGGAGCTGAGGGGAGCATGGGACCCTGAAGGAGGGCTGGGGCGCCTGGAGGAGCTGAGGGGAGCGTGGGACCCTGAAGGAGGGCTGGGGCGCCTGAAGGAGCTGAGGGGAGTGCAGACCCTGGAGGAGGGCTGGGGCGCCTGGAGGAGCTGAGGGGAGCATGGGACCCTGAAGGAGGGCTGGGGCGCCTGGAGGAGCTGAGGGGAGCGTGGGACCCTGAAGGAGGGCTGGGGCGCCTGGAGGAGCTGAGGGGAGTGCAGACCCTGGAGGAGGGCTGGGGCGCCTGGAGGAGCTGAGGGGAGCGTGGGACCCTGGAGGAGGGCTGGGGCGCCTGGAGGAGCTGAGGGGAGCATGGGACCCTGGAGGAGGGCTGGGGCGCCTGGAGGAGCTGAGGGGAGTGCAGACCCGGGAGGAGGGCTGGGGCGCCTGGAGGGTGTGTCGGGAGTGTGGGACCTGGGAGAGGGTGGCTGCTGTGCTGCGGGCGGGGACAGAGGCTGTGGGCACGGCCCCACAGGGCAGTGGGTGTGAACGACGTGGACTGCAGGT
>NW_011494946.1:3237524-3279295 GCF_000754665.1 Bison bison bison
AGGTGGTCTGGAGCAGATACAAGCTGAGGACTTGTATTGGATTATTGTGGCTTTCTCCCACTCCTCAGTTCGGTTCCATTGTTACCACTGTTTGGGGGCCTTTCACCTCTCACCTGGAAGTCTCTTGTCTAACTGTTTCCCTTGACTCTATTAACTTGCTTTTCCCATCCAACTCATGTGTTGAACCCTGTCTTGAATCCTAGTCTTGGCCCTACTTTCCTGTCTGGACCTGCTGTGACCCTCTGGTTTTGCAGAAGACGTGCTTATCCAGACTCCCTAACACACACACTGTTCCTTTTCAGACTGTCCAGTTCCCTTTGTGTTACTGACTTCTAGTTTAATTCCACTGTGGTCTAGGGGCAAGCATCGTATGATTCCTCTTCTGTGAAATTTGTTAACGTGTGTTCTATAGCCCAGAATGGGATCTGCCTCTGAGAATGCTCTATGTGAGCTGGAGGAGAATGCGTATCCTGCTTTGTTGGATAGAAGTGACCTGTAGATGTCATTTAGATCCAGTTGGTTGATGATGTTGCTGTGTTCAGCTCTGTCCTTACTGGTGCCGCCTGCCGGTTCTGTCCATGTCTGATCAAAGGCTGTTAGTGTTTCCAGCTGTAATAATGGATTCTTTCCTTTCTCCTGGGCTTCCCTGGTGGCTCAGAGGGTAAAGCGTCTACCTGCAGTGTGGGAAACCTGGGTTCAATCCCTGGGTCAGGAAAATCCCTTGGAGAAGGAAATGGCACCCCACTCCAGTACTCCTGCCTGGAAAATCCCATGGACGGAGGAGCCTGGTAGGCTGCAGTCCATGGGGTCACAATGAGTCGGACACGACAGAGCGGCTTCACTTTCACTTTCATTTCTCTTCACAGTTTTGTCAGACTTTGCCTTGCGCAGTGTGATGCTCTGTTGTTAGGTGGTTCTTGTTATGGCCTGTATGTCTTCTTGTAGAATTGACCCCTATTTCATTAGTCAGTGCCCTTTTTTATCTCTTAACTAGTGTTAGCATGGAGAAGGCAATGGCACCCCACTCCGGTGTCCTTGCCTGGAGAATCCCAGGGATGGGGGAGCCTGGTGGGCTGCTGTCTATGGGTCGCACAGAGTTGGACAAAACTGAAGTGACTTAGCAGCAGCAGCAGCATGGTATATTGTTCTCCAACTATTTCCTTTTACTCTATGTGTCTTTACATTTAAGGTGGTTTCATAGGCAGCATGATGTTGGGTTTTAAAATGATTGCTTGTAAGGCAAGTCTACTGACAAATTCTCTCAATTTTTGCTTGTCTGAGAAAGTTTGATTTCTCCTTCACTTTTAAAGGGTAGTTCTGTAGCACACAGAATTCTAGTTGGGCAGGTTTCTCCTTCTCAAACACTTGGAATTTTTCAGTCCACCTTCTTCTGTCCTGCATGGTTTCTGAAGAGAAGTTGAATGTAATTCTTGATTCCTGTATAGGTAAGATGAAGTCCCACCATTCCCCACCCCGCCCAACCTTTAAGAACTCTGTCTTTGATTTTCTGCAGTTTGAAAACGATGTGCTGAGGTGTCGTTCTTTGGGCGTTGGTCCTGCGCGGTGGTTTCTGATCTTCCTGGTCCTGCGGTTTGGTAGCTGACATTCTTTGGGCAAGTTTCTCAGTGATTGTCTCTTCAAATGTTTCTCCTGCTCTTTTCTCTCTTCTCCTTATATCCCCGTGAGAGCCCTTGAATGCTCTGTTCTATTCTTTTTTTCAGTCTTTTTCTATTGCTTTTCAGTTGTTGAGGATTTTGTTGAGACATCCTCAGGCTCAGATTCTTTCCTCAGCTGCTTCCAGTCTACTTGATGACTCAACCCATCAAAGGCTGCTGCTGCTGCTAAGTCGCTTCAGTCGTGTCCAACTCTGTGCGACCCCATAGACGGCAGCCCACCAGGTTCCTCTGTCCCTGGGATTCTCCAGGCAAGAACACTGGAGTGGGTTGCCATTGCCTTCTCTGCCATCAAAGACATTCTTCTCTGTTACCCTGTTTTATACGTCTAAATTTATTTTTGGTTCTTTCTTAGGATTTCTATTTTTTACTTACATTGCCTGTCTGTCCTTACATGCTGTCTGCTTTATCCATTAGAGCCCTGAGTGTATTAATCATACTTGTTTTAAACCCCTGACTTCATAATTGCAATTTCTTTGGTTCTGATGCTTGCTCTGTGTCTTCCAATTGTCCTTTCTACCTTCAGGCCTTGTAATTTTGTTGTTGTTCAGTTCTGTTTTTATGACAGCTAGATGTGATTCCCTGGTTAAAGGAGCTGCTGTCAGTAGGCTGTTGGTAATGTGATGAGCTGAGGGGAGAGGGGAAGTGTCCTGTAGATACATGGTCAGTCTCTCTGTGCCTCTGGACTATGCCCTTTACGGTGTTTCTCGGATCGCCCTTCCCCTTAGATGGACAGGATGGCTGTGGTGGGGGTTGGGCTGGGCATTTCCCTCTCCCCAGGTCAGTCAGGGACCGATGGAGTCTCAGCAGGTTGGACTCTGGGTAACTCGTTCTCCCTGCAGGCAGGCCTCGTTCAGAAGAGCAGACTCCCGCTCTGTCCAGGTTGGCCCCTCTCCCCTCCCCATGCCATAGCTGAGGGGATTTTTCTCTGATACTCACTGTGGGAACCTGGCCGAGCTTCTAGAGGTGAATCTCAGTTTTGTGTGGGGCTCCCTATGATGGAGTTTTCCTGGAGTTTTTAACCCTCAGAGGTAAAGCCCATGGACACAGGAGCCTGGTGGACCGCAGTCCATGGGGCTGCAGAGCGGTGCTGTTTCTGCACAGGTTCTGCATTCCATGCAGCTCCTCTGCTCCAGGGCCGCTCCCCCTGCTGTACCGAGTCCCCACAGCTCATCCTTCAAGGCTGCGTTCATCACCGCCCTGTTCCTGAAGCAGTCTTTACCACTGGAAATAATTTGTGCCTGTTCTGTGTTCCAGTGGCATTTTCTTAATAACTTTGTAATGATATTACTTACGTTTCTTTGATATTGCTCAAGTTTATTTAGACTTGCCAGTGTATTCAGTACATTTATATTAGTCTCCTTAGCATTGCATATGCCAAGATAAATATGGTGTGGGTCCTTAAGAAGCTCAAAGTCTAGTAGAGAAAGCAGACCTAAAAAAATGTACAGAGCAAGATAGCAGTACTACGATGGAAAGAGGACATACAAGAGAAACTCCCATAGCTTCGTATTCCGATCCGGGAGACCTGTCTAAGTGTTCCCGACTCACGACCCCATGCCTACTTGAGGCGGACTGTGCTGTGTTCAGTTGTGCCCGACTCTCTGCGACCCCATGGACTGTACCCTGCCAGGCTCCTCTGTCCACAGGGATTCTCCAGGCAAGAATACTGAAGCTTCCCTTCTCCAGGGGATCTTCCCAACCCAGGTCTCCTGCCTTGCAGGTGGATTCTTTACTGTCTGAGCTACCAAGGAAGCCCAAGAATACTGGAGTGGGTAGCCTATCCCTTCTCCAGAGAAACTTCGTGACCCAGGAATTGAACTGAGGTCTCCTGCATTACAGGTGGATTCTTTACCAGCTGAGCTACAAGGGAAGCCATGCCTACCTAATGGTGCTACTCTGTAAATACCTGAGGATGTTAGCTCAGTACTGAATGCCGTGCACAATGGGATCTCGGCCCCTGCTCAGTGGAGCTTGGGAAAACAAGTCAAGTACTCTCCCGGAGAAACACGGACATAAACTAATGTGTTCAGTTCTGTGCTCTCCAAACAGTTTCCGTATTTCTTTCACTTTCATTACGTTATTATCAGTGTCAAGTACTTGTGTTGCTGTAACTTATAAGACCCCGAGGGAAACAGAATAAAGGGTGGAAAATACCGGGGGAAGAAAGTACCTACCTGGTTATCACCCCAGGTCTCATGTTTCACACCTCGTGGTAACCCCTGGGGGGCGTTTCTGTCTTACTACAGAGTCAGGGTGGTGCCTAATTAATGCTCATTGATTGTGAATCCTACCACTTATGATCAGTGTTTTTCAATTTTCGTAATAACATCTCTAACATTTCCAATCTTTAGAAACATAAACACACTGAAAAAATACTATTATCCGCCTTCTAGTCTGAGTTTAAACAAGATAATTTCATCTCATAAGCTGTGTTGTTTTCTCATTATAGAATTTATTTGATCTGAATATGTCATTGAATTAAATATTATCTTTCAACTAATTTTAATATTGTTTTATTCTACTAACCTTTTTTGCCTCAAAGGGTTTTGTATTCATTTCAATTAATTGTTCCTTATCTCAGCCTAATGAGGTTGTTACTGTTCTCATTTTTATTACTGAATGGGGAAAAAACTGATAATCAAAAGGTAAATCAAGTAGCTTCCAATTTATAGCATTTCTACTTCAGAACTTGAGCTGTCCATTCTGAACCAGTTTTGCCATGCTTCAAAGGCTTAACATTATATGAAATTCAGTATTATTTAAAATGATGGGAAATACTGAGTTCAGAATAAAGTATCATTTCCATACTATATATACTAAAGAAGTCTGTTATTTGATCTATCAAGGATTATTTTAAAAGTATATTTACAGTGTCTATAATATCACTTGCAAATTAACACATTTATAGGCTATTGCCAAATAGTGTCATCTTTTCTTCAGATGCCTCTCTTGAATTAAATGGTTAAAATTTAGCTTCCTTTTATCATTGTAACTGTGACGATAAGAGGTTGGTCTGGTCGCCTCTCGGGCCACCATCCCCAGCATCTGGTCTTTTGTGGTTCTGTGTAGGGCTCTTGCCGTCTGCACCTCAGGCAGCTCACTCTTAAGTTCATTCCACTCTGTCCCACTTGGTTCTCCAAGACACGATTAGACCTTTAACCGGCCTTCTCATTCGATGATCCCTTTTGTTTGTATTCCCCATATGGTCCAAACTTTAGACTCTTTATTTCAGCAGACTTTGTTTCCTCAATTTTTTTTTTTTATATTGTCATTTGGTATTTGTGGATTCATTAATAATTGCTAAAACTTTCTCTTTAAAACCATAGATGTGTACTGTCCAGTTTGATAGCCCCCAGGCACATGTGGAGATTTAAATTGAAATTAATGTAGAATAAATAAAATAAGTCTTCATCACCCTCTCAAGATACAGGACATTTCTATCATTATAGAAAGTTCTGCTGCACAGTACTGTGAAAATGAATTGATTGTTGTTATATTTTTGTACTATATATCATAGGGATATATGCATTTTATTTTTTATTCACAGTGAACTTTTAGAGACATACTTTTGTTTCCTGTCTCTGCCCTTAAGAAACCTCCATCAGTTTTTATAGTGTACAAGTCTTATATGAGTTTTTGATCAAATTTAGTTATTATATAGTGGATAGTGTAAAATTAGACTACTTTGAGAATGTTTTCTGTATTAATAATGTACAAAAGTGATTTTACAAAGTTTTTTTTTTTTCCCTCCTTATTTAAAGTCCATCTTCTACACATTTCCCATTTTTCAGAGAAATAATGCTGGTTCTCTAATCCAACAGTGATTCTCACACTAGTGCAAAGTTAAGATATCCTAAATGTTGGTGTGTTTTATATAGTTTCCTCCACGCCCCCTTTTTTTTAGTTAAATAAAAACCAAATTCCTCAGGGAAAGAAAAATTTTACAAGCAATTTCAGAGCAGAATTGATTTTGGTGTGTGTTAATGCAGACAATCTGCCCAGTGTTAAAATGTTAAAGAGAAAAAAACCACACAAGCTGCCACGTTCGTGTGATCACACCAAAATAGCAGCTTGTATTTATATTTTCAGTCTCCCGAGGTGGACTGCAGGCACACCCCGCCGAGCGGCTGTGCTCGGCGCTGTGCTGCGGCTCCGTCTGATGCCGGCGCCGTCCACGCTTGTGCATGCACGACCAGCCCTCACATATGCACTTTTTCACAGCCGCGGAAGTGAAAACGACAACACAAGCCGCTCTCCGCGGGTTGTCGGCAACCTGTGTGTGTGTTTCTTAAATATTAAAGAGGGGGAGAAGCAGATTTTCAGGAACACAAGAAACAATTCTTCCGTCAAATGGCCTGTAGTCCTTCCTTATTTCACAGCTCTTAAGGTAAAAGCAAAATATTGGATTCTCGCGGTTCCCTCTATAGATTTAGAAGTATGTATATCTTGTACTGCTCATGTTTGTGACATGTATTTTTCTCATTTCTGCTGCATGTAAGCATGCAGATTCTTACTACATATTTGTTCCAATTTATGGGGTATTGTTAAGGTTAAAATTTTTTTCTAGCATTTGCGTGAAAATGGAGGTGTGTCCGTGGCGGTCTTGGTGCTGTGACTGCACCCGCGCCCCTGGCCGCTGGAGCCTGGTGGCAGCGGCCGCAGAGTCCGCCCCGAGCTGCGGGCCAGAAGGGTTCTCCCTGGGAGATGGGCTGTGTAATGAAGCCAGCGTCTTTTACCACTGTTTATATTTCTAAACTGGGGCTTCACATACTGACCATGAAGAGGTGAAAAGGTAAAGTCCGCTGGGTGGCGGAGTACTCCCTTCCTCGTCCGCCCAGCCCGTTCAGTAGAGTCACAGTATTTTAGGAACTTTCATGCAGATTTGGAATTGACACTACTTTACTATTTCAAGGATAAATGCTTTAAATTGCTTTAAAATTTTTTCTTAATTGTCGAAATACTGCAAAATGAAGTCTTTGAGTATGACAGAGCCTTGCACTTAAAGTGCATATTTCTACCTTTTTTTTTTTCTTCTCAATTTTTCACCTTTATGGTATCATTAGAAAGTTTTTTGTTTTTTCTTTTATTTGAGGCAATGAGGCAGTGGGGTTGCTTGCTGTGTAACTTGGGGGCATTGGAAAAGTAGAAAGAGCCTTTGCTGAAACCTCTCTTCAGATGGTGACAGACGCCGCCCTGGAACCCAGTCCCACTGCCTATCCCCACTGTCCTTCCTGGACATCTCCAGTCAGCCTAAGTCTCCTCACCTGGGCGGCGATTCCAAACTCCCACTGTCCCTGTTAGGCTCTGGGAAATTGTTCTGCTGTCTTCTTGGGCTGGGTCACACCCTTGTCATCACAACAGATTTCTGCTTTCTTTTCTATGCCTTTTAAAAATCAGGGTTCACCTCTAGTTTATGGCCTGTGAAAGTCACATAATGCTCTTATCGTCATTTGTTGCAAAGAACAAAGGCAGCAGAACTGTGGTCTAGCCTTTAGTAAGCTTTGCCTTCTCACCCCAGTCCAAGTTCACGACTTAACTTTCATTTTTCATTGGTTGGTTGGTTTGTAGGTTTCTGGACTTACTTATTCATTCAGCAAATACTACTTGAGAAATTACTAGGTAGCAGCTACTATTCTAGAAGTTGAGGATCCTGATAAAAGAAAATACTGCCTCTTCCATTCTTTTATAGAACCCTGCAGATTTTATTGTAATTATCTTCCTTTTAAAAATATCTGTGTAATATCTATTTTCTTGTCTAGATTTTAAGTACTTAAGTTTTATGTTTTTATATTTTTGCTGTTCCCCAGCACCTGGCATCCATAATAAGCATTGTGTCATTGGTAATCATCTTAAATCCTTTTATTTTGCAAGTACATAAAGTTGAAGCTCAGAAAGAATGACTTAAGAGAATATAACTGGCTGCAGTGGAAATACTACCTGGGACTCCAGGTCTTTCTGCTAGTCTGTAATATTTTATGTTAATCTTATTTGCCTGAATTTACCACTTGTTTTTTCAATTGAAGAAGCTCTTATTGAACACCTTCTGTATGCATAACACTTTGTGGAGCAAACAGGAGATGGAAGCATGAGTGGGCTGCTTCAAGTCTTACCCAGAAAACTGTGGAGATTAAATACGCCCCTATGGTTTCTGCCCTCTGGGTTCACATATTCTAATAGAGTTGCTCAACCTTGGGAATATTGACGTTTTAGACCAATTAACTCTCTGCTGTACAGTGTGGGGTGCTTAGCAGTGTTCCTGACCCCTGACTACTGCAGCCGCTGTCAGGCATACTTTTTAGGTCCTTCCAGGGCATTGGGGTGTCTTGTCTGACAGGAGGGTTCTCTGAGGCGCCACTTCTGAGTTTTCTGAGAGCTTAACAAAGGATTTTACATTCACACCCTTTGTTACATCTTTCGACCTTGCTTTTCTGTGTCTTATGTTTGATCTTGGCCCAGAAGTAGAGTCTTAATGCTTCATGTGTGGCTCGAGAGGATGAGAAGGAGACAAGGTTGGGCTTGACATCCCTTCGTGTTGAGCAGTGCTTCCCTCCGCTTCCCTCTTTCCTTCGTTGTAAGGGACACGCAGCCCAGGGGCAGCTCCGCACTGCCTGGACAGGCTCTTGGGCCCGATCACCTGGGTATTGGGTACATTTGCAATATCCGAATAAACAGATACTGCTGAGTTGCTAGTACCCAATAAGGAATCTTTGTCTCCACTTTCCTTACGATGTTTTCCTCACTTTGACTTTCACCCTCGCTGGCAGCCTCATGGGCTGTCTGGCTGGCTAATCGTCTCTTTCATATCCTTTAGTCTTTTCACTGTGGCTCTGTGCAACGTTCCAGCTTCTGTCCAGTCCCGTAGCTACCTCTACGGCATATTAAAAAAAAAAAGGAAACAGCCCAGTTCCAGGTATTAAAAGCTGTATTCATTATCTCTTGCTACATATTTCATAGTTGTTGGACATTTGGGAGCAGCCGAGGCCCTGGGACCTCTGAGCAGTCAGGTGTCAGCTGGAGCTGGGGTGGTGTGGAGGCTGCTGAGGGCTAGACGACCCATGTGGGTCTCTCCGTGGTGCTGCTTAAGTGTCCTTTCTCTAGAGGAGCCTTCCCCTAAAGCAAACAACCCAAGAAGGAAAGGCAGTGTGTTAAAGAATTGGCAAGTGTATTTTTAAAACCAGCACAGTTCGTATGCAGCCTCCCAGGTTTCCCAGATGCCCTTTTCCGCTCTGTCCAGCCGGAAGTGGAAATGTGGGCGGCGCCTGAGGTGGGATGTGCTCAGGAGGGGCGCTCTGCGGTCGCCTGTCATGGCCGCTCTCATCCCAGTGGCCACGGCGCCCTGGAGAGGATGCTGGGGTGTTCAGTCTAGCTTCCTCCCTGAAAAGAGGAGAGGGCAGATTCGGTTGAATGTGGCGTGGTGAAGCCATCATCCGAAGCAGGGAGGACAGGAATTGAAAGTGTCTGCTCCTTTCGTCCCAGCTCACCTCACCCCTCTGGTTTTTACTTGATTTTTATTTCAGTTTTCCTTTAATAAAACAGTGAACTAGAGTAAGACATTATAGTTATTTTGGTGTTTAATCGTATTCTAGGGAGTTTTCATCAGCTCATTTTAAATTTTAGATGGATGCTGGTGGTGGAAGTTCTGGGTTTGAAGTGTGGACACAGCATCAGTTATTGTTCCTGCAAGCCCTCCGGTGCGGCTCCATCCTCCTGCTTGGCGATAAACCTTCACCAAGGGCTTTGCTTTTTCCCTCGGGACATCTTATTGAATACTTGCATCTTCAGTAATTCATCTGGGCCCAGTGCTTTGTCTGTTTTAATACTTCTAATTACCTAATTAGGTGCCATAATGCAGTGACAAAGCCCTTTGTCATTTCACTCTTGTCTTAACCCTTTTCTTGCTTAGGAAACACTCGTTGTGTCTCTTTGTTGTCTGAGGAACTCTCCATCATGGATATTCCTTGGATATTTGCCTCACTCCCTTTTTGTCTGGGTCATGACCAGCCAGGCCCTGTTGAATTCAGGTCTTCCGGGTTGACTCCCGTCAGGTACCTGGGCTCCTGGTTCTTGGTCTGAAGTTGGGGTTTTGTTGTCCTGCCTCTCTCACTTCTTGATTCACCCCCGTAGCCTGCAGCCACATGGAAAGATATCCAGAAAGCAAGTAAAATAGTTGTCATAAACTGCTTTCGTGACAGAATCAGTGCCATTTGTCATTCGTAGATCTTAGGTGTCCACAGGCATCCATGAGTAAATGTAATGGAAATCAGCAGCATTGTTTCAAAATGATAGTGGTCTGTGCTTCAGGATAACTAAACATTGACAAGGGTCAATTTTTCTTCATTATGTATTTTAGATAACAGTGAAAGAAAACATGATAGAGTTATAGTTTTACCATCTTACAACGTCTGATGAATCAGTCTAGACAGTGATCAATGGTCATCACAGAAAGAGAGAAAACCTAAAGATCTCTGCCTCCTGATGAAGGCACCCGGCTCCATCTGTACCCGTTGTCCACTTCTGTGTTATAAACCACCCCCAAAGCTTCAGAGAACAGCAGAATCAGTTTTGTTGATGAATCTCCGACTTGAGGAGGGCTGAACAGGCCGTTTGCCTCAGTTCCATGTAGTGGTAGCCAGACCAGCTCGAAGTTTAAGGACTAGAATCATCGGAAGGCATGTCCATCTGTCTGGCTTTTGAGGCTGGAACTCGGCAGAGACAATCTCTGGAGCTGGAGCTGGAACACCTCCCCAGGGCCTCTCTTGGCTGCTTGACTTCCTAGTAGCGTAGTGTCTGAGTTCCACGGCTATTTGCAGACGGAGAGGTGGACAGAAGCTGTGTGGCAGCATTGCTCGTGTTGCCGTCTCTTCGTGAGAAGCTTGTCACTGAGGACCGTGCCTGTGCAGAGGGGTGGCGTTAGGCTGCCCCACCTCTGTGTGGGAGGAGCGCTGAAGGATTCGGGAACGTGCCCTTGAAGCGACCATATCTTCCATGAAGGATCGTGTTGAAAGTTGAATTTGAACCTGTTGAAGCCTCTAGACCTTCTTACCACTTTATGGGAATACAGGGGGACGAGGAATGTGTTTCCATAAAATGGAAGAACAGCAAGTAAAATTAAGAATGTGGCAAGTTTCTACAGGGTAAAGAGTTTGGTTTTTCTAACAAATGCATTGTAAAAGAGAGAGGGAGAGAAAAAGAGGAAAGGAAGAAAAGGCAAGGAAAGAAAAAAGGGACAAGTTTGTAGAATATGTCTTAAGAGATATATCAACAAATTTCAGTGTACAGATGCTTCTTGGAACTTGATTGAAACAAACTGAAAAACTTTTAGGGAAATTTGAACATTTGACTGCATATTTGGTTTAATCAGTCGATTATTTTTATTAGTTATAGTGTTAAAGTAGCACTATGGTTGTGTTTTTAGAGAGTCTTTATATTTTAGAAATAAATTCGTCCTGCAATACTAGTGATGTCTCAGGTTTGCTTCGAAGTGCAGCTCTGAGAGAGGAGTATACGTAAAAGGGATTATTAGTGATGAAGCTGGGCGACTGTGCTGGGGTTCCGTCCATTACTGTCTCTTTATAAATGTTGGAATTCTCTATAATGAAATATGTTTTAAACTTAAAATGAAATCTGTATTGCCTATGAATTTGGAGTTATTTCAAGTTACAAAACAAAATGCATACACCAGATGTTTATACCTCTTGATATTATGTTTATACCTCTTGATGTTAATTTGCAGTATATAAAATTTGTCTGTTTAATACCTCCACAAATCTTGAGAGAGAAACTCCTGTAGTTTAAATGTTGATCAATTAAGTTGAATCAGAATTATTACCTTTGTTTCTACCAAGTAAAAATGTTAGATGATATTAGTCTAAATCCCATCATGGAATACTTTGATATTCCTTTCTCTTTGCTTATCAGTTCATCCTCACCTATTTATCATCTCTACTTTCTTTTTTGGCCGAATTCAGAAATTCCTTGTCTTGGACTCTCATTTTCTGTAATAACGGAATTCATCTTCAGTTCCCATTTATTGTGATTCTTTTCTCCTTTTTCTCTTCTTTCTGATGGTTTGGCTTGAGTGAATCATAAACTTCTCTGCTGCTGCTAAGTCGCTTCAGTCGTGTCCGACTCTGTGCGACCCCATAGACGGCAGCCCACCAGGCTCCCCTGTCCCTGGGATTCTCCAGGCAAGAACTCTGGAGTGGGTTGCCATTTCCTTCTCCAATGCATGAAAGTGAAAAGTGAAAGTGAAGTCACTCAGTCGTGTCCAACCCTCAGCGACCCCATGCACTGCAGCCTACCAGGCTCCTCCGTCCATGGGATTTTCCAGGCAAGAGTACTGGAGTGGAATGCCATTGCCTTCTCCGAAACTTCTCTAGTTCAGTCATAAATTTTTTTCTCTCTCTCATCTTTAATGAATTTACCACCATTTCTCTTTTTGCATGAAACTGCAGAGTCACTCTTGATTTTTCAAAATCTTAACAACTTTGATCCCAGCCTTGGTCTGTATTCTGTGATTTTTGCTATTGTTTCAAAAGCAGATTTTTCTTTCCCAGTGATAATTTGGGTTAGACTGCTGTTCAGATTACCTGCCCTGAATCAACACCAGATGTCAGGGAAGCTATTTTGAAGCTTAAAACCTATCATCAAAGCTGCCTATCACTATTCCTAGAGAAGCTGCTCACTGCTTTTCTCCCTTTTATTTCTGTTTCCTGTAGATAGAATGCCTTCTCACTTGAAGCTTGATAATACAAGAATCAAGTATTTGTTGTAGGAAATACGTTATTATTCAAGTATATTCATCAACATTATGACTCGTAGGTTCTTCTGTGTAACTCTAAACTCATGGAATTTTACTCCACTGCCTATCTCTGACTCATTGATTAGCAAAGTGGTTGGGAAGTACTGCTACCCTGTTCACTACCCAGGTACACTGGAGCGGGTGTTAATCTCTCCAGTTCGGTTCTTACCTATTACCTTCTGAGCTGGATTCTTTCAGCTGGTAACTTCTCTGAATGTCAGTTCTTCCAAATTCTGAAAATAGCATAAACTTTTGTCTCTGTTTCAGAGCTCTTCTGAAATCTTTCATACCTTACTTGTTTCATGCTATGGATTCTTCATCACAATTTAGAGAACGTCATACTTTTCTGAAAAAGAGGGCACCCTGAAACTTCATAAATGCACTTCAGCTATAGACTAGACTCGGGGACAGTGCGCCGTCACACAGCTATGCCCTGTCTGCCTAATGCACGTTTTCAGTTGATTGGGTATTTGCTAAATGTGGGTAGTTTAAATTAGCTACCTGCAATTTGATTCTTAGAGATCTCTAGTTTTTAATCTCGTGAGTGGTTAGTATGCATTTAAATGAAACTGCAAGTTGACATGTAATATAATTTACATTTTTAGTAAGGTATTAAACTCATAGTTGATGGATATTTGTTACAAAGTGAATATTGTAGTTTTTAGCACTTTCTCCCATAATCCGTTCAGATTGCAGCAGCCATTGGGAATTTGGTGGTCCAGTGTGCATAGACAATTTCCAAAGTGGTGTTAAAGAAGCAGATATATAGAATCACTCAGCCATGTGATCTGTCCAGTCCTGAGATAGGAAGCCTGCTTCAAGGCAGGGCTAGATTTAAGTCATCCGACGAACAAGGAGAGGAAACCATTTCACCTCAGAAGGATTACTCTATTTTTACTTTGGTGACGTAAGTTTTTCCAGGAAATTTCTTCTCAGCATTTTATTAACTAGTCACCTGTCTTTCATCCTAATTGCTCTAATTTGGGGTATTTGACTTTTTAAAGGCTTTAGCAGATTTCTTTTGTCCTAAATAAGTCATTTAACAAGCTTTTGTATGTATCTCCTACTTTAGTTCTTTTGACACTTTTTGGAACTTCTTTGTCTTCTAAGATATAGTTATTATTCTTGCTCTGACTTTACTTTCAGATAATTTCTCCTCTTTAGGAACTCCAGCCTGAGTCTGGAGAAGGCAATGGCACCCCACTCCAGTACTCTTGCCTGGAGAGTCCCATGGATGGAGGAGCCTGGAAAGCTGCAGTCCATGGGGTCACTAAGAGTTGGACACGACTGAGCGACTTCACTTTCACTTTTCACTTTCATGCATTGGAGAAGGAAATGGCCAACCCACTCCATGTTCTTGCCTGGAGAATCCCAGGGACGGGGGAGCCTGGTGGGCTGCCGTCTATGGGGTCACACAGAGTCGGACATGACTGAAGCGACTTAGCAGCAGCAGCAGCCTGAGTCTGGGCTATCTAGAGGGCCAGCACACTGAGATTTATGCATGGATATGAGATAGCCCACGGGCTGTTTATTCCAAGCCCCAAAAGAGAGGCTTCCTTCCTGCAGGAGAAGAGGTCAGACTCCTATGTCTGGGGACAAACTATATACCCAAGGGAATTTCAAGCCAAAGTCAAATGAACAGATAAAGATGAAACAGGCTATAATTTATTATAAAAATTAGAATCAGGAAAGAGATGCCTCACAAACCACTAGCATAGTCCACACAGGGTCCCAGCCTGAACTGGAAAGAAAGTTCTAACTCTCACAGGGGCCCTGGAGAGGATCAGACGGACGCAGAAAACAGCTGAGCTCACCAGCAGTAGGAAGCAGTAGTCGGAACGTGACTGACAGCCACGGTTGCACCTCTGGAGACTAGGGAGGACCACTCTTCTGTCCCCTGATGGCGGCCCGTGCCTCTGTGCTCTCGGTCTCCAGCCTCCCATGCACTCTCTTATCTTCCGGTACCCAAGCCTCCTCATTCATGCGTGCGGCATGCCAAGTGCCCATTCTCAGGCCAGCAGTGGCCTCTGAGCTGGACGCCTGCCGCTAGGCCTGCTCCTGCTGCTGCCGCAGCGTCTCACCTGGTCCCAAGAGCAGTGTGATCATCCCACTTCAGAGATGAGGCCATTAGGCAACCGTCTACTCCAGTCCCGCAGCCAGCAGCTGTGCAGCAGAAAGCTGAACACAGGCTCTTCTCAGGCCTGTGACTATTTCACCTCAGTGTAATATCCTCGTCTCTCCTTCCTCTCAACTCTCCTCTTGCAGTCTTTTTCCAAATTAGAGTCCCTCCAGTACTCTCTTCTTTCCTTTTGGCTTCAGAAATGTAGCGTCATCTGTGGCTCTCCCCCCGCTTAATGCTGCCTTGGAAGCTCCTGCCTGTGCTTCCCGCTTCTCCTGCGCCCTGTTGTCCTGCCCCAGCCGGCGGCACCTCCCAGAAGCACATGCCCTCTGTGTCACTAGCTCCACGCTACGCTCAGAATCGAGCCCTCAGGGCTTTCCTTCTGATGGGGTGACCTTTCCCACAGACGTTCTGTGTTCCTCCTCCCCTAAAAATTCTCGTTCAGACCTTTTGTTATTGAACCCATTTGACTGCTTATTTCTGTATGATGTTGGGAAGCCTTCTAATCCCATTCTTTTACCCACAGCTGTCCAGTATTCCCAGCACCACTTTTTGAGGAGGCTGTCTTTTCTTCATTGTATGTTCTTGCCTTCTTCATCAGAGATACGGTGCCCATAGGTGTGTAAGCTTACCTCTGGGCTTTCCGTCTGGTTCCATTGGCCTGTGTTTCTGTTTTTGTGCCCGTGCTGTCCTATCTTGATGACTGTGGCTTTGTAGTCTAGTCTGAAGTCAGGAAGGTTGATTCCTCCAGCTCTGTTTTTCTTTGTCAAGATTTCTTTGGCTATTCAGCATCTTTTGTGTTTCCATCCAAATTGTAAATTTTTTTGTTCCCAGTTCAGTCACTCAGTCATGTCTGACTCTTTGCGACCCCATGGTCTGCAGCACACCAGGCCTCCCTGTCCATCAGCAGCTCCCGGAATTTACCCAAACTCATGTCCATTGAGTTGGTGATGCCATCCACCCATCTTTTTGTTCTAGTTTTCTGAAAAATACCACTGGTAGTTTTATAGGGACTGTGCTGACTCTGTAGACTGCTTTGGGTCGTGTGGTCATTTTCCCGATACTGGTTCTTCCACTCCAGGAACCTGGCGTCTCTCCATCTGTTGGTGTCGACTTTGATTTCCTTCATCAGTGACTTACAGTTTTCTGCATACGGGTCTTTTGTCTCTTCAGGTGGTTTATCCCTAGGTATTTTATTCTTTTCGTTGCAGTGGTAAATGGGATTGTTTTTTTAACTTCTCTGATGTTTCACTGTCAGTGTGTATGCATGTAAGGGTTATCTGTATTACTTTTATTATATCCTGGCTGATTATTTTTGGATGACATTCATTCTTCCCTTATAGCATCATCTTTTGGTATTCATGAGGGATGGAGTCCGGGACTCCCACAGATACCAAAATCCATGGATTGTTTAACTCTCTTGTATAAAATGCAGTAATATTCACAGATATAATCTGTGCCTATCCTCACATAAATCATCTCTAGATTTCTTATAATAGCTAATACAGTGTAAATACTGTGTAAATTGTTGCTGGCAGGCTGGCACATTCAAGTTTTGCTTTTTGGAACTTTCTAAAATTTGTTTTTCCTAAATATCTTTGATCCATGGTTGGTTGAATCTGCAGATTTGAAAGCCGCGTATACACAGGGCTGACAGATTCATTGTGTGTTACATTCCTCTGTATTTGCTCTTTGGGTTGTTGCCATCTTTCATTATAAACAACTATTTAAGCTCCTTTCAGGTGAATACTCTGCCCTTTTTATTTCAGACTACCTCAAAGCACCTGGTAGAATTTTTGATCCAGAGATCATTTAAGCAGTATTGACTAACTCATTCCATTTAAAGTGGTGTTTTAATTAAATAAAACTAATGGTGTGGTCATGTGTAATAACTTAAATTCTGATATTTGCATGGAAAAAAAGATAATGATTTTTTCACAGAGTTGGTATTTACAAAATCACATTATACCAAATGGGATTAAACAAAGCAATCCCCCACACCAACGTCATTTTGCTTAAAAACTGTTTATTCATCACGTGATGATCTTAAGCATATGAAGACATTTGAAGTGTTTAGATGTCGAAGGTATCCCTCCCCTCTGTGATACAGTTATCTCCCTTTTCTCATCCTTTTTTTCTTTAATACATCAATCCCACCTCTGGCATAAGTTGCATGGCAAATACAGACTTGTACTAAAACCAGAAGCCGCCCTTGGCACCTCTCAGAGAGGAGAGTTTGAGGGTAATTCTTGAAATCGTGTTACTCAGTTTCAACCCTCTGTTTTCTTTTTTCAGGTTTCCTGAAATGCAGTTTTTCCAACAAGAAAGTGTGAGAAAAATTCTTACAGATGTTCTTTTCTGTTATGCTAGAGAAAACGAGCAGTTGCTTTATAAACAGGTAATGAAAATATCGTACAGGTGGCATCCATTGACTCAGAATTTTCTATACAGCTTGACAAATGATAGAGCAATAATGTAGCCTTTATTGTATCCAAAGTTGTATCATAATAGTAAAGCAATCAAAGAGCTGCTTGTCAGCTGCACGGTGAGAAAAGCAAGCTCACTGGCACACATATGCTTCTTCCTTATTATAAGACATTCCGCCAAATTGTCTTCTATAAGGCATTCAATCTTTTCTTTCAACTTTTGGGAGTTTGTTTATAAACAGCATCTTTGAAGGCAATCTAGTAATAAAACTTTTCAGAGTTGTATATATAAATGTTGTTTCTAAGCAGAGCATTTATAAATGCACGCCATGCCGTGGAGGAAGTGATCAAGTGTCCTCTTACGCTTTAAAATCTACTGGCGATATACCTTCAGAAAGTTCCTTTAAACTTTCTGGAATTTATATGATATTCTTGAGATCTTGATGTTTAATTCATCTCGTAATTAAAGAAGGTTATTGGATTATGTGTATTCATTTTGAAATGTAAATTATTTAATATATAAAGAAGTATCCAGGTTTCTACTTAAGCTAATGGGATTCCAATAAAAATATACAAAGTTAGATACTCTAATGTATGTCAGAATACATGTTAAGTGAGGATTCAAACTATTAATAAATTCTCTAACAATCCAAAGTTGTTATGTCCACTGGTGACCACCCAAATTCAGTATAACAGAAAACACCTGCATGGTGAGAGCAGTTTATTTATACTTTGAGATAAACTTGATTTATTTAAAGATAATAAACCAACTCATATTGCAGTTGTCCTAAATAATATATTTGTTATTCTATACATGAAAATATGCAAAAGAACTAATTTTATCTTAGTTTTGATATTACTAATATATATTTTATATTAATTACATGGTGATAATGAGCTTTTAGAATGGGAAATGGAAAAAATATATCCTGTTCATAATGGCAACCAAAACTATAAAATGTCTAGGAATAAATTTAGTAATATAAGAATAAAAGCTATATATAGCTTTTATAAGAATATAAGAATAAAAACTATAAATGTCACAGAAGGATGTAAAGGTAGAGTTGAATAAACAGAAAAGTGACAGCACGTGTTTAGGTGGAAGATACTAAGGAAAGATACTGTTTCTTCCTAAATTAGTATGTAAATGTGTTATCATTCCACTGATAGGCTAAGTGAAAGAGATACAGTTTTTTAAAACTGGACACAGTTATTTTAACTTTAGTGCCCAAAAGCTTTATAGTAATTTTAATGGCAAGAAAGAACATAGCTTGCTGGTTGTGAGCACTGGGTCTAGACTCTCATTCTTTCATTTGTGTCTCAGCTCTAACACTTCTTAGACAACACACAGACTCGCCTCTTCTGCTCTTACAGCTTTGCTGATGAGGGCAGTGCTCTTGTAGAGTTAAAAGCATTAGTGCTCCTAAGCCTTCGTGTTGGTAGTTACCGTGGTGATCATGGTTATGGTCAATTAATACATGTGCTTCAGTTGCCACAGAATTTAGGGGAAGGGGAGAATGACATAGGAAGACATGGAAACAGTTATAAATGTTACATGATCAAACCAGTGTAACAGTAGTGTGGAAACTGAGAGATAGATCAGTGGAACAAGGTAAGAACAGGTCCAATCATAAGTGAGATCTTCATGTGAGATAGATAGGGCCTTTCCATTCAAGGGGAAAAGGATATTGAATTGCTGTATTTGATTTTCCATCTAAACACGATTAAATTAAAGGTGTAATTGTAAGAACTAAAACTACATAAAAATTCTGGGAAAAAAGAAACATTAGGAGAATTTTTTGATAACCTCAGGGTAGGAAAGGCCTTCCCTAGCAAGATATGCTGTCCAGATCAGATCCAAAGTGTGGAAACCAACAGCAAACCAGAAAGGAGACAGGAGAAAATAAATCTCCATCTGTGCAAGATTTTTTGGAAGCAAATAAAAGAAAATTCTAGTAAGAATGACTTAAAATCTAAGAATGTTGCTAACACACTTTCAAGAAGTCATCAGGTTCAGGCTCTTCGCCAGTGATCCCGGTTCATTTCCGTTGTTCTGTTCTCTGTCTCATTTTGTTGGCTTTTGTCATCAAGCCTGTCTCCTCAGTCTTCTGTCTCCTCTTTGAAATATCTGGGAGTATCTCATGATGAAAACTTTGATGATAGCCAGTGAGGTTAGAATATAATTATGCCAAGTTATACGTTTATTTCCCCTTTTTCTTTAGAGAAAGAAACAACTAGATTCACAGACAAGGAAAAAAAAAAACACATTATAATTGTGTAGTCCATCGTTTGTGAGGCACACAGCACACTCGTTTGTAAGGAAAACTAAAGAGAAGTGGGACAGATCAGACACGCTTGATAATTTAGACAAAGTCTATCGGTCACTGAGCAGGAAACTATTATTAACTTACTGCTGCGCATCAACCTTCTTAGACTTAAAATTACTCCATATACATGTTAAAAATTCTATAGATTCTATAGAGGTAGAAATAATCCCTTACTCTAAGAGGATTGGATATTTAACCAGATCAAATTTAAGAAAAAACCTTGAGTTTCATCACAAGCTGTTAAAGCTATTATTTTGTACTAGGTGACACCCCGTTTAACATCGACCATATTGTTAATAGTTATGGGATTTTATTGAATTAATGAGACTGTTATCATGTAGTAGAATGTCTTGCTGAGTTAATTGAAACTGCAGAGATTATATAAATGGTATTAATGAACTTTGACTGCCTGATGCCTCAGCTTTAATAAAGACTGCTTGGTGGGCTAAATGAACACAGGCAGATAAAAGAACAGGTTCAATTTTGTGAGCCTACAGGCTGTTGATGAGGAAAACTTTGTTACCTTTATTTTCAACTCACATGAGTTTGGAGTGCAGTGACTACTGAGGATCCAGCAGTGAACAAGGCTGTAAGCAAGCAGAAACACTGACGTGCGGGTGGAAACAAAACACAGATTTTGGAAACTGATGATACATTTCTTTTTTGTTACGTTTTATCAGATTTACAGCGCATTGAATTTATTATCATTCTTTCCAGATCTCTCTTCATTTAAACAATTTATTATCATTCTTTCCAGATCTCTTTTCATTTAAAGATGTCTGTTTGGTTGTCAATTGTAATTAATAATCAGGCTTTACTAGTCTAAAATTGAGAGTAAGATCAACAATTTTTTCCAAGTGTGTTTTAGAAAAATGTACCTAGTTTAGTTGGATGTGAAGCCTGAATGTGTAAAAGGCTGTCTTAGAGGTATTCAGGGCATTCTGAATTTTACAATTTTCCATTGTACAAAAAGCATTTTTTTATTGATGGGAAATACTGAAGTATAATTCAGTACAATTCTTTTCCATTTTTCATCATATTGTAGCTTTTACCAATGTGTTGATAAATGATATGTACCCCTCTGGTGGAAGCTATTTCATTCATCCAGTCACTATGCAATGAGCACCTTGTATATGCTGAGCATATAGTAGGAGCTGGGTTTTCCTAGGTATGTACGGATGTACATACGCACGTACATATACATATATGTATCACTTGCCAAGTTTATAACCATGCAGTACTTCCGTACTCATTTGATCATGTGTCTTGCTGTCTAGATCACAGGCTCCGTAATGGTTGGGAGGTGCTCACTCCATTCATTTTTGTGTTCTCAAAACATCATAGGTAGTTAACGGATAATTTTTGGAATAAATAAAAGTAAATTATGTATGGGCAAATGTAGACTCTGGAGAGAGGTCACAGAAAGTAGAGGGAAGAGAACATTAAAGAAAGTGAGAAGATGCATTTAGGCAAGAGCTGTTTCTTACTAAAGCATCCATAAATAGTTTTAGAAAACATATTGAAAGGAAACGTTCCAGTCCGAAGATCACGGACACCGCCACCAACGACTAAAACCTGGTAATCAACCTAATAAAAACTATGCAGTTGTACATATTTTTGGACTGGAAGATCTGGTATTAGAAATATCTATTTTATTCAAGTTAATACAATCACAGTAAAAAATAGTTTTTGTCTAGCATTTTCTGTAACTAAATTACATTTTCATTTGGATGAAAAAAGTTATTAGAATAGGCAAAATAGTTTTGAGGAAAAGGATAGAAAATATGGGGAACTGGAGTATTTTACAGCTCAAATCGTGACAGTAGTAAAGTTCTTGTTAAGAATGTATAAATTAGTAGAATACCAGTAAAAACAAACCCAGAAAAAATGAAAGCCAAAGAATCAGATTATGATAAAGATGACATTTCAGAACTCTTGGGAAAAGATGGATTATTCAGTAGATGAAGATTACTCAATAAATTAGTTTAACTCTTAGGGAGAGGAAAATGCATATTTATTCTTCGGGGCAAAAAGAAATTCCAGATGGGTAAAGAATTAGCTGTGAAAAAGGAACTTGTAATTTAACTTAATCTCAATATGATGAAGGTTTCTTTGGCATGAATGCAAAAGAAATTATAAAAGATGATTTATTGATTTGACTATTTTTAAAGTATATGGTTTCACTTTGACATGAGATATCATCAAAATTAAAAGGCAAGTTACAAACATGGGAAAGCATTTGTAACAAAAATGACTAAGGGTTAATTTCCTGAATTGCTGAAGAAATATTACAGATTATTAGGGAAAAGGAAACTCTTCATTAAGAGAAAATGGGCAATTCATTAAATAAAAATGGCCACTAAAACGTTTGTATTCAATCTCACTAACATTTAAGTAAGTTAAAGCAACTGTTTGTAAAATTTGATGGGATTTTTAAAAAAACACTACAAATAAAGATGAGAGTATATGAAATGATTTGGGGAGTTTTATGCCTTAAAGTGAGGGAATTATTTCTAAAGGGCAGATTAATTGTATATGTCGAATATCTTAACTCATTTACCCAGAAATTTTTCTTCTAGGGAGTTTATCCCAAGGAAACCACTAGAAATAAGCAAAAGATTACCTCGAGGATATCGCCACAGCTGCTCTTTCTTCCTTCTTCGGCCTTCCCTCCCTGCTTTTTTGTTGTTTTGTTTGCTTTCGCTTTTCTGTAGTTCTCTCCTATAAGCGCCTCTTACTTTCATGATTAAAAGTATGTCACTCAGTTTTTGGAATAATTTGAGATTATTCCAGAATAATAAGCCCCTGATAATGTTTTTAAACCACTTTAGCAACATTTCATTCTTTCTGGGTCTCTACCAAGTTCTTCTAAGGAGCAGTCTTTTCAAGATTTGTTTAGTAGGTGATGTTTACCTAAAAAGATTGAAGTGATGTGTGGTAATTTGTCCTAAATCACAAGTAAATTGTCAGTGGATCCTAAATTATTTTGTAAGAATGTCATTAAGCCCTTCTAATTCCAGGCTGGTGAAGACCTGTCAGTGAACTCTGACAGTTTCCTTCTGGGCTACTTAGTAGCACAGAGCTGCGAGACTGGTGCAGAGTGCTGTGTGGCTGTCCCTCACTGGAGGTTTTCTTTAATCCCATTAGCAAAGAGAGGAGACTTTATTGTTATTTCCTGAAAAGGTGGGGTTTTGTGTTGTCTTTTTGCAAGAGATCATCATAGATAAAAGGAAAATAGTAATTGACTCACTTTAAAAGGCAGAAAAGCGTATAATCTATTTTTAACTTGCTAAAATATGCTTTTGATGCCTAAGTAGGGGGAAAAAAATCTCAACTGATCTGGAATATCTTATTTTTTCACAATAATGTATAAATAATAGATTTTTATAATAACCTTTGAAAGGCAACTTAGTAATTAATATCTTTTTGTTTCTATGTGTATTTACATAATCCATAGATGAACAGAATATAAGGACAAAGAAAATTATATTGGTGAAATCACCAAATAAATTGAAAAGTAACCTTATAGTTGAAATAGGAAAAAAAAAATTATGGCCATCTTGGCTTAAGCACCTTTAAAATTTTTACTTGAAAACTTTGTTTTTCCTCATACCTGCTAAAGATTATTTCTTTTATTATCCAACATTTCCAGCTAGCTGACTTCAGCTCTTCCTAAATCTACAGACATCCTAATTTTGAGCCATTATATAATGAAAACATTGGATGTAATTTCCTTAGGTCTCCAGTTCTTAGTTGCCCTTCTTACTACAGATCCTTACACTGTAGCTCATGATTATGATTTGCATAAATGAAATTCATATTTATGAGCACAGATTCTGAAGCAACTGACAGGTGCAAGGTTGTCTGCCATGCCAATGTATTGTTTGTTGTGTTATTTAAAAGAGAGCTGCTCTCCATGTTTTAAAGAAGAATACATGCTGTGGTTGACTCGGAAGTCAAATTCTGAAACTTAAGTCTCCTTTTGTAGTTTTTACGTTTTTGCTTCTGTGTATAATATGGAAATGCTGGCAGTGGGGGTCAGCTGCAGGGCTCTCAGCTGAGCCCCTTCTGTCCACTGGTGAATCCTCAGCACCCGCCCCCTCCTTTCTCGGGCTCTGTTCCAGGGAATGCACGAGCTGCTGGCTCCTATCGTCTTCCCCCTCCACTGCGACCACCAGGCCTTTCTCCATGCCAGTGAATCTGCGCAGCCAAGGCAAGTTTTTATGGGAGCTCCATCTATTTTTCAGCCCTGTTGTAATCTTTTTTTTAACCTCAACACCTTTTACATTGAAGATTTTGTAAATTGTAAGCATTTGTTTGAGGTTCATGTGGCTGAACCACTTAGTAATTGTAATCCTATTTCAGCTGTGGGGAAACTTGGAATTCTAAATATTTTTGCAAGTCTTAGAGCCGTACCAAAGGAAGACATATATCTAACGGATCAAGAAGAGATTTTTGTTGCAATGGCGAAGTGCTAACAGTTGTTAATATTCATACATTGCATCCTACAGTGACCCGTTCTCTCACACTAAGCTGTAAGAGAACCTATTCTGAGATGTATTTTGTCCTCCCCAGATCCAACTCAATTCAATTCATAAACAGAATAGTTTCACAAAGAACCCCAATTTAAAGAAACACAAATGACTTCCCATGTTTTTTAGATACATTATTATTTCCAGTAGATAACTTCAGTAATTGTATTTAACTTAGGCTGATTGTTAGAATTTATTTTCTAACTTAAGATACCCTCACTAGGTGGGCAAGAGAAGCAGCTTAGAGGCGTCTTGGGAATGGAGAGCCTAGGGACTGTAAACCATCAGGAACGTTCATAGGCTGGCCCCTCTCCATGCAGAAAACAGAGAATTAGCATGTAGCATTTCATCTGTTTGCGCATACAGTCTTTATTAATCAAAAGCAGCCATCATTTTGCTGAACATATATGAGGGCATTTGTCAAATCAACTTGACTATATCGTAGGTTTGTATTTTCTAGCTCCTTGGAGTTTTTCCAGTTACATTGGATGTATTGGAGAATTTCTTGAATCTGACTATAATAACCATATCTTAATTGCCATTGCCTCAGTTTCTCTATAAACTATGATAAGGATGCAATTAGTATTGAGATCCTGTTCTCATGCCAGTTTTATCTTTTCAAAAATGTATGTGCAGACTATACTTCATAGAAAAGTATACATGATTGAAAGTAGCTTTTTAAAAAACAGCTTTTAAATGAGTTGGGTATGCTTCTTTAAGAGTTTCAATCCTTTATAAAGTAAAAGGAGCACTAAAATAGATTTGGACGAGGTCACTGATTGATACTAAAACATATTAAAAGTAGAAGCCATTGAAGGAAAATAAATCAGTGTTTTGATACGGGATCTATGACCAGTAATTACATATTTCCTTGTTTCATTTGGACAAGTGATAGATTGTGGAGCAATCAGTTGATTCTAGATCAGGCATATTCAAAGAATGTATTGTCACATTCAGCATTTGTTATTTGGAATAATTAGATAGTTACATCACTGTGGTAGAGACAGGGAACTAATTTGTTTTCGATCTTTGTAGAAAGAAACATTTCATATGTTAATAGAGTTGCTCTTTTTATTTAAAAAAGGCTCATGTTTTTTCCTTTACACATTATATGAAAGCTGGCTTAGAGTATAGATAAGGCAACCTCTGCATCTTTTTCTGTTAAAAAATTACACATTCTGATCACTTGCATTGCTGTTTTAAGTGAGGAAATGAAAACTCTCCTGAACCCTGAATATCTGGAACATGATGCCTAGTAAGTACAAAAACTTTTCTGTTATTTTTATTTTTTATGCTATTTTTACCTTAATGAAGATTTAACATTAGCATTATATTATTTTTCTGATTTTTAGTGCAATGTTCTCACAGCTTATGGAAACTGCTGAACCTTGGTTTTCTACTTTTGAGCATGATGGTCAAAAGGTAATTATAGTAAAAATATTTTCAATGTATTTGAGGGAATAAATGATTTCAGTAAATAAAAGTGTAAAATCAGAGAACAAAAGCCATTATTATCACTATAAAAACAAAAATATAAAAATGCCTCTGAAATAAGTTTGAACTGGGGTTCTAAATCATGCCTCTAATTATTGACAGATTTACAAAGGTAATATAAAAATTTTCATGTAAAATAGAAACTTTCTTTTATATGTGTGTAAATTATGCATGTAATATAATTTCTTAAAAATTGCTATAAATTTTGAATGAGAAGTGTATTTATCTACTTGATCTCTGCTGTCCTGGTGAGGAGACAGGCCCTGAAGCATGTAGGTAAACTGTACCCAGTAGGTTGTTTTACTGATGGCATCACTCAATTGAATTTATATGTTTAGCAGCTATATTTATCCTTACTCTCTCTCAGCTTTATTCTTTAACTGTAATTTTTGTGAAATGACATACCATAGTATTCACCTTTTTAAAGTGTACAATTTAGAGGTTTTTAATAGATTCACAGAGTTGGTGCGTGCATCGCCACTTTCTAATTTCAGACCATTTCAGCACCCTAGAAGGAAACCCTGTCCCCACTAGCAGTTGCCCCTCCTTCCCCCTCCCCAGAACATCCGGCATCACTAATGTATCCCCCGTTTCTTTGAACTTGCTGTTCTGGACCTTGCATGTAAATGAAATCATGCAATATGTGACCTTTGTGACTGTCTGTTTTGACTTAGAATAGTGTTTTCACTATTTGGGATATAGCATGTGTCAGTACGTCATCCCTTTTCACGGCTGAATAATATTTCCTTGCATACATATATGCCACATTTTATTTTTCCGTATGTCAGTTGGTAGACATTTGGGTTCTTTTCACTTTTTAACTATTAAAAATAATGTTGCTCTGAACATTTATGTACAAACTTTTTGTGAACATATGTTTTCATTTCTCTTGGCATATCTCTAGGAGTGGAATTGCCAAATTAACTGTCATTTTAAACAAATATATATGCTAACTTAGGGATCGTTCTGGCCTTTTCATTGTTATTGCACAATATTGGGAAGATTACAAATTATTCTGACAAGGTCTGTTGTGTTAAGAGTTTTGGGTTTATTTTTTTCTATGTGACTAATTTCTTTTATATTAGTATAATTGAATGCGTTCTGGTTAGAAACCATGTATCACTCAGTTCTTTCGCTTTATCTCTTAGCCAATGAGATGGATAACTAATGCTTTTTATGCCTTTGGTCGAGGTCAGGACGAACTACTGCCTGCAGGCCAATTTGGCCTGCCATCTGTTTTTGTACAGCTTGTGAGTTAAAAATGGCTTTTACGTTATTAAATGGTTGAAAAAATATCAAAAGAGAAGTAATATTTTGTGACATGCAGATTACGGGGAACTCGAATTTCCACATCCAGAAAAAAGTTTTGTTGGGATACAGCCACGCCTGTTTGTTTACTTACTGTCTTCAGCTGCTCTCTCATTACAAAGGCAGAGCTGGTTGATTGCAGCACGGACGGTGTGGCTTGGAAAGCCTCAAACATTTACCATTTCTGCAGAGAAGGTTTGTCAAGTCCTAGCCTAAGTGATGTTCTTCCTCCAGCAATATATCACCATGCTCTATTCTGTAAGGATTATTAGAGGGGAAGCGTGCTGTAAGCACATGTGATGAACAGTGTATTTTCAGCAGGTGATTTGGTAAAGAGACTTATGTGAACATCAGATTTTGAGCAGAGTATTTGAATGCATTTAATTATAGGCCTCATGATCGTTTTACACCCTGGTCATTTTGTGTTTTATAACTGATTCAGAGTATCTGAGAAACTGAGTGATAAAATGTGAGGGCTGCCAGTTTTTACTTGTACTTATCCACGTTGCTTTCACAGAATCATATGAAAATGGCTAAGACTACACAAAGACACGTAATCAGAGAACACGCAGATATGACCTCTGAGAATCTGTATCTGTTATTTGTGTGTATCAGTGCATCGTGTGTCCCTGAAAAGCATATCTCGTGACTCCCTTTTCATCCTACCCTTTGTCTTCTATTCCATGATTCTGTCATCTTTTAAAGAAGAAGGTTAGAAACTATTATATCCCTCTTTCGGGTCTTCTACTTCCATGGAAAATTCAGTTATATGGCGGTGCACGCCGCCTCGTGCAGTGACGCTCCTTTTATAAGGCTTTCGTGGTGAAGGAAGCAATGTGTTGGTTTCATAGTGGTGTGAAATCGTCATCTCACTGTATCACTCACTCTGTAGCCTGGCACTGATCTGTAAAACACACTTTGCTGCCACTAAGCAGTGGTCAGAAAAGCTCTCTAGTGCTGTTGGTCGTGGTGTGCGTCTCATCAAATGAGATGAGACAATCACAGCTTTATGTTCAATGTAGGTAGCATTCTTCGTCATAAGAAATCCTGAAGATAAGTGGTTTTCATTAACTCTATCTTTATTGTTTCAATTTTCCTATTAGATATGCTATGCTGTTTAGCATTTAAATGACCAGAGAGATTGCTTTCAAGTTTTTTAAATTTAAGAGATATTATATTAGGTTGGTGCAAATGTAATTGCGGTTTCTAACTGGGAATTTTAAATCATTATAATTAGGGTCAAACACAACTTTATTCATCAAAATAGGCACCATTACAATCAACACATCTTTGCCAACAACAAGTGTCTGTTTACTTCTGTAGCATAAAAGTCCATACCTTGGGACTTGGCAAACCCTTGGGAGGCGTTTCCGCCTCCTGCTGGTTGTGGAAGCATTTTCCTTGCAGAGAATTGTTGAGATGGTTGATGAAGTGGTGTCTGTTGGTGAGAGGCCAAGTGAATATGGTGGGTGAGGCAAAATTTTCTAGTCCAGTTCATCCCACTTCTGGCGCTCTGGTTGTGTGGCATGCAGTTGGGCATGGTCGTGGAGAAGAATTGGGCCCTTTCTGTTGACCAGTACTGGCTGCAGGCTTTGCAGTTTCTGGTGCATCTCATTGATTTACTGAGCATACTTCTCAGATATAATGATTGCACTAGGATTCAAAAGGCTGTAGTGGATCAGACGGGCAGCAGACCACCAAACAGTGACCATGACCTTTTTTTGGTGCAAGTTTGGCTTAGGAAAGTGCTTGGAGCTTTTTCTCAGCCCATCCACTGAGCTGGTCATCACTGGTTGTCATATAAAATATGCTTTTTGTCTCAGAAATGGTCTGTTGTTCCGTAGAAAAAGAGAAGACGACACTTCAAAGTGATGAGGTTTTTTTATTTGTGGACCACTGATAAGGCACCTGGACTCCCCACGTGGCAGTAGTGGTAAAGAACCCGCCTGCCAGTGCTGGAGACATAAGAGAAACGCGCTGGTTGGCCGTTGTCAACTTCTGAAGGCCAGCCAGTATGCCCTCGTCATCAAGGCTCTCATCTCCTTTGCAAAACTTCTTGAACCACCACTGTGCTGTATGTTCGTTGCAGTTCCTGGGCCAAATGCACTGTTGATGATGTGAGTTGTCTTCACTGCTTTACAACTCATTTTGAACTCGAATAAGAAGATCGATCAGATTTGCTTTTGTCTTAACATCATTTCCGTGTGTGTGTGCTCAGTCGTGTCTGATTCTTTGTGGCCCCATGGACTGTAGTCCACCAGGCTCCTCTGTCCATGGGATTTTCTAGGCAAGAGTACTGGAGCAGCTTGCCATTATCTCCAGGGCATGGATCTTCCCGACCCAGGGATCTTGCGTCTCTTGCACTGGCAGATGGATTCTTTACCACTAGCAACACCTGTGAAGTCCTTACTCCTATCAATTTCTTAGTCTAAAATGAAATAAATGTAAATACCCAGCAAATAATGTCATTAGCATAAAAACATAAAGTGAAAAAGACACATTAAAATAATGTATACCATAACCATATTTATTTAAATACATATCAAATGGCAAAGTTCAGTAATGTAAAACTGCAAATACTTTTGCACCATCCTAATGAAGTATTCTGTTAGGGGAAATCTTCTTAAGTTAAAGCATCCTGTTATTTGAAGAGAGTGTACTGGATGTTACAAAATCAGAAAAAAGAGTCTTGGCTTTACTATTTTTGTAGTAAATGATGGCAATATGAAGGTTTCCCTTTCTCTTTTATATACAAATTAGCAACGAGTTGAGCTCTAAATTTTAATGTAGTCTTCTGACCTTTAGACCTAAGTACACTAGGGCAGGCACTGTAGAAAGTCCAAAGGGCTGTGTTTCATCTTAAGACTGGAAATGATGCTGGGCAGCCAGATGGAGCCCCTTCCCATGAGCCTCCTCTGTCCTTAACAAGCGCCCCCTTCCTGTCTCCTGAGCTTTCTGCCACCCTGCCTAGTAACGACTCTAGGGCGAATTCCAGGCTTTTTTTCTGTGTAGTTCTTTCTTCCAAATGGTGCAGGCAAGAGCTTTACCTTTATGTCGCTGAATCTGCTCCAGTGACAAAAAGCTGATACTCCTTTTAGAGATTTCACATTTTAGGAGGCAGAGAAGTAGCAAAGCAGGGAAGACGGACTGAACTGGGACCGGACACTTGAGCCAAATCTGACAGTACACGTGGGGGCCCTTCAGAGGAAACACTGGGAGGGATGCTTCACGTAGAGAATGGCAGACCAGGGTTTCTGCAAGCACAGTGAGAGCAGGCTAACCACGTGAGGGAAAGACTGCCCACCTGGCTAAAGAATTTGGATTGTTTTGTTTTTCCTGGAGTGAAAATAATGAGGCCCTCTTGAAAATGTCTAAGGAGGGGCTCTGCCATCTTGTGACTTGTATGAAAAGGCAAAAAGATGGGACACTGAAAGATAAACTCGCCAGATCAGTAGGTGCCCAGTATGCTACTGGAGAAGAGTGGAGAAATAAGTCCAGAAAGAATGAAGAGGCTGAGCCAAAGAACATCGCCCAGTTGTGGATGTGTCTAGTGATGGGAGTAAAGTCTGATGCTGTAAAGAACAATGTTGCATAGGAACCTGGAATGTTAGGTCTGTGAATCAAGGTAAATTGAAGTGGTCAAACAGGAGATGACAAGAGTGAACATGGACATTTTAGGAATCATGCCAAAGAAGCTTAAGTTGAACGGTCCTATGAAGACTTACAGGTGTCCGGTGGCTCAGATGGTAAAGTGTCTGCCTACAACGCGGGAGACCTGGGTTCGATCCCTGGGTTGGGAAGATCTCCTGGAGAAGGAAATGGCAACCCACTCCAGTATTCTTGCCTGGAAAATCCCATGAATGGAGGAACCTGGTAGGCTACAGTCCATGGGGTCGCAAAGAGTCGGCCACAACAAGACCTTCTAAAACTAACATCCAAAAAAGATGTCCTTGGCATCACTGGAGACTAGAACGCAGAAGTAGGAAGTCAATAGATACCTGGAGTAACAGGCAGATTTGGCCTGGGAGTACAAAATGAAGCAGGGCAAAGGATAACAGAGTTTTGCCAAGAGAACACACTGGTCATAGCAAGCACCCTCTTCCAACAACAGGAGAAGACTCTACACATGGACATCACCAAGTGGTCAATACCAAAATCAGATTGATTATATTCTTTGCAGCTGAATATGGAGAAGCTCTAGTGCTTCTGCTGCTGCTCAGTCGCTTCAGGCGTGTCCGACTCTGTGCAGCCCCACAGACGGCAGCCCACCAGGCTCCTCCATCCCTGGGATTCTCCAGGCAAGAACACTGGAGTGGGTTGCCATTGCCTTCTTTGGGAGAAGCTCTATACAGTCAGCGCAAACAAGACAGGGAACTGACTGTTGCTCAGTTCATGAACTCCATGTTGCAAAACTCAGAGTTAAATTGAAGAATGTAGGAAAAACCACTAGACCATTCATGTAAGACCTAAATCACATCCCTTGATTATGCAGTAGAAATGACAAATTCAAGGGATTAGATCTGTTAGATAGAGTGCCTAAAGAACTATGGACGAAGATTTTTAACATTGTACAGGAGGCAGCAATCAAAACCATCCCCAAGAAAAAGAAATGCAAAAAGGCAAAATTATTGTCTGAGGAGGGCTTACAAAGAGCCATGAAAAGAAGAGAAGCTAAAGACAAAGGAGAAAAGGAAAGATATATCCATCTGAATGCAGAGTTCTAAAGAATGGCAGAGAGAGATAAGAAAGCCTTCCTCAGTGATCAACACCAAGTAATAGAGGAAAACAGTAGAATCGGAAAGACCAGAGATCTCTCCAAGAAAATTAGAACTAGCTGGGGAACATTTCATGCAAAGATGGGCACAATAAAGGACAGAAATGATACGGATCTAACAGAAGCAGAAGATAAAGGGTGGCAAGAATACACAGAAGAACTGTACAAAAAAGATCTTCATGACTCAGATAACCATGATGGTGTGATCACTCACCTAGAGCCGGACACCCTGGAGTGACAAATCAAGTGGGCCTTAGGAAGCATCACTACAAACAAAGTGAGTGGAGGTGATGGAATTCCGGTTGAGCTATTTCAGATTCTAAAAAATGATGCTGTGAAAGTGCTGCACTCGATATGCCAGCAAATTGGGAAAATTCAGAAAGCCACCAGACTGGAAAAGGTCAGTTTTCATTCCAGTTCCAAAGAAAGGTAATGCCAAAGACTGTTCTAACTACCACACAGCTGCACTCATTTCACACACTAGCAAAGTAATGCTCAAACTTCTCCAAGCCAGGCTTCAGCGGTATGTGAACCAAGAACTTCCAGATGTTCAAGCTGGATTAAGAAAAAAGCAGAGGAACCAGAGATCAAATTGCCAGCATCCGTTGAATCATAGAAAAGGCAAGAGAACTCCGGTAAAATATCTACTTCTGCTTCATTGACTTTGCTAAAGCCTTTGGCTATGTGGATCACATCAAACTGTGGAAAATTCCTAAAGAGATGAGAATACCAGACCTCCTTACCTGCCTCCTGAGATATCTGTATTCAGGTCAAGAAGCAATAGTTAGAACCAGACATGGAACAAGGGACTGGTTCAAAATTGGGAAAGGAGTACGTCAAGGCTGTATATTGTCACCCTGCTCATTTAACTTCTATGCAGAGTACATCATGCAAAATGCCAGACTAGATGAAGCACAAGCTGGAATTAAGATTGCCAGGAGAAACAGCAATAACCTCAGATTTGTAGATGCCACCACCCTTATGGCAGAAAGTGAAGAGGAACTAAGGAGTCTCTTGATGAGGGTGAAAGAGGAGAGTGAAAAAGCTGGCTTAAAACTCAACATTCAAGAACTAAGATCATGGCATTCGGTCCCATAACTTCATGGAAAACAGATGGGGAACAATGGAAACAGTGACAGACTTTATTTTGGGGGGCTGATTTTTGGGGCTCCAAAATCACTGCAGATGGTGACTACAGCCATGAAATTAAAAGATGCTTGCTCCTTGAAAGCAAAGCTATGACAAACCTAGACAGCATATTAAATAGCAGAGACTACTTTGCCGACAAAGGTCCATCTAGTTAAGGCTATGGTTTTTCCAGTAGTCATGTATGAATGTGAGAGTTGGACCATAAAGAAAGCTGAGTGCCAAAGAATTGATGCTTTTGAACTGTGGTGTTGGAGAAGACTCTTGAGAGTCCCTTGGACTGCAAGGAGATCCAACCAATCTATCGTAGAGGAAATCAGTCCTGAATATTCATTGGAGGGACTTACACTGAAGCTGAAGCTCCAATACTTTGGCCACCTGATGCGAAGAGTGGACTCGCTGGAAAGGACCCTGATGCTGGGAAAGACTGAAGGCAGGCAAAGGGGACAACAGAGAAAGAGGTGATTGGATGTTATTACCAGCTCAATGACATGAGTTTGAGCAAGCTCTGGGAGTTGGTGATGCACAGGGAGGCTTGGTGTGCTGCAGTTTGTGGGATTGCAGAGTCAGACACGACGGAGCAACTGTACTGAACTGAAGGAGCGACTTCCCTTGTGATCCAGTAGGCAGGGCTCCATGCTTCCACTGCAGGGGCATGGGCTTGATCCCTGATTCGGGAGTAAGATCCCACATACGGCAAGGCATTACCAAAAAAGGAAAAAAATTAAAAGTATAAGGAAGGTAATCTGGTACAGTCTAATACCTGGGTTAGATAGATCACCAGGCAGTTTGCAAGATGGAGTTAAAGCAGGAGGGAAGGAGTAATTCGGTCCCCTAATCAGGTTGTTCCAGGCAGAGAAGCAGCATATACAGAAGTCCCCTCAGTGGTTGTGAGGAGCTAAAATTGGCCAACTGGGTGTTCTTACTGGAGGATGGGTTGTGTTAGACTTGGGAAAGCATGAACAAGTATGAGCAGAAGATGATTAGCACCGATGTGGGCCTGTGGATTTGAAACCTTTGGGCTGTCTGAGATTCTTCACCAACATTTGAGCTTGTGACAGGTGGCCTAGAGCTCTAGATATGAATACAGATTAGAAAGTCTTTGGAAAAAGAACTTTGACTATAGCACTGTGAATGACTGAGCTCACTCAGGGAACTGTATATAAGTTGAGGTTCACCTGACACCAGAACCATGTGGAAAAGCAGCATTCGCGAAATAGAGCGAAGAATGTGAACTCGAGAAGGAGCCTGAGGATGAGCAACAGGCGGCCTTTGAGAGAGGGAGTGTAGGTGCAGAGAGGCAGAACTTGGGGACTGAACATTAGAAGAAAGGGCAGACATAGAATATCACGGTATATCATCAGGACTGGTGCTGAAGCTGGAACTCCAATACCTGGGGCACCTGATGCCAAGAACTGACTCATTGGAAAAGACCCTGACGCTCGGAAAGACTGAAGGTAGGAGGAGAAGGGGACGACAGAGGATGAGATGGCTGGGTGGCATCACCGACTTGATGGACATGAATTTGAGCAAACTCCGGGAGTTGGTGATGGACAGGGAGGCCTGGCTTGCTGCAGTCCATGGGGTCGCAGAGAGTCAGACAGACTGTGCGACTGAACTGACTGCGCATCAAACTTGAGGGGGTGGCTCAAGTTTACGTGAAGGCATTGCACAGTCAGAGATCGGCCTGTCTTAGTACAAGGTATGGGGTGGCAGGAAGGGAAGTTGTACTGCCTGTGTAGATTTTTTTTAAGTCAGCTACACTTTTGATCTGGAGAATTTAAAAATCTTTCTACCTAGCTGTTGTTCTTTTTTTTTTTTTTAATTTAAGTTTTTTTTTTTTTTTTCATTTATTCTTGACTGGAGGGTAACTGTCCTACAGTGGTGTCCTGGTCTCTGCCACACAGAAGCATATCCACGCCCCACCATCGTGACTCTCCTCCCCTCACCCGTCAGCCCTTCCCATCTTCCAGGTTGTCACAGAGTACTGTCTGTCCAGCTGTTTAAATTGATCAAAGGACATTCAGAGAGAGCCTTCTTTTTTAGTATTAGTGTACTTTATTTCTTGACTTTTTTTTATTGTTTTAAGAGCTCAAAGTAACACAGTTTTCAATTACCGGTTTTTTTTTTTTTCATGTCTAATTCTTGTGCCACAAGAAGCATGTTTCCTCAGAGTATTCACTTAGGTGCTGTGGCTGCTGAGGCACGCTGGCCACACACAGAGAGACTAAACAGACTACCTCTAGCCAAAACTGTCTTAAAAGACTGACTGTTACCAAAGAAACTGGTCAGGGGAACACAATTAGAACATATTTTAGAAGGTTTTTCCCGGCCTTTACTTTATGAGCACAGTCATTTATGTGACAATCAGTTTATTATTCCACATTTGAAGCGTTTGTCCTGAGTTGGTTAAAGTAGTCGTTGGTTCTTCTTTAAATTTCCATTGATAAATACTTTAAAGAGTCATGGCCTTGTACTTGTTGCTTTCACCCTGGAATAATGCCTGTCCGTTTTTCCTGTGTTTAGGGGAAAGAAACCCTGATGCCTCCCATCCCCTTTGCTAGACCACAGGATTTGGGGCCAACAATTGCTATTGTTACTAAAGTCAACCAGATCCAGGACCAGCTACTGAAGAAGCATGATATTGAGCTTTACATGCACCTGAACAGACTGGAAATCGCACCACAGATATACGGGCTGTAAGTATCCGATTTGAATCACAGCAGCACTGAAGCTTGATTTACGGTGGTTTCTGTATGATTTGGATTCACAGAAGCAAGAGTAAGCGCTGTCCCGGCTATAGCTCTTCCATATCGCCTTTGTGTTCTGTGAGCCAGACAGTGTGCTCACTGCTTTCATACGTCATCTTTCATCTAATATCACCCTTTGTTACAAAGGGAGAAGCTGAGACGTACAGTGAAGCTGTTAGTCACTCAGTCATGTCCGAGACTTCGCAACCCCATGGACTGTATAGCCCACCAGGCTCCCCTGTCCATGGAATTCTTGAGGCAAGAATACTGAAGTGGGTTGCTATTCCCTCCTCCAGGGGATCTTCCCATCCCAGGGATCGAACCTGGGTCTCCTGCGTTGCAGGCAGATTCTTTACCATCTGAGCCACCAGAAAAGCCTAGGTTTACAATAACCTTACACATACTGAACAGTGAAATCATAATTCAGTCCAGATGGAACTGGATCCATAATCTGCAAAGCCCAGTGCAAAATAAAAATAAATGGCTTTTTAAAAAAATGAGTGGGAATTTCAAGGTGGCAACAGCAGATCATTAAACCAAGCCTTCTGAGAAGTGCAGAGTCATACAGATTATACACATGTGAAGCAGCCCAGTACCCAGACAGTCCTGTAATACATTCATGTTCTTTCCGCCTTATAACGTGCCTATCTGCTCTACCCTTTGGAGTGCATTTCTAAAAGTAAGATAAATGTCTCTCACAGTGAAAATAATATATTAACCTTCTTTAGCTAGATGATTTCTGTAACATACTGTAGCAGGAGAATATGGAGCCAGTCACCCTTAGATGTATATGAGAGTGTGTGTGTGTGTTTGTATGTACGCATTCAATAACTTATAATATGAGTATGCAAATTAGCAACTTTAATAAATATGAATTAGTTGTGTAGTGCTACAGACAGCAAAAGGATCCTTTAAATTGAAACAATACGACATTCATATCTAATGTTGGGCATTCCCTTGGTAGATGTTTCTTGCAAATCACATCTTTCAACTAGATCGAATATGGAAAAGTGAGAAGGTTTTATGAGATATACATAATAGATTCGCAGTGAATATGAGTTCATTATTTCAATTAGGAAGAACCTCAAGTCATAGGTTTTGAAGCAGAGCAGAAGCCACTTATTTAGACGGAGGAAAGCATGTCGGTGAGCGTTGTCTCCGTGTCCGCTTGGGGCACAGTCTGTCACTAGTAACTGCAGCTTAGCTGCTCTCCTCCTGAAGCCCTGAGCTCTGACACCCTCTGCGCTCCTGCTTCCATGATACCCGTTTGCATTTTTGTGACTTAAGCTTGACTTCATCACTGAGAGTCATTCTCATTCCCAGTGGGAGGGAGAAAGCGGTGGAAATCATGGGTCTTGGGCAGCACTGTGGGTTACCGTCAGACTGGCATTTATTCCACTTTTAAGTCTGGCTAACATATGTGTGATTATAGAATAAAACTCTGTTGCAAACTAACAAGTGGCCAGGTCAGGAGGCAAAGTCTATATTCTTTTCAGCTTTGTATCCCCTCTAGTGTTCCTGCCTGGGAAACCTCATGGACAGAGAAGCCTGCAGGGCTACAGTCCATGGGGTCACAAAAGACTCGGACACGAGTTAGCGGCTGAACTACAGCAATGCACTCAAAGAACTGGTTTATTCAAATACAGGAAACCATTTTATAGCCTCGAAAATTGTTTTCTGGTCTAGAAATTTGTCTTAAATATTGGAGAAAGAAACCAATGCTGGACACATTTATCACTTCTTTGAAATGCTGTCTTGCTTGCTACCTCTTTGGCTGAGCTGGTGCTTTACATTGCGGTGGTCGTGGCATGGACTTGGGTACGGTGATTTTTAGCCAGTGTCTTCTGGTTTCCTTATCAGACATTAGTTCCCATCTGCTTTCTCTTCATAATGACCCATAGAACTTCTTTCACATCCAACCAGCACCTTCCCAATAAAATTCTGTGATCCCTGACATGATTACTCTTAATCTTTGAACTTCATTTTTTAACAGTACTAACAAAATCAGGGCTTGCAGTAACAGTAGCTGACTCAGTTATCCCTTTATTTTTGTATATATGTATTATTTTAAAATACACAATTTTTCATCCTTGAAGAAATCGCTCATTCTCTTAATTGTTCTGTATTACATTCTGTAGTGCAAGGATTTTACTTATATCACTTGTCAAATTTGATTTCATAATTTCTTTTGGTGAGGCAATGTGGTTGAGTTTCCCCGCATCCTTACGCTACCCTAAGCTGTACCACTCATCTATATATTTCCTCCTGATGACTGTTAGAATGGGCACAAAGGATAATATGAGTGTAATATAAAATGGCAGTTAGAAGCATAGGCTTTGAGTGAACTCCAGGAGTTGGTGATGGACAAGGAGGCCTGGCGTGCTGCGATTCATGGGGTCACAAAGAGTCAGACACGACTGAGCGACTGAACTGAACTGAGCCTTGTTTAACCACTCTGAGCCTTGGTTTCTTCATCTGTGAAATGGAAATAAAACATAGTGGTGCATACTTCATGGAGAGCCTATGAAAATCAAATCATAATACATAAAAATCATAGTGTTCTGTAGGGGATAAACACTGAGTATATGGTGAGCACTGCTTTCATTTCCATTGTCTGCCATTATCGTTGCAGACTTAACATATCATTGCCCTGTTAGCATGATGTACCCTGTGGTTCGTGAGCCCTTTCTAGCTCTGACTTTGGCTTTCTGTGTTTTCTTCAGTAAAGCATCCAAGCTTCTACTTAAGTGGAAACGTAATAGCTATCCTTTGTGGGGTGTGCTTCTCAAGAAATAGTACAAAAGTGAAGAGTAAACTTTGAGGAACATCATAGCAGTTTGACAGAATAATTTTATGTCCTTGAACCTAATAAATGTTGTAGGTTTTGTCTCATGGAAATAAATTAAAATTATTAGTTTTGTTTTAAATTATACAAGTAATATTAACCTAAATAACTGCTGGTGCTCCTATATGTTGCTGTTGGGAGAAACTTGTTTACAAGATGGAGAAGAGGTTATTTAGCAAAATGAAATTATATCCCATATTGAGTCCAGGTTTCTAATTTTAGTCAATCTTAGCAGTTACATGATACATTAAAATCTAATTAAATCTGCTTTCTGATATGGTTGTGGTTATCTTTAAGAAAAAGATTTGGGACTTCCCTGGTGATCCTGTAGCTAAGACTCCACGCTCCCAATGCAGGGGCCTGGGTTCAATCCCTGGTCAGGGCACTAGATCCCACATGCCGCAACTAAGAGACCAGGCACAACCAAATAAATAAGTAAATACTTTATTTAAAGAACTGAAAAAGGTTTTGTAATTGCCCCCATTCTGGTGTTCTTGCCTGGTGAATCCCAGGGACAGTGGAGCCTGGTGGGCTGCCGTCTGTGGGGTCACACAGAGTCAGACACGACTGAAACGACTTAGCAGCAGCATTCTGATATTTGTGTGAGAATATATGTGGAAGTCTCCTGATGTGGTAAACACTCCATCTATAAATGCACGTGTTGCTTTTTGTTAATAAATGTATTTAGCAACATTAGAATTAATAGTGTGTCCACATGAAATGTGGAACTTTTTGTTTTAGTTCTGTGAAAAATGGCATTGGTGATTTGATAGGGATCACATTGAATCTGTAGATCGCATTTGGTAATATAGTCATTTTCATAATATTGTTTCTTCCAACCCAGGAACATGGAGAATATCTCTCCATCTGTTTATGCTGCCTTCAATTTCTTTCATCAGTATCTTATAGTTTTCTTCATGCAGCTCTTTTGTCTCCTTAGGTAGGTTTATTCCTATTTTTGTTGCAATGGTGAGTGGGATTGATTCCTTAATTTCTCTTTTTGGGTTTTCATTGTTAGTATATAGGAATGCAAGTGATTTCTGTGTGTTGGTTTTGTATTCTGTGACTTGGTTAAATTCACTGATTAGGTCTAGGAATTTTCTGTATAAGTGGTGCTGGGAAAACTGGACAGCGACATGTGAAAGAATGAAATTAGAACACTACCTAACACCATACACAAAGATAAACTCAAAATGGATTACAGACCTGCATGTAAGACCAGAAACTATAAACTCTTAGAGGAAAACATAGGCAGAACGCTTTATGATATAAATCACAGCAAGATCCTCTATGACCCACCTCCTAGAGTAATGGAAATAAAAACAAAAATAAACAAATAGGACCTAATTAAATTTAAAAAATTTTACACAACAAAGGAAACTATAAACAAGGTGAAACGACAACCCTCAGAATGGGAGAAAATAACAGCAAATGAAACAACTAACGGGATTAATTTCCAAAATATACAGTCAGCTCATACAACTCAATACCAGAAAAACAAATAACCCAATCAAAAAGTGGGAAAAAGACATAAACAGACACTTCTCCAAAGAAGACATACAGATGGCTACCAAACACATTGAAAATGTGCTCAACATTGCTCATTATTAGAGAAATGCAAATCAGAACTACAGTGAGATACCCCTTCACACTGGTCAGAATGGCCGTCATCAAAAAGTCTACAGTAAATGCTGGGGAGGGTGTGGAGAAAAGGGAAGGAACCCTCTTGCACTGTTGGTGGGAATGTAAATTGGTGCAGTCACTATGGAAGATGGTATGGAGATTCCTTAAAAATCTAGGAATAAAACCAGCATATGACCCAGCAATCCCTCTCCTAGAAATATACCCTGAGGAAATCAAAATTGAAAAAACACATGTAACCCAGTGTCCATTGCAGCCTTATTTACAGTAGCTAGGACATGGAAGCAGCCGGATGTCCATTGACAGATGAATGGATAAAGAAGCTGTGGTACATATATAAATGAAATATTACTCAACCATTAAAAGGAACACATTTGAGTCTGTTCTAATAAGGTAGGTGAACCTAGAGCCTGTTCTACAGAGTGAAGTAAGTCAGAAAGAGAAAAGCAAATATCGTATACTAATGCATGTATATAGAGTCGAGATAGAGGGTACTGATGGAATTATTTGCAGGGCAGCAGTAGAGACACAGACATCATCCAGAACAGACTCATGGACACGGTGGGGGAGGGGAGGAAGGAGAGACTGGGATGTACGGAGGTTGCAATGTGGAAACTACATTACTATGTGTAAAATAGATAGCCAGTGGGGATCTACTGTACGACTCAGGGAGCTCCAACCAGGGCTCGGTAACAACCTAGACGGATGCGATGGGGAGGGAGGTTTAAGAGGGAGGGGACATATGAATACATATGGCTGATTCATATTGATGTTTGGTGGAAACCAACACAATTACCCTTCAATTAAAAAATAAATTCAAAATTAAAAAAATAATTAGTGTAAAAAATGTTAATTGCAAACATTGGCTAAAATCATTCCAAATTAGCTTATCTTAAATGAATTGATGATATTTGTCTTGAAATACAGGAATAAGATCCTATGAAAGCTTGAATGTTATGTAATAACTTGCTTATTAATGCTATTATTTTGTATGTTTAAATGCATTATCTCCTGAATAACTGTAACTGGTTTTTCTGTCACGAAATGTTAAATCAACTTACTATTTAGGTTAAACAGTGTTTGCAATTAACATTTTTTACACTAATTATGTTTTTAATTTTAAATTTATTTAAAATAAATTTAAAATTAAAAAAAGCAAAATGGCTGTCTGGGGAGGCCTTACAAATAGCTGTGAAAAGAAGAGAAGCAAAAAGCAAAGGAGAAAAGGAAAGATATAAGCATCTGAATGCAGAGTTCCAAACAATAGCAAGGAGATATAAGAAAGCCTTCTTCAGCAATCAATGCAAAGAAATAGAGGAAAACAACAGAATGGGAAAGACTAGAGATCTCTTCAAGAAAATTAGAGGTACCAAGGGAACATTTCATGCAAAGTTGGGCTCGATAAAGGACACAAATGGTATGGACCTAACAGAAGCAGAAGATATTAAGAAGAGATGGCAAGAATACACAGAAGAACTGTACAAAAAAGAGCTTCACGACCCAGATAATCACAATGGTGTGATCACTGACCTAGAGCCAGACATCCTGGAATGTGAAGTCAAGTGGGCCTTAGGAAGCATCACTACGAACAAAGCTAGTGGAGGTGATAGAATTCCAGTTGAGCTATTTCAAACCCTGAAGGATGATGCTGTGAAAGTGCTGCACTCAATATGCCAGCAAATTTGGAAAACTCAGCAGTGGCCACAGGACTGGAAAAGGTCAGTTTTCATTCCAATCCCAAAGAAAGGCAATGCCAAAGAATGCTCAAACTACCACACAATTGCACTCATCTCACATGCTAGTAAAGTAATGCTCAAAATTCTCCAAGCCAGGCATCAGCAGTATGTGAACTGTGAACTTCCTGATGTTCAAGCTGATTTTACAAAAGGCAGAGGAACCAGAGATCAAATTGCCAACATCTGCTGGATCATG
>NW_011494946.1:3279830-3303607 GCF_000754665.1 Bison bison bison
CACTGCAGATGGTGACTGCAGCCATGAAATTAAAAGATGCTTACTCCTTGGAAGGAAAGTTATGACCAACCTAGATAGCATATTCAAAAGCAGAGACATTACTTTGCCAACAAAGGTCCGTCTAGTCAAGGCTATGGTTTTTCCTGTGGTCATGTATGGATGTGAGAGTTGGACTGTGAAGAAGGCTGAGCGCCGAAGAACTGATGCTTTTGAACTATAGTGTTGGAGAAGGCTCTTGAGAGTCCCTTGGACTGCAAGGAGATCCAACCAGTCCACTCTGAATGAGATCAGCCCTGGGATTTCTTTGGAAGGAATGATGCTAAAGCTGAAACTCCAGTACTTTGGCCACCTCATGCGAAGAGTTGACTCATTGGAAAAGACTGATGCTGGGAGGGATTGGGGGCAGGAGGAGAAGGGGATGACAGAGGATGAGATGGCTGGGTGGCATCACTGACTCGATGGACGTGAGTCTGAGTGAACTCTGGGAGTTGGTGATGGACAGGGAGGCCTGGCGTGCTGGGATTCACGGGGTCACAAAGAGTCGGACATGACTGAGCGACTGAACTGAACTGAACTGAAGTGATATTATGCTTCCCTGGTGTCTCAGACGGTAAAGCGTCTGCCTGCAATGCGGGAGACCCGGGTTAGATTCCTGGGTTGGGAAGATTCCCCTGGAGAAGGAAATAGCAATCCACTCCGGCACTCTTGCCTGGAAAAATCCCATTGATGGAGGAGCCTGACAGGCTACAGTCCATGGGGTCGCAAAGAGTCGGACACCACTGAGCGACTTCACTTTCACTTTCAAGTGATGTTGTAAAATAATATTTCCTAAAAGTTATCTTCCATTAACTTTTTGAAAGATTACTCCTTTTATACCAAAAATGAAATTTCTCTTTAAAAACTCAGAAAATTTATCATCTTGACTTGTCTTTTGTTTCCTAATTATTAGACTTTTTAAAATTCAAGTTCTAAGGGGCCTATTAATGCATGCTGGCTAATTTCCAAAGTAAAGCATTGACTACATGAATTCAAGGTAATTTCTAACAGTTGCTGTTCGGTGTTTTCATTTTGATATGAGAATAAGAATGTCGTGTGATTTCATCACTTAGGAATTATTTTTGTGAAAAAACCTCTAAAATATTACTTTTACCATTTATCCCTGAGTATGTGTTATTTTGTTTCCAGAAGAACCTAATCATAGCAGATAAAAATACAAGTATTCAATGCTGTTTTCTTAATACTATTTTATAAAGAGATTAAAAATTGAAGTTTAAAAATAACAGTTTTTGCTAGGCCAGAGTAACTGTATTTTATTATCACTTTTAAATATATTGAACCTGTATATTTTCAACTACATTTTATTCTTTGATATAAATAGAATACATAATAAGCATCTGTGGGATATGCAGTTAATGTCATTTTTGAGGAAGGATCCTCATAACACACTTGGGCTTTGGCATTCTTAAATTATGAGCACTTTACAGCACTCATGGGATAAATTCCATATCTCCCAAATGTTTATTGTACATCTTTCATTTCCCTTATTTCCTATTTTCTGGATTAGCAGTTGTTTTGCTGTGTTGATGTCTAGTAATTTAGTAGAGGAGGTTCTTGGTTATTGATAAATAATCTGCTAAATTTTGATATTGTTTCCAAATATTTATATCACAGTATATTTGTTCTAACACATATCAATGTGATTGTGTCTAACTACCAAGTTTTTCGAGCTGATATTTGAAGTATAATCATATGGTCAAAAATACAAGTGTCATCAAAGTTAGTGTAATTACCCACCTTTAAAATTCTCTCTCAACAGATTAAGAAATGGCTTCCTGTTCTAAACACAGTTAGTGATTGAAATGTTCTTATCTTTTTAATGAGCTTTACATTATGTATTAAATATAAAATATATATTTGATACCTTGTTATGCACTGAGCAATCCCCCCAAGTTAATCCTTTTGAAAAAGCTGGGTTTTCCTCCTTCTATATGAAGAGTTATAATTAAGAATTATGGGGAAAGATAATTATTTGAAATAATGATTAATAATTGTTAATAGTCATTGTTTCCTAAGGACCAGACATTGTCCCTAAAGGCTGTCATCAGCTACTTATTCTCACAACACATTGGCATACGTATTGTGACCATCTCCATTTTGTAGATGAGGAACTCAGAAGTATAAAGGCTTACTCTGTTTAGATAGACTAGCTACCAAGAAGCTGAGCCAGGCTTTGCACTCTTGAGCCTGCATTCATACTCTGGTTTCACTAGGACTATGAGGATGTAGGAAACTGAGACGCGTAGATGTCTGTGTATCAGACTAGACCAGGAGCCAAAGGCAGGGCGAGCAGGCGAGCAGCAGGGACGGACAGGGCCGGGGCCTGGAGTCAGAGGAGCCTGTTACTAGTGCTCAGAAACCCGCCTACTCCAGAATTTCATCCCACTAAAATTCAGTGCAAAGATTTAAAAAATTTTGCAATGTACAGAAAATGTATAAAGAATAAAAAGAAAATTTGTATTATTTATACATAATAAATCCTTAAAATTAGTAAGAAATCACTTTACGTGTAAAATATTTAGAAAACTAAAGTGAAGCAAAAAATAAAAGTTAGAATTCTCTCTTTTTAAAAAAAAAAAAAAAATCAATGGCCAACAAATATACAGAAAGGGTTTCAACTGTTCAAATATTAAAGAGTTATAAATTAAATAGCATTTAACTCAGTGCTAATCTTATCAATTTGGGGTTTGGTCAGGAAAGTAAGTAAAATGCCTGCTAAACTTGGGCTCCTTGACTCCTGATTGCACTTTTAAGCTTATAGAATCTTAAGGGAATCGGAGCAAAGGTCTGTATAAAGATGTCTATCGCAGTGTTATTTATGATATGAAAGGGAGGCTAATTTCTAATAATAAAGGAAATAATAGGGTAAATAAGTTCATTTGATGAAATTAGGCCATGAATTAAATGATGTATTTGAGAACTATATAATCCCAAGAGATGATGCTAATAAGAAATTCTAAGGGAAAAAAATCACTAAGAAAAACTACATTTAATCTATTTTCCTAGTTGAAAAACTTATATATGTTTGAAATGAAATTTAGCCTGTAAGTAGTGTTAACATTGGTTATCTCTAACAGGGAATAAAGGTTTATTTTCTATACTTCTTTCTATTTTCTCAGTTATCTCTATTTAATCACTAATTGATTTTATAAGAGTTAAAAAAAAATATGGCAAACGTAAAAAGTGCTTAATTGCTATTAGTGGGCACACATGTCAATATCCAGAAAACTGAAATACTTCGAAGACGTATTTGAGCTATCAGTAATCTTTTAGGAATTAAGGAAAGTGAGGCCGTGGAAAGAATATTTAACACTGTATTGACCAGAGAAATATTAATACATTGTTTGCCACCTGAATATTATTGGTCAGAGTGTTTTAGTATTCACTTACATAACAAATTGCTAGCCTCAGGCATTATTTTCTGCAAAAATCCCCTGGTCAGTTATGTGTTAATAGGAAAGAAAAAATTTCTGGTTTAACACCTGCAGTGCAATAAAGTGTATTTACTTCAGTCTCTGACAGTATTCTAGAACTTCAAAAAGAATAGATAATCTGTAATCTTTTGAAAGAAAAATTATATATATATATCTATCTAGTATGTGTTCACCAAAACAATTTGGACAAGATAGAACTTTGTTTTCTGTTAAATTACCAGATTAGAGAAGAACTTTTGACTAAAGACTTTTATTTCACCATTTTCATTTAATATTCTTTTGCGCAAACAGAGAAATTGAAGACTGAATGATACTGCATTTAGGCTGAAATGGAGCTTTGGGTGGTAACTGTGTTGAGAGTATGAATGAGTGTGCTGCGGCCCAGGGCGGGTGCGGTCCTGGTGGCTGCCACACGCTTTGCTGTTGGTCCTGCACAGAATTCCAGCATCTCAGAATCTTTGGGAAGGTCGTAGCTACTCAGGAAATACTCCGTCTCCCTTGTGCTACTTACAGTAAATGGTTGAATATCTCAGGTTGACCAGCCCCTGGTTATGGCGTTTGGTCCCATCACAGATAGCTTGTTTCACGGCAGATTTCACTCACCTGTCCACTGTGCCTCCCAGCAGAATGTAACAAGTATTTGAATTCCCAATAAATGGTAGGCTTTTATTCACAAGGAGCTCTTAGCATAACACAGAGGAAAAAATAAGATTTGATATAATACAGATTTTGATTAAATCATGGCTTTAAAGGACTGGCAAGGTGGCCTAGTAAATGCTAAAATTACAAATAACTGCTAAACAAGTATCAACAAAAAACAAAGCAAAAAATGCTGGAACCTACCAGAAATGATACCTTGAATCTGAAAATGAAGCAATCACAGTGAGGTGGTAGGAGGGGTGCATTCACAGTAAAATCAAATCCCACACCTGCCAGGTGGGCAAGCCACAAACTGGAAAATAATTATACCACAAAAGTTCTTCCACAGGAGTGAGAGTCCCAAACCCCATGTCACGCTTCACAGCCTGGGGGTCCAACAATGAGAGGAGGAGCCCCAGGAGAAGCAGGCGAACCGCGTGCTGAAGGGCAGTGGGGTTTGATCATGGGGATTCCAGAGGGAGAGGGGGAAGCAGCACTAGGGGAGCAGCGATGAGCAACTGAAGAAGCGCCACTTCTGGGGGGGCACACACAGGGCCCTATGTGCACCAGGACCCAGGGGGAGCAGTGATCTCCTCAGAGATTAGGCCAGACCTCCCTGCTAGTACGGGAGGGGCTCCTGCAGAAGCCGGGACAGCTGTGGTTCACAGCAGGGACAGAGACACTGGTGGCAGCAGTTCTGGTGAGGACTTAATGGTGTGAACCTTCCCAGAGGCTTCTGTTTCCTCCCCAAGACCTCTCCCGCAGCCAACAGCTTGTAGGCTCCCAGTGCTAGGACCCTTCAGGCCAGAAAACTACCGGGCAGGAACACAGCCCGCCTCTCGGCAGAGGGGATGCCTAAAGGCTTCCTGAGCACATCCCTGCCAATGGAGGGATAAGACCCAGCTGCACCCACGAGGGGCAGAAGCCCTCCCCAGAAAGCCTGCCTAAGCCTCTCCGACAGCCTCATCTGCCAGGGGAGACAGCTAAAACAAGACGGACTATACAGCCCTGCAGCCAGTGGAAATGGAAACAACAGCCACAGAGAATCAGACAAAATGAGATAGCAGAGGGACATATCTCAGATGAAGGAACAAGATAAAACCCCAGAAGAACCACTAAATGAAGTAGAGATAGGCAGCCTACTAGAAAAAGAGTTAACAGCAATTGTAGCGAGGGTGAGCGAGGACCCAGACAGCACTGGTCTAGATCTTTATTCTAGGGTGAGGGGGAGGAAAGTGTCATTGAAACGTGATGATTTGGGATTTCCTCACGGTCCATTAGTGAAGATCTCCCTTTCTAACATAGGGGTTGCATGTTCTATCCCCAGTCCAGGACCTAAGATCCCACATGCCTCATGGCAAAAACCCAAAATGTAAAACAGAAGCAATATCGTAACACATTTAGTAAATACATTAAAAATGGTCGACACCAAAAAAAAAAAAACAAAAACCTTTGAAAATCAGTAATGGCTTTATAATCAAATGGCACTGGTGGCACAGTGGTAAACAGATGGAAGGGGGAGCAGCACTGAGGGAGCAGTGGTTAGCAACGAAAGCGCTAACCTGTACTCCCGAAGAGAGGTGCTGGTGGCCTGAAACCAGGCAAAAAGCGAGGAGGATGGTAGAGACAAGTGGACATGCGTAGAAAAGACCACGCTGCTGAATTTTCAGGACTTGTATTAATTGAATGTGGGAGTGGGGAAGAGGGAAGAGTCAAAGATAATTTGGACAGAAAGGTCACTAGTGGTAAAAATGACAAATATAATGAACAACAGGGGAAGAAATTTGAAAGAGGAATTCATTATGGATATGCTGAGTGTCATCTTTCTTTGGGACGTTTAGTATTCAGTAGGAAATTGTATTATACAGTTTTATTATAGAGTTTTGAAGACAGATTTGGGAGAAATGGTTTGAAAGTTGACATGCAACATGATGCTGATTGGAGTTGTCAGTAAAGTGAGACAAGAAGGACAAAAACAAATCCTGAAAACATCCAGGCACGTGTACCTGACGTCCGTGTATTTAAACCGGCATGCAGTTTGGTCTAGTTCACATTTTAACTAAAACGTAGCGTAGTTGATGTGTTGGAGAGAGGCAAGATGGAAACATGGCTGCTGCTAAGGATGGCTTTGCACTTGTCTGGGTAACAGTTGATAATAGCAGCGGAGGAGAGGTGGTCTGAAGAAATGTTTCACTGATAGAATCTATGGTTTGGTAATAACCCAGGCTGATGATGCTGATTTGAGAAAATGGAGGACACGGGAATGGAGTCACTATAGTTTCACGGCATCCAACGCGCCTCCCTGTCGGACCACCTTTTCGTCTGTTCTGAAGCAGTCTGCCCAGTCTGCGTGTTACCAAACCCGACCGCCACAGGCCTGAGGCTCACCTTGTCTTCTGCCCTGTTATGGATACCTCTGTTCACTCTCTGTATACTCTGGAGTTAGCTGTTTCCTCTTCTTTGTGCCCAGGAGCCATTAGGTATTCTATCTTCAATGTTTCTAACCTAGTCCTCTTTGCTAGTTTCTTAAGAAAAAAATGAAACAGCAAAACAAAAACCTTTCTTTGAGCCGCCTCCTCCAGTAGTCCTATTTAATGCCTCTTTGTTTTCTCAACCTCCAGAAATAAATATTCAATTTCCATTTTCCAGTGATTCGGTGTCACTGTGGAGTAAGTATAAGTGGTTGGTCTAAATACACCAGTTAAAAGACAGTTTGGAAGATTTTAAACAGCATAACCCAACTACATGCTGTCTACAAGAAGCTCACTTCAAATATGATGGTATTTGTAGATTAGAAGGTTGGAAAAAGGTAAAACACAGAAACATTAAAAGAAACGGGGAAAGCTATAATAATGTCAAATAAAGTAGACTTCAGAGAACAAAATATTACCAGAGACAAAATGGATATTACATAGTGGTAAAAGGGTCAGTCCACCAAAAGGATTTAGCAGTCCTTAATGTGTGTGTATCGAAACAACAGAGTTGCAAAATATGTGAGCCAAAAAAGAACTGAAAGAAGAAACACAAATCCATATTTATAGTTGGAGACTATTAATAATTGATAGTAAACTAGACCAAAAAGTATAGAACTCAACAATGGTAGTTTGTACCTTGAGAACCTAGAAAGAGAAGACTAATTCAAAGCAAGCAGAGGAAGGAATAAAGGTAAGGATGGAAACCAATATAATTAAAAACACTACACAGGTAATAGAATAACAAGAAGCAGAAGAGTAAGAAAAATGAAACAAAAAGCTATTTCTTTGAAAAGATTAATAAAATTAACAGGCTTGAACAAAAGAGAGGCAGGAGAGAAGGTGGGCATGCTTACAGGAGAGCACAGCAAAGATCCTGGTGGTGATGGAGAGTCTTGGTGCCGGGGCTGTGAGTTGCGATGTGTCCCGAGGGGGACGGTGTTACCATGCTTCTTTAGGACGTTACCCTTGGGGACACTGGATTCACAGACTCACTCTACTGTTTCTTCCAACTCCATGTGAATATACAATTATCTCACAATAAGTTTAGTTAAAATAATGTCAATACAGATAGCTCACGTCTTTTGCCCAACCAAATAAATTGGGTTTATTTTCTTAGTATTTAGTTTAAAGTTTTCCGTATATTCCATAGACAGGTCTGTTGTCATATTTGTTATTCACACATAGTATCTTCCTGCCAGTAGATTGTATTTTCATTTCTTTCAAGCATCTTTGCAAACATTTTTCCTTTTTGGTGAAATTCAAATTATCTATTGTTTCCATATCAAGTGTGTTTTGGTTGTCGTATCTAAGAATTCTGTGTTTAACCCAAGTCATAAACATCTTATTTTCTCCTGATTGTTTTGTGTAGTATGTTTAGGCCTGTGATCCATTTTGAGTAAATTTTTATATGAAGTGAGAGGTCACAATTAATTATTTTTGGCAGATAGAATCCAGGTATTCTAGTATCATTGTAGAAAGACTATCCTTTTCCCATTAAGTTGCCTTTGCATCTTTGTCAAAAATCAGTTGGTTTCATTTGTGTGGGTTTATTGCTGATCCATATTTTTTACTTCTGTTTTTCTGTTAATTACTGAAAGAGGAGTGTTGATCCAGCTGTAACTGTAAAGTTCTCTGTTTCTGAAAAGCCACTTCAGAATGACAGACGCCTGAGACTGAGAATTAGCCATCAGTATTCTTAGGTGCGTGCTGAGTTGCTTCAGTTGAGTCCGACTCTTTGTGACCCCGTGGGCTATAGCTTGCCAGGCCCCTCAGTTCATGGGATTCTCCAGGCAAGAATAGTGAAGTGTAAGATACTCCAGGCAAGATCCCCTTCTCCAGGGGGTCTTCCCGACTCAGGGATCGAACCCACATCTCATTATGTCACCTGCATTGCAGGCAGATTCTTTCCCTTTGGCGCCACCTGGGAAGCCTTAAATTTCTCAGTTTTGCTTTGCTTGGCTGTGCTGTGTGGCATGTGGGATCTTAGTTCCCTGACCAGGGATCCAACCTGTGGCCTCTGCATTGGGAGCTCAGTATTAACCACTGGACCACCAGGGAAGTTCCCAGTATTCTTATCCCAATACAAATGGCACTATTTTCTTTTAATTTATGGCAGGTAAGTCAGCTTTGCTTCTTTCCTGGTACTTTTTGACACACACAGAACGTAATTCCAGTTATGTGTGTGGTTTGCATAGACATGATAATAAAACTGTTAAATACAGTTGGCTTATGAGCTTTGAGGAACTAGTGAATTCCAATATGATCTTGGAGCGCTGTATCTAAAAGACTGTTTACTATTTGGAAATACAGTGTTTAACCCAGACCAGGAATTTTTTTTTTTTTTTTTTTTGCTCTTTTCTAAAATTCTTTCCATAGGTTGAATTTTTTCCAAATAAATGACTTTTTCCACTAATGTTTTGGACCCTAATAAATACATGGGACTAGTGGAAACAACCAAAAAGCAAATGATGTGCTTTTCATTTGATGTATTTGAATAGTTTTAGATTATTCCAAAGTATTAAGCTTCTAACAAGTATTTACAATGAATGTTAAAATGCTTTCAATACATATATAAGAAGTTTTATTGTAAACTTTTTAGCTCTGTAACTAAGACCTCATCCTTTAAATTTTTCTGTTTATCAAAGCAATTAATTTATTAAAGACCAATATGTAAATATTTTCTAAAGTATGTGATTAAATTCACAGTGTTAAAACTTATGTTTCTGATTAAGAATTGAGGTGATTGAAACACAAGACATGTTATGTACTGGAGAAACGCTGATGTGCCAGAGGCTGCCAGGCAGGAGGGTTCACAGCAGAACATAACCCCACCAACACCGCTCTGGGTGTTAGGGATGGGAGTCACCCTTGTTTTTTGAGTTCTCCTTAAACGGTACAACGCTTTGTCGTCCCCAGTGTTAACCTTACCCAGCAGACCTGGGTCAACCTCAGTTTATGTCAGCGTTGTCTGGAGGAGTTTGATAGAACAGTGATGTCTTTACCTGGACGTAAGTGTGTGGGAAGACAAATACCACCCCACAACTTGGCATGCATAAAATGCCATCTAATATTCTCCAGGAAGACCGTGTCAGAGTCGGTTTCAGTCTTAATGGAACAGTGGGATGTCTTTTTAAGCTGTCTGGTTTAACAGCACAGTGATACGACTGTAAATCCAGTATCACCTTTGAGTCTGTGAGCCAGTAGAATAGGTTTAGGTTGGAAGGGACATAATTTTTGTCCTCAAATTGGAACTGTTATCTTCTAAGGCATGAAGGCGAAATGTTCAGGACTTACTGGGGAGTAATAGTTACATGGGGGTAAAGCAGTTGGCCTTGTTAATTAGCCTCTCATGCTCAGTCTCTCTCTCATCTCTCATCCTTGGCGTCTTTATTTCATGGGTCTCTGATTGTTTTCCTCTTCTCTAACTCCTTCCATAACCGAGGACGCCAGAGGCAAATTGAATATCTACAGCTAATTGCCCTAATAAGCTCTTTCCTAGTGCTCTATGGTAATTCATGTATGACATCATACTCCATTATTAAGTATAGCCTGTAATTAACCTAATTTGTATCACTTACATCAGTGATTACAGTGTGTGTCTTTAATAGGTGTCTGACCAGCCTTAAGCTTCTACCCTTATTTTCTGGCCTCTAGGGTCTTGGCCTAAGATATGTAAAATCTTTTATGGGAACTACTAGTACTTTAAACAGACGCCTGTAAATGTCAGCTTTTCTAGAGAAGTGTCTCTTGACCAGCTTTTAAGACATCTGAGATCACCCAATACACATATTGTGTGGAAATTCTATTATCTTTCCGACTTTTATAAAATTGTTTTAAGGACAGCATTGTACCATTAAATAAAATTTTCTCTGACCCACGATGTCAAGGTAGAATCCCGCCTTCCTACCTTTAGTTCTTCCCCTGACCTAAGTGTTAGGAAAATGATGAGCTTGCTTTAATGATGACAACCTCTTCCAGGCTTATAATTTCATAAGATGCTGTTTGACAAAGGCTGCTGATTCAACTCAGAAAACTCATCATTTTTTACACTCAGTTTAAAAGGGTGGAAAGTAAGAACTCTTCTACTACAAACTCTTAGGAAAACCTTTTTTCCACTCATAGGGTGGCACTAGTGGTAAAAGCCCTCCTGCCAATGCAGGAGACCCAAGAGCCCCGAGTTTGATCCCTACGTCGAGATGATCCCTTGGAGGAGGGTATGGCAACCCACTCCAGTCTTCTCGCCTAGAGAATCCCATGGACAGAGGAGCCTGGCAGGTTACAGTCCATGGGGTCGCAGAGAGTCAGACACGACTGAGCGACTGGGCACAGCACGATAGCGATGCGTGGGTTAAGCGTCGGCAGAGCGTATGGCCTTTTACTTCTTGTTTTTGCTTTTGGCTACTTTTAATTCTTCATCATAGGTTTCTTTACCCCTCAGATTTCTTACTCTTAATTTTGGAGTTTTAAATACTGAATTTGTATCAGAATTTAAGTACAGGAAAAGAAATATTGTTTGCAATTCAGCTTATCTTCTATATATACATTTTGTTTCTGAAATCTTCTTTCACTAAAATTTGCCTTCTCTAATAAAAATAATGCTTTTGTTTTCATTTTACTTCAGTCGTTAGTTGTTTGGTATTTCTGTATAATTTCATGTAATGATTTTAGCCAACCTACCCATCTCCAAAAGGTCCTTACTATGGCTTGAACTATAAATTGTATGTGGGGTTAAGAAAAAGCCCAGACTTTGAAAAAAAAAATTTAAATAGTCTTATTAAGATTAAATGTTATGCTGCATGGAGTTTGTGGCGGAAAATATGGTATAATTTTTAAAATATTTTCATTTTGAATCAGTAATCATTAAATCGACATAAACCCTGATTAAAAGGCAATAGAGACAATGTCAAGATGACTAGAACTTGGGAAGGAAAACTGAGCCATGGTCTGAGTAACCCCATCTGTGCTGAGCAGGTTCAGCTTTTACTAAAGAAAGAATCTGCCTTAATTAAGTCAGTGGGATTTGAACAGTTGTGTGCATTGCGTTCAGTCATGTCTGACTCTTTGTGACCCCGTGGACTGTAGCCCGCCAGGCCCCTCTGTCCATGGGATTCTCCAGGCAAGAATACTGGAGTGGGTTGCCATTTCCTCCTCCAGCGGAATCTTCCTGACCCAGGGATTTTTCTGGCGTTATCTTGTGTCTCCTGCATTGGCAGGAAGATCCTTTACTGCTGGCGCCACCTGGGAAGCTGAAGTGTGAACAGTGACCGCTGTGGATACTCTCCAAAAGAGCTAACGTCCCCAAGTGTGAAGATGTGTCTCTACAGCCTAGGGTGGGAGGGATCAGTGCTACACGTGTGCTTTAGTGGGTGCCATGTTATCATCTTGATGGCCACTGTGTACTGTAGGCTTCGTTCATTTGTATCACCAATTTATAATTAAAAGGGTTTTATTTTATTTGAAGTAAATATTAAGAAAAAATTACATTTATCTTTTGCTTATAGGCTCTTAACAGTTGCCAAACCCAATAACAGATTCTGGGTTGCACTAAATGTTTGCGAAAGTTGAGTTAAAGTCACATTAAAAGTACTTCGTTTTATAAGGTTGCCATGTGGCATTGCTGTTTGCAGAGCACTTAAAACAGTGTCTGGCACATGGAAAACACTTCCTAAGTGTCATTAAATTTAAAAATAATGATAAATCCTAGCAAGGATCATAAAATTCTAGTTAAGACTGCATACCTCTAATAATAAAAATGATGAATAATATTACTTCTTCAAATTGAAAATTAATGGGAAATGGTTCTTTCCAGAGTCATGAGTCCCCACACCCCAGATGCCTTTTGCTCTGGTTTAGCCTGTCGTGGGGGGGCTGTCTTTTCTGTAGCTTGATGGGCTCCAGACGGGAGGAGGGCCCTGCCTCTTGCTGTTTATGATGAAAGTGCAGATCAGGGCAGACTGGTTCCTAAGGTGACTTTCTTCTTATCTTTGAGTTTTCACTCCCACTCGTCTTCCTGGGAAAATGCAATTTCAAAACAGCAGTCAGTGTGAGGTGAGAGGGATTGGTTTTCTAAATCATACTCTTCCGCAGATTGTGTTGCTGGCGTGGGGAGTGGGCAGCTCCTTTCTGCACGCCCAGGGTCCATCTGGAGGCTTGCTCCTGGCGGGCCACCCACGCTTCCTGCTCCGCGGCCTCTTGCTCTTTGCCTCCCCTCCCTGTACCCGCTTCCTGCCTGCCCCTCATGGCACCCCTACCTCTGAGCCTTGCATTCTGCTGGTGTTAGGATGTAAAGGCCAAGGAGGAGGAGGGAGGGAGACAAATGAAACACAAGAGGAAGCTTTTTAATGGTTGGCAGCCATGCCTTCAGCCACTTTCCAGATCTTGCACAGTCTTACTGTTTCTTTTTGATCAGGGACACTGAAACATTGCCTCCCCTCACCCTGCCCCCCTTTTAAACCATTTAAGGATCTCTGGAGAAACAAGGTTTGACTGATTTCCTGGTACTGAGTCTGCAGCCACAGGTTTAACGTTTGCCTCCCAAACCCTGCATTCTGAAATTATTAAGCATCTACTGATACCAAATACTGTGCTTTATTTTGGGTATTTGAAGGATTACTAATTAGAACAGGGAACAACTTCTGTAGAAGGCTAGATGAAAACCAGTAGAAAAAATTTGTAGGTGTGGGCTTATTTTTAATCAGCAGTGGGAAAATCTTATATCAAAAATTATTTGCAAAATAGCTGGTTTAGGATCAGTGAGTGCCTTCATCCTAACGTCTCAGCAGAGGCTCAGCAGTCCTCCGCCAGTGGCTGATGGATGGGTTGCCTTCTGAGTGAGAGAGTGGACAAAAGGGAGGATACGGTCCAATACTAAGGTTGCACATCTTTGAAGTAACACAGATGACTGGATTCATTCCCATTAAAAACAACCACATCAATTGTTTTAACCAATAATGATCAGTTGTTTTAAAAAAATCAGCATACCTATATTTTTATATTGAAAATGATCATGGCCCTTCTGAAGCATGGTTGCTTTAACAAGTTTACACTTACTTTAATAAAACATTATTACTCAAAATATTTCTAGAATCCCGTCTTTGTAATTGTCGTTATTACTAGTGTAGGAGCGATGTTAGAAACCCTATTCGTGGCGGTGTAACCAAATCTTCAGAAAAAGGTTTTGCCTTTTTTTTGCCTGTTGTTTCTCAGGCTGTGTGTAAACCACATTTGGCTCTAGTTAGCAGTGTTAGTTACTTTCGTGAATTCAGCCCATCCTTAAAAGTGCTACTTGGTTTCTCTGGGAGGGATTCAAACAACCTGCCGTGGCTCTGAGTGAATCTTTTATATATAAATTTTGATGTCTTTGTTTTAAAAAGAATCCATTTCCTCACTTTCTAGTCACACAGACTCTATGTATTTTATTATGAATGTGTGGAAAAGTGTTGTGAAGTACCATACAACAAAGCCAAGACAATACACTATACTAATTGATGATGACGTTTTCTTCTGAAGTAGTACTTTGACGTAAAACTGGATTGCCTGAAAGAGAACCCAGTCTGATGGCTGTCCTTTTGTGTCTGAGTGAGTGTGGCAGTCTCTCAGTCGTGTCTGACTGTAGCCCCCAGGCTCCTCTGTCCATGGGATTTCCCAGGCAAGAATACTGGAGGGGGTTGCCATGCTCTCCTTCAGGGGGATCTTCTCAACCCAGGTATGAAACCCAGATCTCCCACATTGTGGCCGGATTCTTCACCATCTGAGCCACCAGGGAACCCCGAGAATGGGTAGCCTATCCCTTCTCCTGGGGATCTTCCCGACTCAGGCATTGAACCAGGCTTTCCTGCTTTACAGCAGACTTTTTACCAGCTGAGCTACCAGGGAAGCCCACGACTTGCTTGAGTTTTCTGAGTTTGTTTTCTACTTGAGCCATTTTAATTGACCACAGCCACCTGAGGGATGTGTCCCCTCTTACTGACACCTGGGAACGTATAGGAGCCTTGAGGGTGCCGTGAACAGAACAGTGCATTTGAAGGTCTGTGGCAACAGGAGAGTTGGGGCCTGGCTCCGGGAGCCTCCATCAAAATAGCTGAGCCTGTAAACCGCCGGGCCTTCTGTTGAACGTAAGCTGGAGGTTAGAGGATCTGGGAGACAATTCGGTGGAATTCTATAAAAAACCTTGGCTTCTAAGACAGCAACTAAAGGGAAATGGTGAACCGAGTGAAATGATCCCGTCCCTTGGATTGCAAACCACAGTCCAGTTGGCCAGATTTGGATTTTCAGCTATAGCCCAGCTGGTGAACAGTTCAAAACTATTTTCGATCATGTGATCCCATTGTGGCCAATTGGGTGGTTTGGCAAACAGCGACATGGTAAATATCTCTTCACACAAATTGAACGCATACTGCATTTGTCCATGTGCAGCCCCTGCTTGTCTGTATTGCTGATAACATCTCCACATAGATGGATGGGTAAATTGTGTGTGTAGGTCCATACCTGGAAATTTATGCACAGTAATTATGTACTTTGATTCCTTCTAGGAAACAAAGTGGTAGGAATAATCTAGTTAAATCAGTTTCTATGGGGATTTTTTTTTTTTACTCCTTTTTTCATATTTCCTCCAGTTGTAAAAATTACAGTGATTACACATCATAAAGCCTATCTGTAATAAAACGCATCAGCTGGCCAAGGTTTTCATCGCTCACTCAATAATCCATTAATACAGCAACGCTGCCCAGGCATCTTTATAATACCAACTCGGAGGTAATTTTAATCAGCTAGACCAGCTGGTATTTAACAGCAGCTGCTGGAGATGCCACAAATATACTCAATAGCTGACATCTTTATTTGCAGTTTTTCAAGGGGAGAAGAGATTCTCCTGTGGTTACTTGTATTAAGCATTTAAAAGAAGGTGTAAAGTATACAGGGGTTTATATCTAAATGAGAAGGGGAAGGGATTAACAATGAAACAAAGGTGATAAATTCTATCAGGAGCAAAGGTTTGTGAATGAAGAGACTGCTCAAATAAATATACATTGCTTTGGGCTTCAGATCTTCTTCTGAGTTATATTTCTAATCATGGGTATCACTAGGAGTAAAAATGCAGTCTGCGTGTAGCATCCTAATCCTCTTTGTACTAGACCTGTAGTGTCTTACTAGGTAAAGCTGTGAAAAAGGATCCAGGTGTGTGAGAGAGAGGGCTGCTCACTTGGGGGTGTTCTGTCTCAGCCCCTGCTTGCTGTGTCCTTTTTTGTTGTTTTATGGAGATGTTTTATTAATGTTCAATTTTGATACTTCAAATGAAAAGGATCATCACCAGTATGTCCCATCTAGCAGTAAACGTGAAATGCCATTTCACATGGTAGTATGTGAGTGTGGGTGGGGGAACAGGCTTCAGCTCCGTGAAGTCAACAGTCACAAACCCATTATAAATAAAAATTTAATTACACTTGTGGGAGCTTGGCTTACAAAGCTCAGAAATCCATAATGGAGCTTGCTGGTAATAAAGGCCTGATCTGTTTGTTAAACTCCACTGTTCCATCCCTTTCTTTGCCTTCTTTTATAAAGTGTTTGGACATCTCCGTGGAGTAAGAGCTGGTAAATGGAGCTGACTCTCTTGAGTTACAAAATGTATTTCCTTTACCTCTTTGGCTGTGCATCTCCCTTTTAGTTTAATAACCAAAAGAAAAGAATTAGGAAAATAAGAAAAGGCAAAGGTATTGTTAGAAAAATAAAAGTCTTTCAAAATAGTTACTTTTAATCCACATTTATAAATGAGGGTTTTGCATACAGATAACTTTGTATTCAGATGTGTTTGTGATATAAATGTCTAATACTTATGTGAACAGAAGCTAAGTGGATTCCATTTTCACAGGGAATTTCATGTATCATTTTTTCTAAGACTGATTTCAAAATTAAATATAAAAGAAGTGGATGGAGTTGTGGTCCTTGCACATTTGGCATAGAAATAGTTTTATCATTTCTGACTCTTATAGAGCAGTCAGACCTTTTTTATGCTAATAGTTCTTGCTGGGAAAGGAAGCATTACAAACTCCTAAAAAAGTAAAATGTATTAAATGTTTAATGTACTTCTATACTGAATTATCAGAGGTTAACAACATTTGTTGTAATACCAAGTCTTTTACAGTTAGCTTCATTTATGTGCCACTAAATTGTCTTTTTCCAAAGCCAAATAGTGATGTGTCTGTGTTGGACTATGATTGAATACTGAAAATTAAAATCCAGTGACAGAATGGATTACCGAGATAGCAATTTGAATTTTAAAATTACTTAGCAAGCATTTTTTCCTGTTATTTGTAGTGAAAACAGTCTGTTTAAGTTTGTTTAGTGTGTTTGACAACAGACAGTTTGATATATTGCTGGGCACAGCGGTAGGTTGGACTTGAGTGGTATTAGCTCTCCGTGTTTTGATTAATGGTAATTGTTTCGATGAAAAGGCATGTTTTACGTACAACTCATAGTTCTGGAAAGCAGAAGTCAACTTGCAAGATCCATAATTACTGTTCTGAGTTAGCATATAAAAAGGGCAAGGAGAACCTGCCAGAGTAGCACAGTAGGATTTTTTTGCTTTTTGCTTTGTATTGTAGTTAGAGGCTGTTCCTTATGTCAGAATATAAATCTTCTGTTATTTATCTTTTGTTCAGTATTTGAAGTTGATTTATGACACATTTCTGTATCCCATAATTTAGTTTGAATCCCACACTGAGGTGAAATTTCACCTGTCTCTAGAGTCGACTATAAAAGGAACTCGAAGCCACCTAGTGTAGTACAGATTACAATTTTTTCCTGATTTTTCTCTAGTATTGTCCTCTTGTTTTAAAAGAACGCAATTTAGAAAACAATTAAAAGGTTTATTTTAAAACTTCAGAGATTTCTATTGCTGTTTAAAACATTTTACATTTCATTAATGTACACAAACACAGGGGAAGATGATCATTTTTACTTGGAGAAAATAAAGCCTGCTTTTAAGGACCAGTTGTCCTCAGCCTGAAAGCTGTCAGCATACCGACCTCATAATGTCTTTCATTCTCACACTGGGTCTGTACACATATGTGAAGCAGACGCGTGTACACAGGTTATTGGTAGATAGAAATTAACTTTAAATGAGTGCCCTTCCCTTTAGCAAGAGCAAAGAAAAACTACTCTTCTGTAAAGATTTGAGAAGGGTCGGGAGAAAATGCCCTTACGTGCTTCACTGTCCGTGTTTTAAGAGAAATTTAAGTTTTGTAGGTGGGAGGAAGCGCTGGGGAGATTTCCTGCGTTACTTCTCTCTTTTGCTTTTGCTACTAAAGAAGAGAACTAGGTGGTGTAGTAAGTGTAAGGAGAATAATCTGAAAAGTGGCAGGAATGGCAGCCGTGTTTCTGAAGCTAATGTTGAGGACCGGCATTTGCACAGCCTGCCCCTGCTTGCTACTGTTCTAAAGAGAAGCATAGAAATGTTGAGTCTGTTGGGTGATTTCCTAAATGTTTATCCAAGAAGCTTAGTATGATATTTTAAAAATATTAGTCCTCCCTGATAGTAGCAGATGTCCTCCTGTATATCTTTTGTATAATCCATGTTCTTTAGTACGTTTGGGGGAAAGAGGGGTGGGAGGTGAAATCTGCAATGCAGAAACTTGCGCTACTATTTCTCTCTAAAACAGAACGAATGATCCTGCTCTATAGTTTCCTGAATTGAAATGGATTAAATGCTGTTTGTCAGGTTGGATATTCCAAGCAGAATTAAAATTAATAAGTGGTTGTCTCATGCACACCTAAGCCTTTGACATAAAAAAGGGAGTATCATTTTTAAAAAAAATTCCCTCGTAGTGAATAGCTGTGTGTCACTGTGGCATCTTTTATTGAAAGGAACTTTATTTAAGTAGCATAAACTTGTTGGATGGGCTTCAATTAAATGATGATTTGTTAATGCAAATGTGTGGTGAATGACTGGTGGTACATCTGTCTCTTCATCCACAGGCCATTACTGTGCAGCGTTAGCACATGATTGTAAAAAAGGAGAAATCATTATATGCAGGTAGTACATATTCAATCAGTTCTGACCTTATGTCTCTGGTGAAATAAAAAAGGTATATAATGTAAATGATACTTAATCTGAATAACAACAACACAGCACTTTGAGTCTCTCTGACTCAATCTGTTAGGTGATGTGAGGTGACTGATATTTCAGTATTGATGGTTATTGGTGCCCCAGTGGGAAAAGGCTATCACTTGAATCCTTTGTCATTTTATTCCCCATGCACTCCTCCAACCAAATTGTATTTCAAGTTCTCTTTTCATTGTGTTTTTCTTCTTGAAAATGGTTTGTGGAGTTGCGGTGATGACCACCAGCATGAGCATGGTGAGCAGTGACAATTAATACAACAACAAAAAATTGGACAATTAGCTTCAGCTCCATCAGTGTCTAATGAGCCATTTGTCAGTCTTTTGGTGAAATAAACTACTCTATCTTAATTCTCCACTCTTGCAGCAAATAAATAAAAGTTATGAAACACCCGGGCACCAATAAAATATAATTTATTTCATAGGGCATGACAGAACTCTTTACATATCTAAAATGAACGTGTTATTTACAAATGACTTGTGATACTCATATAAACCATGGATCTGCGTGCTAACTGCTTTCATTATAGAGATAGGCATTTTTTTTCTGATTGTTTAATCATTTAAATGTATCATTACTCCTAAAGGCATCTGAGTTAAAGTGACTCCTCCTGGTGTGCTTAACTCATGAGGCCAAAAAGAACTTCAGAAATGAGCTATTCTGCAGCTGAAGACATTAAGAATTTACTGGAAAGGACAAAACAATAATTTTCATTTGGGAATCTCTCAGCTCTTTACTGATTATCTTCCTACCCTCATTTATTTTTAGGAACCCTAGTTTCTCAAAAGTTTTTCATCATCACTAGATATCAATCAGACAAAACAACATTGTAAGCATCTTTCAAATTGTATTTTATACTAGGTTAAAAGTTGTAGTAATCACCATATGATGAAAATGTGACTTGAAAATTCACGTTGAAAATGTGCAGGATCATTCAAATAAAAGCCTAATATTTGAAAAACAGTAATTAGTTATTTTAAACGGAACAAGAATACACAAAATGCTGCTCAGAGTAGCGTATACCTTGTTCTACAGTGTAAGCCTTGAGGGGATTCCCAAGTGGCCCTAGTGGTAGCGTCTGCCTGCCAGTGAGGGAGACACAAGAGGTGTGGGTTCAGTCCCTGGGTTGGGACTATCCCCTGCAGAAGGAAAGGTCAACCCACTCCAGTATTCTTGCCTGGAGGATCCCATGGACAGAGGAGCCTGACTGGCTAGAGTCCATGAGGTCGCAAGGGGTCAGGCAGGACTTAGCAACTAAACAACAACGTAACCCCTGAAACAGTAGTGTCAGCGTCATCTTTGGAGATCACTAGAAATGCAGGTTCTTCAGTCCCTGCTAGGTCAGAAACTGTGAAAAGGGCTCAGAATGTATTTCAGTAATCGCTGTGAGTGTTTCTGATACACTCTAGAGTCTGTGAATACTGTAAAGTAAGGACACATTCTGTAAAGTAACTGAAGCGAAAATAAACTTTGTGAGGCATTCAGGAATCCCTTATGTGGATATGCATGTAATCCACAAGAAACAGACACCTTTCATCTTCAGAGGATTTCCATGATCCAGTCCGTCTCGTCTCCTTTTCCCCTTGGTTGGTTCAGTGCTACTTCTTCTCCCTTTTGCTTTCGTTTATCTGTTTCTCTACCCATTTTACAAGGTAATGATAGTTTTCAAGCAAGTTCCAAGTCATTCAGCTTGCCACTGTATCTTAGCTGCTAATCAGATGTTTTCGCTTATAGTTTGTAGTTATTGGTAGTATTTCATGGTCAGCTCAGTTCAATCGCTCAGTCATGTCCAACTCTTTACGACCCCATGGACTGCAGCATGCCAGGCCTCCCTGTCCATCACCAACTCCGGGAGCTTACTCAAACTCGTGTCTATCAAGTCGGTGATGCCATCCAACCATCTCATCCTTGATCATCCCCTTCTCCTCCTGCCTTCAATCTTCCCCAGCAACAGGGTCTTTTCCAATGGGTCAGTTCTTTGCATCAAGTGGCCAAAGTATTCGAGCTTCAGCTTCAGCATCACTCCTTCCAATAAATATTCAGGACTGATTTCCTTTAGGATTGACTGGTTTGATCTCCTTGCAGTCCAAGGGACTCTCAAGAGTCTTCTCCAATACCACAGTTCAAAAACATCAATTATTTGCATTCAGCTTTTTTTATGGTCCAACTCTCAATATTTGTACATGACTACTGGAAAAACTATAGCTTTGACTAGATGGACCTTTCTTGGCAAAGTAATGTCTCTGCTTTTTAATACGCTGTCTAGGTTTGTCATAGCTTTTCTTCCAAGGAGTAAGTGTCTTTTAATTTCATGGCTGCAGTCACCATCTGCAGTGATTTTGGAGCCCAAGAAAATAAAGTCTCTCACTGTTTCCATTGTTTCCCCATCTATTTGCCATGAAGTGATGGGACTGGATTCCATGATCTTCGTTTTCTGAATGTTGAATTTTAAGCAGCTTTTTAACTCTCCTCTTTCATGGGCAGTATTTGATTTTACCTTTTAATTTTAAATTTATTTCAAAGCTATTAATGGACAGTAGTCTCCTTAGAATGAAGAGAACAGACTTCTTTCAGTGCTAGCCTGGTGAGTCCATGAAGGAGGAGACTGGTGAATCTCTGGAAGGAGTAGGTCAGGTAATGCCAAATGGCTGATGAGGCATCATCAGGACTTGATAGTTCACACCTTCAGTCTGAATGATTCGCCGTCATTACCAGTAGCAGTAGATGGATTCAGAAAATGAAATTGAGTCAAAAGTGGAGAGTGGCAAGTGAAGTCAGGAAAACAGCTACCAGAAAGACTTTGACTTGGAGAGCAAGGAGATCCAGTCCACCCTAAGGAAATCAGTGTTCAATGCTCATTGGAAGGACTGATGCTGAAGCTGAAGCTCCCATACTTTGGCCACCTGATGCCAACAGCTGACTCTTTGAAAAAGACCCTGATGATGGGCAAGATTGAAGACAGAAGGGGAAGAGGGTGACACAGGATGAGATGGCTGGATGGCATCACCAATTCAATGGACATGTACTTGGACAAACTCCGGGAGATGGTGAGGGACGGGGAGGCCTGGCGTGCTGCAGTCCATGGGGTCACAAAGAGTTGGACATGACTTGGCAACTGAATAACAGCAACTTATAACGATACCAAAAGAAAAATTTAGGCTGAAGCTTGTAGGTAACTTATAACACCATTTTGAAAATTTAATTTAGAGTTGTAGAAAAACTCAGCTATGCCTAATTCTCGATTATTCATATTAAGAGGCAAGAGTAGTCTAAGAAGTGAATATTTAGTAAAATAAGTTTATAAGGAGTATTTCAGAAGACCAGATTATTTGGTACTAAGAGACTAAACTGAACTCACTGAGCTGTGTAAAGTTATCATTTAGCAACTGCCTTCAGGTGCTTGATCTCCTGTGCCCTACTAGGTCCTCTGTGAGGTCAGGAGTCTCAAAGAAGCCAACAGGCTTAACTAAGTACTTGAAGCTCATGGTTAATGGAGCAGTGTCTATACTTAAATCATCAGATTCCTGGGCCAAAGACCAACCTGTTCGAAAAGCATGTTTTTCTTCTGAAAAAATCAGAGAAACACCTTCAGGTTCTAAAACATACATGTAAAAGTATACTGGTGGGAAGGAAGTTCAAGAGGGAGGGGCCATATGTATACCTATGGCTAATCCATGTTGCTGTATGGCAGAAACCAGCACGATATTGTAATTATCCTTCAATTAACAATGAATTTTTAAAAACAATATATAGAGAAAAAAAATTAATTAATGGTTAAATTACATAAATTGTCAGCCTCAGTTCAGTTCCATTCAGTCGCTCATTCGTGTCATGGGGTCACAAAGAGTCGGACACAACTGAGCAACTGAACTGAACTGAACTGAATTGCAGCACGCCAGGCTTCCCTGTCCATCACCAACTCCCGGAGTTCACTCAGACTCACATCCATTGAGTTAGTGATGCCATCCAGCCATCTCATCCTCTGTCGTCCCCTTTTCCTCCTGCCCCCAATCCCTCCCAGCATCAGAGTCTTTTCCAATGAGTCAACTCCTCGCATGAGGTGGCCAAAGTATTGGAGTTTCAGCTTTAGCATCATTCCTTCCAAAGAAATCCCAGGGCTGATCTCCTTTAGAATGGACTGGTTGGATCTCCTTGCAGTCCAAGGGACTCTCAAGAGTCTTCTCCAACACCACAGTTCAAAAGCTTCAATTCTTCCGTGCCCAGCGTTCTTCACAGTCCAACTCTCACATCCATACGTGACCACTGGAAAAACCATAGCCTTGATTAGATGGACCTTTCTTGGCAAAGTAATGTCTCTGTTTTTTAATACACTGTCTAGGTTGGTCATAACTTTCCTTCCAAGGAGTAAGTGTCTTTTAATTCCATGGCTGCAGTCACCGTCTGCAGTGATCTTGGAGCCCAGAAAAGTAAAGTCTGACACTGTTTCCACTGTTTCCCCATCTATTTGCCATGAAGTGATGGGACCAGATGCCATGATCTTAGTTTTCTGATTGTTGAGCTTTAAGCCAACTTCTTCACTCTCTACTTGCACTTTCATCAAGAGGCTTTTTAGTTCCTCTTCACTTTCTGCCATAAGGGTTGTGTCATCTGCATATCTGAGGTTATTGATATTTCTCCTGGCAATCTTGATTCCAGCTTGTGCTTCTTCCAGCCCAATGTTTCTCATGATGTACTCTGCATATAGGTTAAGTAAGCAGGGACATATACAGCCTTGACAGACTCCTCGTTGTTCCTTGACTGGAATAATGGAACCAGTCTGTTGTTCCATGTCCAGTTCTAAATGTTGCTTCCTGACCTGTGTATAGGTTTCTCAAGAGGCAGGTCAGGTGGTCTGGTATTCCCATCTCTTTCAGAATTTTCCACAGTTTATTGTGATCCACATAATCAAAGGCTTTGGCATAGTCAATAAAGCAGAAATAGATGTTTTTCTGGAACTCTCTTGCTTTTTCCATGATCCAGCAGATGTTGGCAATTTGATCTCTGGTTCTTCTGCCTCTTCTAAAACCAGCTTGAACATCTGGAAGTTCATGGTTCACC
>NW_011494946.1:3303707-3303909 GCF_000754665.1 Bison bison bison
AGATATGCAGATGACACCACCCTTATGGCAGAAAGTGAAGAGGAACTCAAAAGCCTCTTGATGAAAGTACAAGTGGAGAGTGAAAAAGTTGGCTTAAAGCCCAACAATCAGAAAACGAACATCATGGCATCTGATCCCATCACTTCATGGGAAATAGATGGGGAAACAGTGGAAACAGTGTCAGACTTTATTTTTCTGGGCT
>NW_011494946.1:3304009-3305210 GCF_000754665.1 Bison bison bison
GGGATTGGAATGAAAACTGACCTTTTCCAGTCCTGTGGCCACTGCTGAGTTTTCCAAATTTGCTGGCATATTGAGTGCAGCCCTTTCACAGCATCATCTTCCAGGATTTGAAATAGCTCAACTTGAATTCCATCACCTCCACTAGCTTTGTTCATAGTGATGCTTTCTAAGGACAGAAATTAACTATTCTGTGAAATAGACTAGAAGGTTTATAGATTCAAGTATATATAAAAATTAGTGTATATAACAGTAGATAGTGAATATATTCGAGGTGCTTACATATACTAACATGTTCAAGTGACTTCACGTTAATGGAGGATAAATTATTCAGTACATAGTGTTGAGATGAAGTATAATACTTGAGAAAATTTAGGTCCTTACTCCAGTCCATGTGTGCTGTGCTCAGTTGCTTTAGGCATATCCAACTCTTTGATACCCTGTAGACTGTAGCCTGCCAGGCTCCTCTGTCCATGGGGTTCTCCAGGCAAGAATACTGGCGTGGGTTGCCACGCCCTCCTCCAGGGGATCTCCCCAACCCAGGGACTGAACCGCTGTCTCTTTCATCTCCTACGTTGGCAGGCAGGTTCTTTACCACTAGTGCAACTGAGAGGGTGACAGGCAGGAAGGCCAGGGGTCTCCAGAGGGAGGAGATAGCCTGCAAGCGTCAGACATTTTTCTCTCTCTTAAGCAGCAGGAGGAAACAAACTAGAGATATTTTTTCCTTCTCTATACAAATTTAAAAGGTTTCTCTTAAAATACTGTGTTGCCATAATGACGCATGGTTTCACCTGAAGTTAACTATTCTCAAACCTAGAGATAACCAATGCCTTTTTTATGGAAATGTTTGTCTTAAATGTACTATGCGTTTACCCCAAACTCTGTCTTCAACTCACTTCTGCCTCTTGGCTCAGAACCTACCTGACAGACTATGTTGTTCCCCTAATCTATGTAAACGAAACTATTTGTGTGGTGATCTGCCCTTATGTGAACCATGAACTTCCTGATGTTCAAGCTGGTTTTAGAAAAGGCAGAGGAACCAGAGATCAAATTGCCAACATCCGCTGGATCATGGAAAAAGCAAGAGAGTTCCAGAAAAACATCTATTTCTACTTTATTGACTATGCCAAAGCCTTTGACTGTGTGGATCACAATCAACTGTGGAAAATTCTGAAAGAGATGGGAATACCAGACCACCTGATCT
>NW_011494946.1:3305926-3317917 GCF_000754665.1 Bison bison bison
GACGACAGAGGATGAGATGGCTGGATGGCATCACTGACTCGATGGACGGGAGTCTGAGTGAACTCTGGGAGTTGGTGATGGACAGGGAGGCCTGGGTGCTGCGATTCATGGGGTCTCAAAGAGTCGGACACGACTGAGCAACTGGTCTCATCTGATCTGCCCTTCTTCAAGATTCAAGTTAATCATTTTATGGCCCAGGATGAACCATTTGGTGCCAAGATTATCCCAAAATACTTCTACTGGTGAGGGGCCTGGTGCCATTCTGAGTTTTTAGACATTCCTTTCTTTTATTAACAGACTGCTAGTGACTATGTAACATCCAGATGAAGACTAGCAGGGGGATACTCTTTTTGCCCCCGTCTGATGCCTATGTCAGAAGCTTTCTTTATCTCCTTTATACTTTAATAAAATTTTATTACACAAAAGCTCTGAGTGATCAAGCCTCGTCTCTGGCCCCGGATTGAATTCTTCTCATCCGGGGACCAAGAATCCCCGTGTCTTTGCGTGATTCAAGAACAACTTTTTACCACCTGGGAAGCCAGTCATATGCAGAAGTTAATTCCGTAAAGGTTTAAAAATAAAAAGTGAAAGTGCAAAAAAATAGAAAAAATAATTGAATATGTTAAGTATTCTTGGATATGGGACGACCTTTCTATGTATGATTTCAAAGCAAGAAAGCCATAAACAAGATTGAGTGGTTTTAGAAAATAAAAATGTTAAATGTATGGGAGAAAAACCATCAACTGAAGGACAAATAAACTACAAAAAGTATTTATATTATAGAGGATTCATGACATTAATATATTAAAATTTCTTACAAATAATTAGAGGGTAACAACTGAACAGTGAAGTGAGCAAATGATACAAACATTTAGATATGTGTATGTGTGTGTATATGCGTGTATTTACTAATAAACGTAGTAACAAATGTAACTCAGTGATCAAGGCCGCTCTAATTAAAGCAACAGGGATGTGTCGTTTTTGCAAAGGTAAAACCAAAATACTGTACCCTGTGTTGGGGAAGTTTCATGGAATGCTTTAATTTGATAGCTTGTTTCAAAATGCATTAAATTGTACATAAACTACGCTCTAGTTCCATTACTGGGCATCTATTCAAAAGCAGTAATTAATGATACACAGAGATTTTGCTTTAAAGATTTTTTGGCGATTATTATTTATGATACTAAAAATCTCTATAACTATAAGTGCCTAAATATGGAGGATGGGCTCAGTGGGTAAGAGTGCGCTATGGAAGACTGTTCAGCCATTTCATTTTTAAAAATTTGGACTTAGATCTTTTAATTTCATTTTTCATACTGAAGTATGGTTGACTTACAATGTCGTGTTAGTTTCAGGTATACAGAAAAATTGGTTTGATTATAAATATATTTTTTCAGATTCCATTCCCTACAGGTTATTACAAAATACTGACTATAGTTACCTTATGTAGTCACTTTAAATCACCCTTTAGAGACAACTATCTGTTGACATTATGAGCATATTTTTATCATGGAATAAATGTGTTTGTATCTTAATGTGCATAGATTAAATTTGGAAAGCCATAATCCACAGTTATTTCTGGGCTGTGAGATTATGGTTAACTTTTTATATCCTTTTCCTAATGGTTTTTTAGGTTTTCTGACACAAATACATTTTATTTTTGTAATAAGGGAAGATAATTTAATACATCTTTGACATTAGTCGATACATACAAAATCATATAAAACCGATTGTTTTAAATGCAGATCAAGCATTTACTTTTAATGCACTAGTGGCTCAGTCCTGTCCGACTCTTTGTGACCCCATGGACTGCAGCCCGCCAGGCTCCCCTGTCCATGGGATTCTCCAGGCAAGAATACTACAGTGGGTTGCCATGCCCTCCAGAAGATCTTTCCTACCCAGGGATTGAACCCAGGTCTCCTGAATTACAGGCAGATTCTCCACCATCTAAGCCACAGGGAAGCCCATTTACCTTTAACTGAACACTTGTTAGGTGTTGGTGCTAACTCTAGAAATACAGTTCAAGGAATTCATCATAAAAAAGAAGATGTACAAGTAAACGCACATGAATCTGAAAGACTTGTGTAGTGAGGAAGGTAGATGTGCTGGTTGCTCGGAAGAATGGTCGTCTGGGCTTCATGGCCGCCAGGAGGCAGACTGAGCGAGAAGAGACGTTAGAGCGAGGCTTTGAAGAGGTTCCTGGGAAATCCGGGAGAGGCGGGGCGTTTCTGTCGTGTGTAGAGCTGGCGAAGACAGCATGGCTTTCAGCCTGCGGTTAGGAAAGACTAACATGTAGTCAAAGCTGAGTCTCAGCAGGAAACTGCAGAAGGTGTTCATCAGATGACAGTGCAGGGAGAGTTGACCGGGCTTGCTTACTAGAAAGATCCCTGTGGAGCAGAATGCACCTGATAGGATGGCGGACGGAGACAGATTGGAAAACGGATGGAGCGTCAGACCAGGATGGCAGTGCACTGCCAGTGTGCGTCTGGCAGTGGAGTTGCAGAGTGAAGGCTGTCCACGAGTCGGAGCAGGATGAACCCCAGTCCTCCGGCATTGGAGGCGGGGAGAAGGAAGCTTTAGGGCGAGGTGCCGTTTACCCCCCCAGGTACAGGAAGAGAGAGGAGTGGCAGGGAGAAGGGGGTGCCATGATGCGTTTTGTGACAGGAGCAAGTTGAGTTGCCTGTTCTAATCTCTTACAGTAATGTATTATGATTTCCTACTGCGGTTTTTGGCCTTTCCCAGTGGCTCAGTGGTATTGAATCCACCTGCAGTGCAGAAGGCATAGGTTCGATCCCTGGCTCATAGAAGATCCCCTGGAGGAAGGCATGGCCACCCACTCCAGTGTTCTTACGGGGAAAATCCCATGGACAGAGAGGAGCCTGGCAGGCTGTGGTCCGTGGGGTCACAAAGAATCAGACACGACTGAAGTGACTGAGCATGCACGCACTGCAGTTTTCAGCTTGAATGTTCCTTTTACAATTATCTGTAACGTTCTCTTAATATCTTCCCAGACACTTTGCTTCATGTAAATGTGGTGGTTTAAAGGTCTTCATTGATATACCATTTATTGGAAGGTACTGTAAGATAGTGGTTTAGAATATGAACTCAACTCCACCACTTGCTCTGTGTGACCTTAGGAAAGCAGCCTGCAGCTCTAAGCTGCAGTTTCTCATCTGCAGAATGGGCATAATTCCTTTAAAGATTCAGAGTTGAATGAAGGGTTCCATAAGGATTTCTCCTGCTGGCTCAGACGGTAATGAATCCACCTGCAATTCAGGAGACCTGGGTTTGATCCCTGTTTCGGGAAGATCCCCTGGAGAAGGAAATGGCAACCTTCTCCAATATTCTTGCCTGGAAAATCGCATGAACAGAGAAGCCTGGCAGGCTACAGTCCATGGGGTCACAAAGAGTCAGACACGCCTGAGTGACTGAACACATCAGCTCACATATAGAGCTGTCACCACAATAATCACTCAAATAAATGTTAACCAATGTTATTTTATTTTTACTTAAGACAGCTTATGGGAAAATACAGTTTTATAATGGATAAAATATTGAACATCTTTACACATTTGTCTAAAACTAAAATGATAATATATACTCACTGTGCAAAACCAAGAGAATTCTGTACACATTAATGTGACATTTTCAGAGACTTGTAAGTTGAAGAGTCCTGTGCTTGTAGCCCAGGAGTCTATCTGTAAGGAGGTGATCCGTGGTGACTGATTAAACTAGCACAGAAGCAGCAGGGGACGGGTCCTGGCGCTCTGGATGACTGCGAGGAGAAACACTGTTAGACGCACACCTTCACTTCAGGAGTATTTTTGTTGTATGAAATTGCTTAGATCCCTGGCAGAGAAACTGGTTACGCCTGTCGCTGACTCCGCCTCCACTGGAGTGGTATGTTCCCATCGCCCTTTCAGCTCTTCTGGGTGAGTGTGGAGCTTCCAAAGGAGAACACCCCCGAGTTCTGGGCAGATGGATGCCTCATCCTCGGCTTCCTGACCTGAAACAGGAGCTCATTGTGCTCCCGTTACGGTGACAGCGTGGCCTGTACTTTTCCTTTGCTGGACGTTCGCCGTCCCCATCTGCTTGCGTCTGTCAGGTGTTAGCGCCGTGGCCAGGGAGCTTGGACTTCGCTTATCTAGAGCCCCAGCACTGCAGCTCCCTGCCTCCGTTAAACACAGGTTTGCTGTTTGGGGGTCTCAGACCCTCCGTTGCCTGAAAGGCCCGTTTGCCCCGGTGTGGCTTTCATGTCCAGGAGTGTAGACTTTCTGATCATTGCTCATCGTGAATTTCTCAAACTGAAGGTTTGCAGGCAAGAACCGGGTCTTCTGCCTGGTGCCCTCTGGTCGTGATCCAGCCCCTGGGTGGAGGGATGCACACATGCTGTGGAAATAGAAGGTTCTTTCCCCTCCGCCGCAGGCGCCACGGCTCCAGCTTCCGTCTGGGAGTCCTGGGCTGCCCTCAGGGCCCGTCAGGAAGTGCACGGTGGGAGCTGTTACTGTCCCACTAGTTTCTGGAACAACCAGCAGATTTGCTGTTGCTAGCAACTATTTCAGAGCTTGATTTTTTAAATAGTAAATAAATAGATAATGTTCTTCTCACATTAACATGCATTCCATTTTAAATTTTAAGTTTCTTTTCTTTAAAATTGATTCTTTTAGCCTCTGCTGCAAGGCCCTCACCCAAGGCCCTCACCCATTTCCTCTCTAACATTAAGCAGTGACCAACATCTTTGCCTTTTTTTCCTTAAGGTGACCTCATCCATGATTAAAAGGATTGTCTCTTCAGTTCTCTTAGGTAAATTCACTGCAGATGTCATGCAGGATACTATAGGTGGTCAGTTTTCTGCGATGTGGCATGTGTGTGGGCACACACAGCCCCTTTTTGCTGTCCTAGTTACACAGAACACCGGAAGGGACCTGATGCCAGTGTGTGATAATCAGTGTCTACTAACGATGGAAATACGAAGGGCGGCATAGATGACCACTTACTAATGGTCAGATTCTTCTCTTCAAGTGGTCTGTTTTGACACACCAGTCACTGAGTGGCTTTTCAGAGAAAGCTTAGCTTGATGGGTCGTCACATAAGCTATTTGACATTTGTCCCCAGTCAGACCGGATGCCACATGAAAAATTTACTCAGGCAAGAGGCTCCTAGGAATAAACAGTTCTCCAGTGTTGCTCACAGGGGACTCTGCAAGGTGAGCGGAACTTCAGCTTGTCACGGATGCACTGTTCTGACAAACATAAGTAGATGCTAATGGCTAAATCGTGACAGAATAAAGTCCCACAACCATATGGCTAATTGCCACAACAATATCTTCAGTGTTATTAATCAAGTTTTCATAGTGTGCCATGATAATTGGAATAATTAGAAACAGCACAGGCCTTGCTTGTCTCCACCGCACGCTCTGCAGAGACGCCTCACACAGCCACCGTCGCACATGCAGTGCTGCATCGTTCAGTGCCCTCTTTTCCTCAGAAATACCTCGGTTAGTTGGTGAGCTAACTGCTTGCCGTCGGTGCGTTTTGTGCGAGCCTCTGTAGAAGCACGCATATCTAAGCGAGACCCCCAGCCCCGCCTGCGTCCTTTTAAATAGGCAGTGTCCCTTTAAGGCGGGAACAGAGGTCTGCCCGGCTTGGATCTTACAGTTTGAAAGATGAATGCATTGTACACTAATTTGGATGATGGACATTCATTTTTTGGTCATATATTTCCCGTTTTAGCTAATTTAGTTAAGAAAATGAGGAATTAGAAAGCAATTGAATAAATTACGAGATGTAAGTATTTGCATAATTTGTTTCAGGCAAATAGTATGTAATAGTGCTCCCAAAATGAATTATTTTGAGCGTGTCTTTCAATTATGGATGAAGTAAATATTACCATCTTTAATATCACAATTGAAACTTATATTTTCACGTTGCTAATATGGAAATATACTCACTTCAGTCATTTATAAGCTAATTCCATGCCTTCATCTTAATAGTGGAGCAAGAATTCATTTGTCCGTGGCACAGCCCTCTAAGAGAGCTTCTCAGGCTGCTTTGCTTTGTGGGGAGGTGACTGGACAGGAGAGACACAAGATTGATGATAACCAACTCCTTGGTGGTGAAGCATCTAGACAAGCAGATGAAGGGAAAGTAGCTGTCTGTTGTTCTGGGGCTTCTCTGGTTTTGAATCCAGAAGTCGTATCTTTGAACCCTGTGCCATCTCGGTTTTTCTCTTCCTCGCCCCTTTCTGTCCTGTTGCATTCCTTAACTAGAAAGAAGTCTTCCTACATATTTTTTTTTTTAAAGTTTGAGGTATTCTTTGGATATTTCTTTGGTGAAAAAGTACTTCCCCAAATCTCAAAATGAAAGTAACTAATTAGAAATACTATTTCAGTATAACCTTAGGGTTACCGGGGCCAAAAATCTTTGCCTCAGTGATCTCTGAACTCCACAAAGTTAAAATCAATGTGTCACCCAGTTCCTTTGATTTAAATGAGTCTTCTCTGTATTTTTTCTTCCTTTCACTCTCTCTGGATGGCATGAGAGGCACAGAGTAGAGACTGCATTAGGATAAGAGCAAAAAATCTAAGTTTTTTTTCTTTCAGTCAATTCAGTTAATGATTATATACTCACTTTGTGGATAAAATAATTTAGATCTTTTACTCCTTCCTCCTACTTTGTCTTTTTACTAGTCATTAGATAGGAGGTTGACAAGGAACAATGAAACTGTTCATGTTGGTACTAACATTTATCATAAAAATTTTGGTATAGATTAAAATATTAAAGGCAGAAGGCAGAGGCACCAGAGATCCAATCACCAGCCATTAGTTGGATCTTAGAGGAAAGCAAAGGAATTCCAGAAAACCATCTACTTTTGCTTCATTGACTACACTAAAGCCTTTGACTGTGTGGATCACAACAAACTCTGGAAAATTCTTTAAGACATGAGAATACCAGATCAACTTACCTGTCTCTTGAGAAACCTGTATGTCGGTTAGGAAGCAACAGTTAGAACCTTACACGGAACAACTGACGGGTTGAAAATTGGGAAGAGAGTGTGACAGTGCTTACTTCTCTGCAGAATACATCATGAGAAATGCTGGGCTGGATGAATCACAAGATGGAATCAAGATTGCTGGGAGAAATACTGAAACCTCAGATGTGCAGATGATGCTGCTGTAATGGGAGAAAGTGAAGGGGAGCTTAAGGAGCCTCTTGACGAGGACGAATGAGGAGACTGGAAAAGCTGGCTTAAAACTCAACATTCAAAAGACTAAGATCATGGCACCCAGTTCCATCATGTTGTGACAAATAGAAGGGGATAGATTTTATTTTTTTGGGCTCCAAAATCACTGTGAACAGTGACTGCAGCCATGAAATTAAAAGACGTTAGCTCCTTAGAAGGAAAGCTATGACCAACCTAGACAGCACATTACAAAGCAGAGATATCACTTTGCTGACAATGGTCAAAGCTGTGGGTTTTCCAGTGGTCATGTATGGATGTGAGAGTTGGACCATAAAGAAGGCTGAGTGCTGAAGAATTGATGCTTTAGAACTGTGGTGTTGTAGAAGACTCTTGAGAGTCCTTTGGGCTTCAGGGAGATCGAACCAGTCAGTCCTAAAGGAAATCATCCATGAATAGTCATAGGTAGGACTGATGGTGAAGCTTCAATACTTTGGTCTCTTGATGTGAAGACCTGACTCTTTGTAAAGCCCTGATGCTAGGAAAGATTGAAGGCAAAAGGAGAAGGGGGCAGTAGAGGATTAGATGGTTAGATAGCAACACTGATTCAATGGATGTGAATTTGAACAAACTCTGGGAGATAGTGGAGGACAGAGAAGCCTGGTGTGCTGCAGTCCATGGGGCTGCAAAGAGTTGGACACGACTGAGTGACTGAACAACAACCAACTACAAAAACATGAGGCCAATGTTTAATGGTTTAGTATGTTAATGTTCTGAAACGAAGCTTGAGTTACATGTAGATGTTATTTATTCATGTCTCGCTTTAAATAAGGTGTCATTGTGTTCTTCGTTTAAGCTTCAGATTTATCCTTTGTATCGATTAGGATGCACTTGGCAGCAAGCTAATAGTAAACCTTCTACCTCAGACTGGCTCTAACATTAAGGAACTTAATTATTTCACACAGCTGAAGTCTAGAGGTACTGCAACTCTAGGGGCTCAGTTGAGAACTCAAGTATTTTCTCTATTGACCTCATTGTCAGTTTCTTAATGTCCATTCTCTTGTAATCACAAATGAGCTACAGCCTTCCTTGTTCTAACCTAGCAGGAAAGACAGAATGAATCTTCCATCAAATACAAAACAATAATTCTTCTCAGTCTAAATGTTCCAAATTAGATCTGTGCCTACCCCAAGCTGAGAACAGTGTCCAAGGAGAATATCATATATTGTTTGAAAAGTAGTGAGAGTATTAGTCACTCAGTTGTGTCCGGTGCTTTGTGACCTCGTGGACTGTGCCCCGTCAGGCTCCTCTGTCTGTGGATTTCTCCAGGCAAGAATACTGGAGTGGGTAACCATTTCTTCTCCAAGGGATCTTCCCATCCCAGGGATCGAACTCAGGTCTTTTGCATTGCGGGCAGATTCTTTACCATATACTGTTTCCCTTCGACTGATTGGAGTCTGCCTTTAGAGCAGTTGTTCTTAAACTGTGGCCTCTGGACCACCATTGTCAACATTGCCTGGGAACTTGTTAGAAATGAAGATTCTCAGGCTCCACCTTGGACCCACTGGATCAGAAACTCTAGGGGTGGAGCGCGACCATCTGTTTTTTTAAACTTTCTATCTAATTTTGGTGCCTTCTGTGTTTGAGAACCACTGACCACCAGAGCAAGGGATGCTGTCAGCTTTATTCTGAATAAAGTTGGGAAGATGTGCACAGCTTAACTAAATTAAGTTCCTTTAGGAAGAAATGAAGCCAGATTAGATTCTTGGTGGCCGGTCACCTTCTTTGTGCTTTAAAACTAAAATAAGTATATTTTCTCTCTTGCAAAATTAAGTGAGACGTACTTCATTTGTTGTGAAACTCAACTATTGAATGTTGCAGACAGTGCTTTTTATCCACCTAATATCCATTTGCCTTTCCTTCCTTATTAAAATGAATCTTATTTAGAGCTTGTTGGATATTTTCATTTTAGGGATGATACTGCACCTGCCTTCAGGTGTACAGTGTGACACAGTTCTGACCAATTATAGTTAATCTCCAGTTGATAGGGATTAATTTCAAAGGTTTGCTTTCCTGACGTAGGCCTCATGCTTTTTGTCACTTTCTCTTTCTTTCCTATGTGATGGCTGTACAATCAGCAGCCATTTTGCATCCTTGAGTGACCGCCAAAGACAATTTCAGAGCCTGTGGCACTGACAGCTTGAAGCTGTAGTAGACCCAAAGCCAGCAAACACATACTTCAGCCTTGTCTCTCCAGAGAATAAAATAAATCTTGTATTGAAGACACTGTTTAGCTTTTTCCTTATTTGCAACCAATGCAGTTCTCATGGGTTGAGTAACATAGTGTAGTTTCCATAAAAGTGGAAACATGTGGCTGTCCTGTTTCTACACTCTTTCCTCTGTTTTCTGGACGTGACTTACTGCCCATACGGTTACAAGGCTAAACCCGCATGCTTTAGGCTTGAATCTCCCCTCTCCAGGTCTTAAGTACCTCTGGCAAGTTATTTAAATTCATTAAGCCATAGTTTTCTGAAATGTAAAATGAGAATAATAATAAATCATTTGGCTGTTAAAGGGATTAAACATGTTAATGGGTATATGCCATCAGCCCCATGCCTGACACATTGTGAGCTTTGAAAAATTGTGGCTCTATGCTGTTGAAGTTCTTTGAAGATGGAAACTGACCTACATCTGTAAGTATTATACTGTTCATCAGCATAGGAATCAGAGAAGGCAGTGGCACCCCACTCCAGTACTCTTGCCTGGAAAATCCCATGGATGGGGGAGCCTGGTGAGCTGCAGTCCATGGGGTCACGAAGAGTCGGACACGACTGAACAACTTCCCTTTCACTTTTCACTTTCATGCATTGGAGAAGGAAATGGCAACCCACTCCAGTGTTCTTGCCTGGAGAATCCCAGGGACGGGGGAGCCTGATGGGCTGCCGTCTGTGGGGTCGCACAGAGTCGGACACGACTGAAGCGACTTAGCAGTAGCAGCATAGGAGTAAGGGCATAGACTATAAGAAAAGAAGTCAGCACAGGCCTTACTTTGTTACAACACTTATTTGGACCTTTTACTAGCAGCTTGTAAAACTCTTCTGAGAAGATTATTGTGCCAAAAGAAGATTTCCAGTAAGTATGAATAGGCGTTTGCTTTCTTCTGTCTAGATAACACCTGAACTCTTGTTGTCTTTGGGGAAAATTATCACTTAAATTCTCCAGCATAATTTGATGTTCTTGAAAATCCAAACTGGCTTTTGTAGACCTCTGAAAGACCATTGTGTGGGTGCTTTACTGGACCAGGCCGGACCCGTGCCTCTTCAGTTTTTGTGTACATAATTTAAAATAGTTAAATGTTCAAGCGGGCATTAATACTTTTTGCTGGTTAAAAAAAATGTAGAGCAGTTATTATCAGGGAGTTCCTACACAAGGAACTTGTTCCCGCACTTCTGTCCGTTTTCTTCTGTTTTTCTCAGTCCGGGAATTGTGGCCCTCCTAGGTAGGGCCCGTCTAGGACGGGTCCTTCTCACTGTAGTGTAGAGCTGCTCACTGCACTAAACTTACTCAGGGCCTCGTGTTAGATAAGGCCATAACTTGTCAATGTATGCTTAGTAATACAACCCATTGCAATTGACTAATATACCATTTTCAAAATGATCTTTTAAGAAATAATTACTTTTCTTATCTTTGGGTATATATACTCAGATTTCAAGGCTTAGGCCAAATTCAAATCTCTGTCATCTTATTTTGATTAAAAGGGTACATGGATAATTGATTTTATACAGGTTTTTGTATTATTCCTAAGTTGACTGGCTTATCTGTGCTTTATTTTATCTGCACACTTTTCCTCTAAGATTCAATGAAACATTTGCTTTAAATACACAAAGTCAGATCACTTTGGAAGGAATAAAAAAAATTATCAGCTCTAATTATCCATTTCAATATCAAGCTCAGAAGAGCTCAAAGTGTTCAAAGGAAAAACCCTTTGGTACAAAGGAAAAACCCTTCTCCTAAACCCTTTTGGTACAGTTCTGTATAAAAAATGAAAACCTTTATGTTAACATAACATAACCTTTATGTTATGTAGAGATTTACATCAAAAGCTGACTTACCAAGGTCTCAGTGTTTGGATTTAGTAGATCTTTAAATCAAAGACCAGATCCCCTTATCCTTAGAACAAGAAAGGTGTATTTACTGTTGTAAATGAAATTATATTTAAGAATTAGGCTTTTCTTAAAGGTGCCAATTAAGAAATAGAGTCTTCAGTTTTATGCGTAGGCAGTTCTAGAGTTTACTCCTGATCCCACCACTTTCATAGCTCTGTAGGTGCTTCATTTGTTAAATGAAGGCATAATGGTTACCCCCTCGAGGATGGATGTAGGTTTAAAAGAAAATGAGTTCCATGAGGTATCCAGAACAAGTGTCTTCAATAAATGGTAGTTTGTATTAATCACCAACGTCTATACAGACACCAAGAATTAGCATCGATTGGAATTTCTAAAGCTGCTTTGGATGATGAGTAGAAAATACCCTCTCTAACTTCCCAGGGGCTCAGAAACTCCGTATTTATGGGGCAGGTCTTACCCGTTTCTGCTTTTCAGTTCTTCGGCGACCTCACCTGCGGCTGCCTACTCTCACGGTCATGTCCCTAATCTCATTTGCAGTAATTGTACCATCAGAAGAGCCCTCACCTCAGCCGTGCGTCTCTGTGCCTTGTCTCCACTCCTCCACTCCCCCGTGTCCTATCCAGCCTGGTTCCCGTTCATTCACCCCTCTGCCTCCCCATCGTCTCTGCTTCCGCCCGTGTCCCCG
>NW_011494946.1:3318017-3318792 GCF_000754665.1 Bison bison bison
GGTCCCTCTTGCGCCCGTGTCCCCGGTCCCTCTTGCGCCCGTGTCCCTGGTCCCTCTTGCGCCCGTGTCCCTGGTCCCTCTTGCGCCCGTGCCCCAGTCCCTCTGCCCTCGTTTCAGTTACTCCCCTGCGTCTGCCTGCAGCACCCTCATTCCTTTCTGCCTCTGTCACTAACATGACCCAGACCCCACCGGGGCGAGTAAGTGAGCAGCTGAAACTTGCTGCACAAAACAACCGTCCTCACCTCACCTTCTCCCTTCAGGTGAGTCCTCAGCACCGTGGAGCGGCCCTCCTGCGGTTCCTGGTGTCTTAAACATCTACCCCTGCCTCCCCACGTCCCCACCCTTTGCCATTTATCTCACTGGGAACCCAGAAGGGAGCTTGCGGGCTCAAGTTCCCACTTTCTTTCAGCTGAGTCAGTCTCTCATCTCTCCCTGCTCCTCTCCAAGCCTGCCCTGCTCTCTGTACTCAGGCTCTAGGTCCTACTGTCTCCTACGCAAGGAACTTGTTCCTGCACTTCCATCCATTCATTCCTGCTGCAGTAAGTCCCCCTCTGCTGTCTATTGTTACTAGCATTTAAGTATGCTGTCATAACCTCACATATGCAGATGACACCACCCTTATGGCAGAGAGGGAAGAAGAACTAAAGAGCCTCTTGATGAAAGAGGAGAGTGAAAAAGTTGGCTTAAAGCTCAACATTCAGAAAACGAAGATCATGGCATCTGGTCCCATCACTTCATGGCAAATAGATGGGGAAACAGTGGCTGACTTTATTTT
>NW_011494946.1:3318913-3333499 GCF_000754665.1 Bison bison bison
ATGCTGGGAAAGATTGAGGGCAGGAGGAGAAGGGGATGACAGAGGATGAGATTGTTGGATGGCATCACCGACTCAATGAACATAGGTTTTGGTGGACTCCAGGAGTTGGTGTTGAACAGGGAGGCCTGGCCTGCTACAATTCATGGGGTCGCAGAGAGTCGGACACGACTGAGCCACTGGACTGAACTGATGCTGTCATCTGTTTCGTCTGCTGCTGCTGCTAAGTCACTTCAGTCGTGTCCGACTCTGTGCGACCCCATAGATGGCAGCCCACCAGGCTCCCCTGTCCCTGGGATTCTCCAGGCAAGAACACTGCAATGGGTTGCCATTTCCTTCTCCAATGCATGGAAGTGAAAAGTGAAAGTGAAGTCTCTCTGTCCTGTCCAACTCTTTGCGACCCCATGTACTGCAGCCCACCAGGCTCCTCCATCCATGGGATTTTCCAGGCAAGAGTACTGGAGTGGGGTGCTATCGCCTTCTCCGCTCTTTAATCTGAAGGGATAAGAAAGAAACATAGAACACCCAAGCTTGAGCATAAACCCCTCTCCACCTGTTTCCTGTTTGTTACCCCGGGTAGGTCAGCTCCTCATACAGAAAGCTGTGTCCAAAGCTACATTCTTACCTTTCTCCTGAAACTTCTCTGCTGTCTTCTCCAGTCTATAAATAAAAATGTCACCGACATGCACCCACTTGCTCCCCTAAAGCCTGGGAATGAATCATCTGCATTTCTTTCTTTCCCTCTCATCCTGCATCCATCAGCAAATCACAGTGGCTCTTAAAATGTATCCAAGAACTCCCCGCTTGTTTGCAGACTCCCCCAGGCCAACTCACTGCAGCCGAGGTCTCTGGTCGTCTTTCACCCAGACTATTGCTAATGCCTCCTAAGTGGTTTCCTTGTTTTCAACGCAGTCTCTCTACAGCCTCTCCTCTGCACAGCAGCAAGAGTGATCTGTTTTAATTAGAAACAGAATTTTAACAGTTTCCTACTCAGAAGCCTCCCAGAGCATTCCATCTCTCTCTGTTCACTCAGGCTTCTCTAACATAGAGTACCGTAGGCTGGGCAGCTTATAAACCACAGGATTTGCTTCTCCTAGATCAGAAATCTGGACAGTCACAGTGCGGACCGGTTCCGTGTTTGGTGAATTCCCACTCCCTTGTTCATAGATGTCTGTCTTCCACCGTGTCCTCACAGGGCAGAAGGGGGAGCGAGCTGTGAGGTCTCTTTTTATCAGAACATTTATCCCGTTTGTCAAGACAGCTCTCTTCCCAGAGCCGTCACCTTCCAATACCATCATGTTGGGTGTTAGGATTGAACGTATGTATTTTGCAAGTATGCGGACATTCACTCTCAGGCACCATCAGTGGGAACAGTATCTAGAGTCCCCCCTGCCGTAGCCCACGTGATCCTCTGTGGCCCCCTCCTCTTCACCTCTGCATCCTCTTCTTCAAACACACCTTTAAAAAAGTTGGGTTTGTTCCTACCATGGTGCTTTTACACTTGTTGCCGCCTCTTTACTATTAACACTCACCCGCCCAAAGATGCCCCCGTGATTTGGTCCCTCACTTCATCTGTGGTTCCTGATCCCCTCATGCACTTTGTTTTTCTTAATAGCACTTACAATTTATTATACATTTGTTAGTTTGCATTCCCATTGCAGCGTAAGCACAAGGAAGGCAAGAACCTGTCTTCTTCATTGCTGTGTCCCCAGCACCTGGAATAGGGCCTGGTATATATGGTGTTTTTAATAAATATTTGAGAATGACTAGATTGCGTTTTATTTTTTAAAAAGTTCTCTCTAGCAGAGAGTCTTGAGAAACTTGATGAAGGCTCAGCAGTATAGAGAGTGTGTGTGAAGAGGGGAAGGAGCATTAGACATGCAGGGGAGGAGCTGGCCAAATGTGTGTTATCACAGGGGCCCAGGCATGGGGTCTGTGGCTGGGGAGTATTTTGGTCTGTGCTTGGGCAACCGAGAGAGCAGGTCCAGTGAGCCGGGTGAGAATCATAGGGGAGACACCTAAACTGGAGAGGAGCTTCAGGAAACAGACAAATGGTTACGGGAATGGAGTAGATCTCTAGCTTGACCAAGAAGAAAGGTGGATTTAAGTCCTGGTGATTTTGTAGGCCTTTACTCTCAGTTGATGGGCTGTGAGAGAAATTTGAGCAGAGGCATGGCGTTACCTGACTGACTTTTTGAAAGGGTCACCTTACAGTCAGAGACGAGAAGGCGCTGTCAGAAGACAAGGGCAGAAGCAGGGAACTCGGCTCAGAAGCTGTTGAAGGGCCTCCTGGCAGAAGGCTCCTCGCGCCCAGTTCAGGAGGAACAGGTTCACCCTGGTCAGGGGGCTGAGACGGCACATGGCCGCACCGCAGAGCTAAGTAGTGATAGTAAAGCAATACAGGGTTTTTAACAAGGAAGCTGCTGAAATAGTAGTCATTTTGCACTAGCAGTAGTTTTCCGCTACCAGATAAGATCCATCAAGAGAGAGGTTTTTGTCTGTCTGAATTACTGCCATAAGGTCACCATTTATAGCAGAAGGTGACATATATTGGGTTCTCGACTTTTAACTTCCAGTTTTATTGAGATTTATTTTCATTATGGCACTGTATAACTTTAAGGTGTATGGTATAATGATTTCACTTACATACCTTATTCAATAATTAGACAATGTAAGTTTAGTGGACACGCACCATCTCATAGATACAAACTAAAAGCAAAGTACTTGTCCTTGTGATGAGAACCCTTAACATTTACTTTAGTGATATTAGTTGTTGTACTTCACATCCCTGTTGCGTATTTATCTTTTAGCTGGAAGTTTGTACTTCTGACTGCTTTCATCCAATTCTCCCTCCCTCAGCCCCACCTTTGGTAACCACAAATTCGATATCTTTTTTAGTGAGTTTGTTTTTGAACTGCAGTTGACCTAGGACCCAATGTGAGTTCTCAGCGCTTGGTATAGTGATTCTGTACTTCTGTGCACTCCAACAGGACCACCATGATAGGCTGGTGACCGTCTGTCACCAGGCAGCGACAGGCTGTCTGCATTGATTGGATTCCCCCTGCTGTGCGTCTCATCCCCGTGACGCATCTGTTCTGTACTGAAGCCGTGTGCCTCTTGATTTCTTTCACCTGGTTCACTCGTCAGCTGGCCTCTCCCCCCTGGTAGCCCTGTGTTCGTTTCCTGTGTCTGTGACCTTCTGTTTCGATTGTGCATTTGTTTTGCTTTTTAGATTCCATATATAAGTTAGAGCATGTGTTATTCGTCTTGCTTTATCTGGCTTATTTCCCTTAGCATAATACCTCTGGGTCTGCCTCTGTTGTCATGAAAGGCAATATTTCATTATTTATGACTGAGTAATACTCCACTGTGTACATATATACTGAATCTTCTGTGCCCATTTATCTGCTGTTGGATCTGCTGTTGGGCATTTCGGTTCCTTTTGTATCTTGACTATTGTAGATAATACTGCTATGAACATTGGGGTGCATAGATCAGTTTGAATAAATGTTTTCATTTTCTTCAGATAAATACCTAAAAGAGGAATGTTTGGATCATATGGTAGTTCAGTCGTTTGAGGAACCTCCTCAGTTTTTCCATGGTGGCTGCGTGAAGTTACACCCCCACCAAGAGCACACAAGGATGCCCTTTTCTTCACTTCTTTGCAGCCATTTGCTTGCCTTTTTTTTTTTAATAATAGCTGTTCTACAGATGTGAAGTAATATCTCATCGTGATTTTGATTTGCATCTTCCTGATGATTAGCGGTCTTGAACACCTTTTCATGTGCCTGTTAGCCATCTGTATGTCTTTTTTAGAAAAAAAACGTCTATTCAAGTTCTCTGCTCATTTTTTAATCAGGTTGCTTGTTTTTTTGGTAGTTTTATGAGTCCTTTGCCATTTTTAGATATTAACCCTTTACCAAGATATATATCATTTGCAAATATCTTTTTCCATTCAGTAGGTAACTTTTTTGTTTTGTTAATAGTTTTCTTCATGGTGCAAAAGCTTTTTAGTTTATTTATTTATTTATTTATTTTGCTTTTTAGTTTAATATAGTCCCGTTTGTTTATTTTTGCTTTTGGTTCCCTTGCCTAAAGAGACAGATCTAAACATGTGTTGCTAAACTTATGTCAAGCATTGTGCTGCCTTTGTATTACTGCCTTTAAGTCCTTAATCCATTTTGAGTTTACTTTTGCATATGGTGTGAGTGGTCCAGTTGATTCTTTTGCATACAGCTGTTCGCTTTTCCTGGTACCCTTTATTGGGGCTGTCCTTTTCTCGGGTGCACATTACCGCCTTGGTCATACAGTGATCGTCCGTGTACGCGCAGGTTCACTTCTGGGCGCTCTGCTTATCTCCTTGGCCATGACGTAATCGTCCGTGTAAGCGCAGGTCCACTTCTGGGCGCTCTGCTTACCTCCTTGGCCATGACGTAATCGTCCGTGTAAGCGCAGGTCCACTTCTGGGCGCTCTGCTTACCTCCTTGGCCATGACGTAATCGTCCGTGTAAGCGCAGGTCCACTTCTGGGCGCTCTGCTTACCTCCTTGGCCATGACGTAATCGTCCGTGTAAGCACAGGTCCACTTCTGGGCGCTCTGCTCTGCTGGTCTGCGTGTCTGCATCTGCGCTGTGACTATCCTGCTGTGACTACTGTAGCTGGGTAGTGTAGCTTTGAGATCAGGGAGTATGATCCCTCCACGTTTGCTTTTTTTCCGTCAAATTTTTTTTTTTTTTTTCTGCTTTTTGGTGTCTTCTGTGTTTCCATACAAATTTTGGAAATTTTGTTCTAGTTCTGTAAAGAAAGGTCATTAGTCTTGATAGGGATTGCATTGAACCTGTAGATTGCCTTGGGTTGGGATTTCATTTTAACAATATTAATTCTTCCAGTCTATGAACACAGTGTATCTTTCCATCTGTTTATGTTGTCTTCAATCTCTTTCATCAATGTATTATAGTTTTCCAAATATAGATCTTTTACCTTCTTGGTTAGATTCATTCTTAGATATTTTATTCTTACTGATTCAATTGTAAATTAGATTTTTTTCTTCATTTCTCTTTCTGAGAGTTCATGTTGGTGTATAGACAGAATAGATTTCTGAATATTAATTTTTTTCTGCAAGTTTACTGTATTTATTCTAATAGCCTTTTGGTGGCATTTTGAGGATTTTCTATATATAATATCATGTCATCTATAAACAGTGGTAGCTTTACTTCTTCCTTTCCAAGAGCAAAAAGCCTTCTATTTCATTTTCTTGTCTGATTGCTGTGGCTAGGACTTAAAAATAGTCTGTTGAATAAAAGTAGTGGGAGTTGGTACCCTTGTCTTGTTCTTTACCTTAGAGAAAATGCTTTCAGTTTTTACTGTTTCATACGATGTTAGCTCTAGGTTTGTCATACATGGCCTTTATTATGTTGAAGTATATTCCCTTTTTACCCGTCTTATTGAGAATTTGTGTCATAAATGGATTTGAATTTTGTCAAAACCTTTTCCCACATCTATTGAGATGATCATGATTTTTATTCTTGTTTGTTAATATGATGTATCACATTGATTGATTTGTGGATATTGAACTATCCTTGCATCCTTTGGAGAAATCCCTTTTGATCATAGTATATAATCCTTTTCATGTACTCTTGCATTTAGTTTGCTAATATTTTGTTGAGGACTTTTGTACTGATGTTCATCAATGATATTGGCCTTTAATTGTCTTATTGTGTGGCATAGTTCTGTGGTTTCAGTCTCAGGGTAATACTAACCTTGTAAAATGAGTTCTGAAGTGTTCTTGCTCTTCAACTTTTTGAAATAGTTTGAGACAGATAAGCATTAACTCATTGTGAAATATTTGGTACACTTCACCTGTGATGCCATCTGGTCCTGGACTTTTATTTATTGGGAGGTTTTTAAATTACTATTACTGATTCATTTTCATTTCTGGTAATTGGTCTGTTATATTTTCTATTTTTCCTGATTCAGTCAGGATATTGTATATTTCTGGGAATACCTTCATTTTTTCTAGGTTGTCCATTTGATTAGCATATATCATATTAGAGGGGCTTCCCTGGTGACTCAGATGGTAAAGAATCTGCCTGCAATGCAGGAGACCTGCGTTCAGTCCCTGGGTTGGGACAATCCCATGGAGAAGGGAATGGCAACCCACTCCAGTACTCTGGCCTGGGGATTTCCATATACAGAGGAGTCTGGTGGGCTACGGTCTACGAGGTCACAAAGAGTATGACATGACTGAGAAACTTAACATAAACACAATGTCATATTAGGGTTTCCAGATGGTGCTAGTGGTAAAGAACCTGCCTGCCAGTGCAGGAGATGTAAAAGACACCGGTTCAATCCCTGGGTGGGGAAGATCCCCTGGAGGAGGGCATGGCAACCCACTCCAGTACCTTGCCTGGAGAATCTCATGAACAGATGAGCCTGGTAGGCTGCAGTCTATAGGATCACAAAGAATCAGACACAACTGAAGCGGCTTAGCATGGAGCATGTGCAATGTGTTAATCTCTTATGCTTTCTATTTCTATGATAACAATTCTCACTTCTCTTTTTATATTTCTGATTTTATTTATTTGATTTTTCTCTTTTTTTTCTCGATCAATTTGACCTAAGGTGTATCAGTTTTGTTTATCTTTTCAAAGAATGAGCTCTTAATTGATGTTTTCTAGGTTTTTAAAGTCTCTTTATGACTTTTCTAATACTAAATTTGGGGTGTTGTTGTTTTTCTAGTTCCTATAGATGTATGGTTAGGTTGTTTGAGATTTTTTTTCTTTCCTGAAGTAAGGCTGTGTTGCTATAAACTTCCCTCTTAGAACTGCTTTTGTTGTGTTCCTTAGATTTTTGTATCCTCGTGTTTCTTTTTTTTTTTTTTTTTAATCTCCAGTTTAATTTCTTCAGTGACCCACTGGTTATTTAGTAGCACACTATTTAGTTTCCACATGTTTGTAGGGTTTTTTCCTTTTAGTAAATTTCTAGTCTCATAGCATCGTAGTCAGATAGAATGCTTGATCTGATTTCAGTCTTCTTAAATTTATTCAGACCTGTTTTATGGCCTAGAATTTGACTTCTCCTAGGAAAGACATAGAAAACAAACCTATGGTTACCAAAGGGGAAAGGGAAGAGGAGTTGTTCAGTTCAGTTCAGTCGCTCAGTTGTGTCCGACTCTTTGCGACCCCATCAACCACAGCACATCAGGCCTCCCTGTCCATCACCAACTCCCAGAGTCCACCCCAACCCATGTCCATTGAGTCAGTGATGCCATCCAACCATCTCATCCTCTGTCGTCCCCTTCTCCTGCCTTCAATCTTTCCCAGCATCAGGGTCTTTTCCAATGAGTCAGGTCTTCACATCAGGTAGCCAACGTATTGGAGTTTCTGCTTCAGCATCAGTCCTTCCAATGAACACCCAGGACTGATCTCCTTTAAGATGGACTGGTTGGATCTCCTTGCAGTCCAAAGGACTCTCAAGAGTCTTCTCCAACACCACAGTTCATAAGCATCAATTCTTCAGTGCTCAGCTTTCTTTGTAGTCCAATTCTCGCATCCATACATGACCACTGGAAAAACGACAGCCTTGACTAGACGGACCTTTGTTGGCAAAGTGAAGTAGAGCTACTGTAAAGGAGGATGCTATCAGTGTTGCACTCAATATGTTAGCAAATCTGGAAGACCCAGCAGTGGCCACAGGACTGAAAAGGTCAATCCTCACCCCAGTTCCCAAGAAGGGTCGTACTAAAGAATGTTCAAACCATCGGATAGTTGCATTCATCTCCCACGCTAGCAAAGTCATGCTTAAAATCTTGCATGCTGGGCTTCAGCATTACACTAATCAAGAGCTTCCAGATGTCAAAGCTGGGTTTAGAAAAAGAGAAACCAGAGATCAAACTGCCAACATTCGCTTAATCATAGAGAAAGCAAGAGAATTTCATAAAAACATCTATCTCTGTTTTATTAACTATGTTAAAACCTTTGACTATTTGGATTATAACAAACTGTGGAAAGCTCTTAAAGAGATGGGAATACCAGACCGTCTTACCTGTCTCCTGAAAAACCTGTATGCAGATCAAGAAGCAACAGTTAGAACCCTGTAGGAAAAACTGGTTTAGGATCGAGAAAGGAGTACAACAGGGCTGTCTGCTGTCAGCCTGTTTATTTTACCTATACCCTGAGAACATCAGGAGAAATGCCAGGATGATTGAGTTACAAGCTGGAGTCAAGACAGGTGGGAGAAACACCAGGAACCTCAGATATGCAAATGATACCACTCTAATGGCAGAAAGCCAAGAGGAACTAAAGAGCCTCTTGATGAGGGTGAAGGAAGACAGTGAAAGAGCCGGCTTAAGACTCAACATTCAGAAAACTAAGATCATGGCATCTGGCCCATTACTTCATAGCAGATAGAAGGGGAAAATGTGGAAGTAGTGACAGATTTCCTATTCTTGGGCTCTAAAAATCGCTGTGAATGGTGACTACAGCCATGAAATCAGAAGACTGCTTCTTGGCAGGAAAGCGATGACAAACCTAGACAGCATGCTGAGAAGCAGAGACATTACTCTGCCAACAAAGGCCCATGTAGTCAAGGCTACGGTCTTCCCAGTGGTCAGGTACGGTTGCAAGAGCGGGACCATAAAGAAGGCGGAACGCCAAAGATTTGATGCTGTCTAACTTTCATGCATTGGAGAAGTAAATGGCAACCCATTGTAGTGTTCTTACCTGGAGAATTCCAGGGACGGGGAGAGCCTGGTGGGCTGCCGTCTATGGGGTCGCACAGAGTCGGATACGACTGAAGCGACTTAGCAGCAGCAGCAGCAACTGTGGTGCTGGAGAAGACTCCTGAGAGTCCTTTGGACAGCAAAGAGATCAAACCAATCAGTCTTAAGGGAAATCAACCCTGAATACTCATTGGAAGGAAGCTGAAGTGCCAGTATTTTGGTCACCTGATGCGAACAGCTGACTAATTGGAAAAGTCCCTGGTGCTGGGAAAGATTGAGGGCAGAAGGAGAAGAGAGTGTCAGAGGATGGATGGATGGCATCACTGATGCAATGGAGATGAACTTGGGCAAACTTTGGGTGATGATGAGGGACAGGGAGGCCTGGCGTGCTGCAGCCCATTGGGTTGCAAAGAGTCGGACGAAACTGAGCAACTCAACAACAACAGCATGAAGTAAGCAGTTTGCTTCTTTCCAAGATATGAGCACAAAGACCTGTAGCGTGGGAATCAGTGCAGAATCACGAGTAATAACAGGGGGAGTCTTAACTGCACCCACATTAAAGACTGGGTTGGATCATGGTACATGTGCTCAGTGGAATACTGTGCAGTCACAAAACAGGAGAAAGTATTTCTGTAAATGCTGATTTAGAATATTTTCCATTTTAGCAATCATGTTGGATTTTAAAATGCATGGTATAGTATCTCCCCATGTCTGTTTTTAGAAGGTGTCTAGGTGCCTAAAAATGTGTCTGTGTTATGGAAACACACAAAAGAGGTACCTTTGGAAGGGTGGATTCAGAGGCAAATTACTTCTCACTGTATGTCTCATACACGTTAAAGTTACTTTTCACCTTGCAAAAAAGCCATTAAAAATAAGCAAAATAATAATCCACATAGCTTTCGCTGTAATTACAGGACATAGAGGAATTCTGGGAGTGAAAACCACAGTGAGATAGGAGGCTGTGGTCAGAGTGGCATTTCCGCCTTGGAGACTGGAGATTCGTAGCTTCACAGACTAGCTCTCAGCCACAGTAGCTGCTAGCTGATGTGGAAAGGAAATGAGTGCTGTTGATGAAAATAAATTTGAAGTATTTTATGGGATGTTTTTGTGCTTCATATTTGAGTTGCTTTACGAGCAGATTAATTTATGAACGTATTATGTACCATGATGCCCTCAGTAAGCTAGACTTCACTGAGTTTCTGCTCTCTCCGTGAGCCGATATACAATCCTATACCTCATAAGTCTTTCTAAAATTGGCTGACCAAAAGTGGCGATTAATTTTTCTTTGTGAGTCCTTAGTTCTTTATAGTTTCCTTAATGAGTTTCCTTGAATGGAAGCACTCTAAATCTTGTAGGGTCCTGTAGCTGTAATTACCACTGTATTGTAACTGGAGTACTCATGAAATAGCTGATCATGATTTATCAAAATAAGTCCTTCAGAAAGCTCCGTTTCTTCCACTCTGAAAAACTCGATGACCACATGGATGGTCGCAAACGTAGTTACCGTGCATTCTGAATCTTGTGACTCGGACACAGACGTGCAGAGGTGTTTTAAAATATAAATCTGGGTTAGATACCTTTTTGGACTTAAAGAGGAGAATTCAAGAGGAATATGAAATAGGAAATATGAAATTTCCTCAGAGGGAACTCTGAGCTTGGAGCTGAATACATCTGCAGTCTTTCTGATTGGGGCGTGCGCAGGCCTCTGCTGAGGCGTCTGTAACAAGTGGCTGCCTGCCCACCCATTCAGACCCGTCACTCTGTACTGCAGGGTGAGCAGAGTAACCCCTGTCTCTGTAACATGCAGTTTCTCCACAGGTGATTCATTTCCACATGTATTTCAGAGGCCGCTCAAAGAAATATTGCTCTTGGAGAGTTCAAGGCTCGTTTTTAGATCATATATTCGATAGTACATCTAGAAATCAAAAGTCATATAAGGCATGATATTTGCCATAATCGTTACAAATTACAACATCTTATATGCGTGAGAAAAAACTTTTTTTTTTTTTTTTGCTGAGGGTGTATTCCTCTTCTTTAAGACGTAAGCACAGGCACACAGGTGCCTGTGAAGTTGTTTGGACACTGAGCTTCAGCTGTCAGGAGAGAGCTAGGGTCACGTGGAGCCGCCCACTCTGCCCTCCTCTGTTGCCATTTTGCTTCCACTGGTCGGGGAGTCACCGGGACAGTTGGGTCGGATGCGGGAGTGTGACTGCCCTCCTCCCTTGCTGAATCCGGCAGTCTGCCCTGCCCCCCTGAACGCATCTGGGCCCCATTCAGACACATGCCTCTCCTCACTCACCTGCGTTAATGGGTGGGAACCAGGTCACATGTAATCCCAAATGGTGGATAATCCAAAAGCAATTAATACTTGGCTTTGAAATGTATTCAGTGGTGTTTTGAATTGTTTTTACCTTCCTAATTATATTGTGCTAATGTTGCCATTAGTTGGGATTCCCTGAGCACAGCCTGGGTGATGGGGACACTCAGTGGGGAGGGGCAGTGAAGCAGGGCGGCAGTGGGAAACACAGGCTGAAGGGGCTTTGGAGTCAGAGTTTGCTTTGGATGTTGACGGTGGAAAGTTGTCAGCATGTCACTGAGTCCAGAGCCCAGCATAGTACCTGCTGCACAGCTGACGTTCTTCAGGAAGCACATGCTCAGTGAAGGCTCTCGGTGTCTCTCATAGTCACCTGACTTGCGGTCTCATCAGGGCTGGGGTGAGCCCGCAGGGGAAGTCAGTGAACGGCGGCCACGGCGTCCTCCGCAGTCCTCCTGCCCCCAGCTTAGCAGAGATGAGTGCCGCCAAGCCGTGGGCGTTTTTCCAGTATGGGGCTGACGTTACAGGCTCTTCCACCAGCTGAGCCACGGAGATTAGCCCCTCAGTGGCAGGCACTTAATCCAGGAGCCCTTCTCAGGAGAGGAGCTATACTACTCCTTTAAAATGCAAGGAGATGCTTTGAAATAGGCGCAAAGAAGCTATGTGTTCCTTTCAGTAGAAGATAGCTTTCCATGGCAATACAAGCCTCTAAAGTGAAATAATGATAATATAGAGCATGACTTCTTAATTTAAGGTCCATGGATCAGCTGAACTCCTGAAATGGCTTGCCCATGAGTATGTGTGTGGATGTGTGTATATTTTAGAGGAGAGGGTTCATAAACTTGATTAAATCCTCAGAGGCCTCCACAGCTTCTCTCTGATCACATAGGGGATTGAATTTGTTTCACTATTTCGTGCTTTTCATAAAATTTTGTAAAGAGGCAAACAGCACACCAGTTGCCCCTGCCTCTCTATCTTGACTGGCTTTGGAAACAAGGTTGTCGTGAAGCTGGAACTGTAGCTCGTTCTAGACTGGACACAGGCGTAGGCCCAACAGCTGGGCGTTTGTATACAAAGACTGAATGTGTAAGTGGAAAATAGCCAGGCAGTCTAGAACAAGATATTGCTGACCTGTGTGAGAAGCCAAGCCACCACCTTTACAACAAAATAAGTCTGAAACAGTCAGGATTTGGTCATGGACTGCCAGCTCCCATATTTTTGCCTGCTGCCAAGTCAGCACCAACTAGAGAAAGCTCGCATGCTCCCTGGATTAATCACAGAGGACTCTTCCCTTCTCGTCAGCCCACCGCCATCCTTCCAGCTTCCAGTCCAGCAGACGTGAAGCCTTCTCTTTGTGTGACTGTGAAGCTTTCTCATTGCGCTGACTGCTTCTGACCCTTTGCTGAAAGCAAGTGATGGTAGCTGATTCCTTGCTATCGCAAGCTCTGAATAACTAGCGTCTGCCTGTCCTCATTCGGTGCTGTTCCTTTGCTTCAGCTGTGCATGGAGATTTGAGAGGTTCCAGGGAAGCTCCCTTATCCTGAAGTCTCTTGCACGGGGACATTGTGGGTGGTAATAGTAGCGTTGGGGAGCACACCTCGTGGAGTTTAGTGCTTTATTTTTCCAGGTAGAACATTCTAAAGTCATGTTTTATTTTAGAGACAGATCCGTCTGAGCACCAAACCTTAGGGTAAGAACGGATTACAGGTAGCACAGAAAACACCAAATGGATGGCCATCCAGCCAGGTCCCCAGTATTGCAGGGCTTCTGCATGGGGAGGAGGAGAAAGCCTTTCGGGTCCTGCTGGCATTGGGGTGCTCTGCCCCCGTGTGCACTGGATACCCCCACACACACCATGGGCTGTATCTCTGCACTTAGCTGGTCCCCTGGGTCTTGCCACCTCCCAGCTGTCTCACCTCCCTAGAGCCAATCACGAGCGCACTCGGGAGAGCCATCAGATGAGGACTGGACACAGAGGACCCCACGCTTAGAGTGTTCACTCCACCTTCAACTGAGGTTGTATGTAACCATCATAGTAAATCTATATTTTAAAAACTGTGACCTGTAAATGTTACTGTTAAACTGTCACAGTGTTTATGTCTTGTTTTGGCCTTTCTTCATCTTGTGATATCAGCTCAGTCCAGTCGCTCAGTCATGTCCGACTCTTTGCAACCCCATGAATCGCAGCACAACAGGCCTCCCTGTCCATCACCAACTCCCAGAATTTACCCAAACCCATGTCCATTGACTCAGTGATGCCATCCAACCATCTCATCCTCTGTCGTCCCCTTCTACTCCTGCCCTCAATCTTTCCCAGCATCAGGGTCTTTTCCAATGATTCAGCCCTTCCCATCAGATGGCCAAAGTATCAGAGTTTCAGCTTCAACATCAGTCCTTCCAGTGAACACTCAGGACTGATTTCCTTTTAGGATGGACTGGTTGGATCCCCTTGCAGTTCAAGGGACTCTCAAGAGTCCTTTCCAACACCACAGTTCAAAAGCATCAATTCTTCGGCACTCAGCTTTCTTTATAGTCCAACTCTCACATCCATACATGACCACTGGAAAAACCATAGCCTCGACTATACGGACCTTTGTTGCCAAAGTAATGTCTCTGCTTTTTAATATGCTATCTAGGTTGGTCATAACTTTCCTTCCAAGGAGCAAGCGTCTTTTAACTTCATGGCTGCAGTCACCATCTGCAGTGATTTTGGAGCCCCCCAAATTAAGTCAGCCACTGTTTCTACTCTTTCCCATCCATTTGCCATGAAGTGTTGGACTGGATGCCATGATCTTAGTTTTCTGAATGTTGAGTTTTAAACCACCTTTTTCACTCTCCCTCGTTCACTTTCATCAAGAGGCTCTTCAGTTCTTCATTTCTTCCATAAGGGTGGTGTCATCTGCATATCTGAGGTTATTGATATTTCTCCCGGCAATCTTGATTCCAGCCTGTGCTTCCTCCAGCCCACCATTTCTCATGATGTACTCTGCAAATAAGTTAAATAAGCAGGGTGACAATATACAGCCTTGACGTACTCCTTTCCGTATTTGGAACCAGTCTGTTGTTCCATGTCCAGTTCTAGCTGTTCCTTCCTGACCTGCATACAGGTTTCTCAAGAGGCAGGTCCAAAGAGATGGTATTCCCATCTCCTTCAGAGTTTTCCGCAGTTGATTGTGGTCCACACAAAGGCTTTGGCATAGTCAGTAAAGCAGAAATAGAGGTTTTTCTGGAACTCTCTTGCTTTTTCAGTGATCCAGTGGATGTTGGCAACTTGATCTCTGGTTCCTCTGCCTTTTCTAAAACCAGCTTGAACATCTGGAAGTTCATGGTTCACATATTGCTGAAGCCTGGCTTGGAGAATTTTGAGCATTACTTTACTAGCGTGTGAGATGAGTGCAATTGTGTGGTAGTTTGAGCATTCTTTGGCATTGCCTTTCTTTGGGACTGGAATGAAAACTGACCTTTTCCAGTCCTGTGGCCACTGCTGAGTTTTCCAAATTTGCTGGCATATTGAGTGCAGCACTTTCGCAGCATCATCTTTTAGGATTTGAAATAGC
>NW_011494946.1:3333599-3334002 GCF_000754665.1 Bison bison bison
CCCCAGTCTGCAGGGACCCTGCCATCGGAGTCTGAAATCAGAGAAACCCTCGAGGTTCCTGCCTCAACTGGAGGTGAGGCCCTCTTCCAATGCACCAAACCCCGTGGAGTCCCGAGAGGCCCACTCCCACCTCCAGTTTCCCTGACTTCTCAGAGCCACCATGAGAAGCCCCCTGAGGTCACCTGCACAAGTCGAGGGAAGCCAGGCTTTCCTGCCTCAACCCGAGAAAGGCCTCGAGAGACCTTCTTCAACACGTCTCGAGGCCAGATTCCCCTACCATGACTCGAGAGCAATGACGCGCTCCCCCTCGCCCCTCGCATGGATACCCGACTTCCCTGGCGCCCCACGAGAGGCTCACTGACCTCGCCGTCGTACCTCGTGAGAAACCGCACCCTGGGGCCGC
>NW_011494946.1:3334102-3351818 GCF_000754665.1 Bison bison bison
CAGTTCTAAAACCAGCTTGAACATCTGGAAGTTCATGGTTCACATATTGCTGAAGCCTGGCTTGGAGAATTTTGAGCATTACTTTACTAGCGTGTGAGATGAGTGCAATTGTGTGGTAGTTTGAGCATTCTTTGGCATTGCCTTTCTTTGGGACTGGAATGAAAACTGACCTTTTCCAGTCCTGTGGCCACTGCTGAGTTTTCCAAATTTGCTGGCATATTGAGTGCAGCACTTTCGCAGCATCATCTTTTAGGATTTGAAATAGCTCAACTGGAATTCCATCAGCTCCACTAGCTTTGTTCGTATACTTGGAATTTAAAAAAATCAGAATGGCCCAGTTTCTCCCAACCTTCTGGAGTCCTTCTCCCTCTCCCTATTGTCTGTGTCTCCCCTTTTTATTGGATCATGTTTATATAGTAATTTTCTCTGGGGGAAGAGGTACAGATGTTAATAGAGATGGAATGTGAAGAGAGGTTAGGCTTATGTGTGCTTCCTGTCCCAGCCATTAGATGGATAGTGGGCACGGGTCCAGTGACCACACCTGTTGGGTAAACTGACTAGAAGACCCCCACCCCAGACTAACAGGGAGTGGGAGCAAAAACCAGAACCTCACCTAGTGATTCTCACACTGTGATCTGCCATCAGCCGCATCAGCAGCTCCAGGGAACTAGCTGGTTCAGAATGCAAATGATCAGGCCCCATCTAAGTCTCAGAATCAGAATCTGAGACTTTTAGCATGGGTTCTAGCAGTGTGTTTTACTCAGCCCTCCAGGCACGTCTGATGCATGCTAAAGCTTGAGACCATTACTCTAATGAGAAGAGCCATCCGACAGTTTACGCCTCTTCTCTCCTCCTAGCACAGTGTTTCACAGGAACACATTGCGGGTCTAGGAGCGCTGACAGCTGGCAGCAAAATGAATAGGAGGCCCAGAATGGTCACCTCGTCTGTGGCTCCCAAAGCTTAGAATACACAGAGATCTCCTGAAGTCTTGTCAAAACGAAGAGTGTGATTCAGCAGCACTGTGTTGGGCGCCTATGAGTCTTCATCCTTTCCGGAAAGCTCCCCAGTGATGTGTCTGGTCCTGGGATCACACTTTTGAGGGCAGAGTCCTAGCAGACGACAGGCCACAGCTGTGGTGCATCCAAGGTGCAGGCCGGCAGGGGGCCAGAGTTTAGGAACTGAAGGGGGAGAGCGTCGCAGCAAGCTTAGACGGCCTTGAGCGATTCCTTCACAGGTGTGATCACTCACTACTAGTGTGTGTTCCCAGGGATCCCTCCAGAGATGAGAGCAGCACAGGGGAATGTCTGATGAGGAGCTGGGAAACCTGTGAGCAATCACTGATGCAAACTCAAGATCGGGAAGATCCCTGGTTAATAAGAGTGGGCCTGGGAAAGGGCGAGTCATGTTAATTTTGGTTTGTTTTTATTTTTGCTTTTGGCTGCACGGGGTCTTCCTTGCAGCATTGGGCTTTCTCTGGCTGTGCGCGTGGGGTTCACTGGTGAAGCCCAGCCTCTGAAGTGCTCAGCATTACAGCGCTCCGGCTCCCTGGCTGGGGCACCCAGGCTCAGTTGCCCCGCAGCTTCTAGGGTCTCAGATCCCCACCCAGGGATCAAACCTGCGTCCCCTGCTTCGAAAGGTGGATTCTTAACCACTGGGCCACCAAAGCAGTGCCAATTCGTATTATTTTAATAAACATTAATTGACTCCTGTACTCTGTCATACTCTGTCCAACACCAGATAACCCCATGGAGCTTGTGATCTGCTGGACAAGACCACAAGGGAAGAAAAAGAGAAGGGAAACCAAACCAAACTGGCGTAACTAACCCTTTAGTTGTGATTTTTTATTGGTGCCTTTATCTGTGGTCAGTGTGACTGTGGAGCCTGATAGATATGGAATCTGCAAACATCAGGCCTGAGTCTTGCACTTGTCCTAACCTCTGAGGGGCCAGGCAGGGTTGGTGCCCCTTGTCGGGTGGGGGTGGGGGAAAAGGAAGAGAGGGTCCAAGAAAACCACCCTCCAGAAGGTGTCCACAGCTCCCTGGCAGCGGCAGGCCGTCGCATGGAACCGTCACCAGTGCTGCCTCTGAGGAAGGGCTCAGTGTGACTCTCTCCATGACGTGTGAGCGGCCTGCAGGTGTGCGGTCCAGCTTCCTTCCTGAGTCCCAGTGATCCTGACATTTCCTAGCTTAGGGTTATACCTCACGTCAGTCCCTCCAACCATATACTGTATGTGAGTGCGTAAGCAGAGGGAATCGGAAACGTGCTCAGTGAGGCTGATTCGATCGCTGTGTGAAACAGTATATGGCAGTTTCAAAAAAATTAAGTCACATAAGTTTTGTTTTTTAATGAGTTTCATATTAGGAAGGACAGGAGCAATTATCTTCAGGAAGCCTCGGTATGCTCTTTTAGAACACTGACTCGCTCATAACTCCCTTTCCTGGAGATAGTGACAGAACAAAGCCTGTTGATAGACTTACTAGAAGTAAAATTTGTTTGCAGTATAAATAACACTAGTTCTCACAGAGCCTAAATTGAATTACTCCAGCGCGACCACCAGCCGTCTGTCAGCTCTTCATGCTGTAGTCTATAGGTCAGCGTGGCCTGCTAGTCATTCTCGATGCCCAGTGGCTCCCCTGTAGTGAAGCCCGAATGACTGACCGGGCAGGGGGGCATCTCCAGGTCTTGACCTCGGGTCCGCTCGGGTCAGAGTGGGGACCCAGCTGCAGCCCGGGCACAGCGCGCAGTAGTGAGAACTCAGTCGCACCTCAGAACTAAAGCCATGTTGGCCTGTGACCGTCTTTCGGTAGATTCACCTGAGCTTGCTGGTAAATCGTACATCCTAGAGGCCCGCAGTCCTTGAAACACCACGCTTGTAACCCACATGGCAGGTCTGCCTCTAAAAGAGGGACGTGAGCGTGGCTGTAGACACACGGTGGCCGTTCTGTGCCCCACGCTTTCAGAGCATCTTGTCCCCTTGGAAAACCGTGGATGCACAAGGCTCTGCTTTCCATTCAGGCTATTTTTGCTAAGGGTGTAATGCAGTTGTTCTGACAAAACAGCTTCAAACCCTTGCCAGAGAGAATAAATTACAGTAGAAGTGGTGATAATTATTAGGAACTTATTTTTGGAAACAGAAACCTTCCTTAATAAAGGGCTGTGTGCTGCCCTCTGAAAGGAACAGGGAATTTTCCCCAAAGTCAGAAATACACTTTGAACAGTTCACATACTTATTCTGTGGGGATTAAGTTAGGTTTAACATGTTTTCCCAGAAAGCCAAATTCAAGCTGGTTCAACCATGTATTACAAGGAGCACTTAGAAAGTAGATTTGAGTTCTTTAAAGATAATAATTAATTTGAAGTTACAGTTTCTTGTGTTTTTGCAGTAGGGTTTGATGGACATGAAGTATTCAGATGTTTCTGTAATGTATGCAGATCCCAAATATTTTTAAGAAGACCAAATTGATATATTTGACTAGGTTAAAAAAAAATAGCAAAGAGGCTAAGCATCTTCTAATAATTTATTCTGCAGAGCTGTTAGAATAAATGGGAAACGAGAAAAATTATTTGTTTTGTCTTCCATCTTTTGTACCTTTGCTCTCCAAAGAAGTTAGATAAGAATGCCTTGTGACCCTAATTATAATAACTTCAGTATTTTATTCTGATTTTAAGACTGCTTTCACAGAGTTGACATAAAGGAAAACTCTAGGTAAATTAATTCAAAGGTACTGAGTGCAGAGGAGCCCAATAGAAGAAGAGCCTAAGTTCAGCCAAGGAGGTGACAGGCGCAAAGATCAGGCCTTTTGGTTTACTTTTGTTTTTCTCTGATGCAAGCACCAAATTTGGATTCTGTGTTCCTTCTCCACTAGTCATTTAAAAATTGTTACCTTTGAAAAGCCCAGGTGAACAAAAGCAAAAGACAAGATTAATATCATTAAGCAAAAATCTAACTGTGCTTTTGTGTTCTTAGATGCTTATCCAGTGCTATCATTTCATGATCACAGGTTACTTAAGATGCCCTATTAATAATGTTTGTTACATTAAATTGAATATACATTTTCCATTTTACTTGTTCTTCTGAGGTGGCTGTACCCGTATCTCGGAATAAAAAAAAAATTGAAGATTTAGTATACTGATTGCTTTCTGCATACATAACCCACCACAGCCATGTTGGAGCAAGGCTGTTTTTCCAAACCTCAATCAAACTGGTCATTTTCATAAGCTGATCAGTAAAAAGTGTATTCTTCTTGGTGTTTCCATGGGTCATTCACTCAGCAATAACACCATCAGGAGTTACTGATCCCAAGGGAATAGCGGCTTAATTACACAGAAATTTAAAAATGAGAGTAGTGTTGCATGAGTACAGACATAGAGACTGTCCTGTCTTCGGGTGGTTTATTATTAAATTTAATACATCAGATGGTCTTTTTGGTTTGTGTAGATTTTAATTACTAAGTAAGTCTGGTAAAATATGAATTATTGTATTAACACAAGTGATAAAACATACATGGTTACGAGCATTGCAATCTGTAGGTGTAATGTACATAACTCAAGATTAATAGGATCAAGCAATTAAACTGAAGTTAAAACAAAGTTTAATGCTACCCTTAAGTGTAACTTAAACTCTCGCTAAATATTTTTAACTGCAATAAAAGCATGTTAATTTTAGGAGTGACTTCTTTACAAGACCTCATTTCTTAGAGTACGTTTTCCTTTCTAAGACTACAAAAGCACACTGAAATACTTTCTACTGGTAACTCACTCCATAAAGATTTTTTTTTCTTGGTTTTTAAGCTCAATGAAGAAAGCCCAAAGTAGTGCAGGAAGTTTTGTGTGGTGAATATATGTATGAACTAAATCTAGTTGGGATAAAAGTGATTAAATTATTGATAATATCATTGTTGCTCCCAAAGCATTCCATTAGTCATACTAGGACTTCTTAAATATTTTGAGAATTTGGCCTTAATTTTCCTAGAAGTGCATATTAAATAGAGGAAACTATATTTTGCTTTAATTTAATATCCTTACATGTACAACCACTAAGAGTTTATATATTGTGCTTAGTTGCTCAGTCGTGTCCAGCTCTTTGTGATCCCATGGACTGTATGTAGCCTGCCAGATTCCTGTGTCCATGGAATTTTTCAGGCGAGAATACTAGAGCGGGTTGCCGTTTCCTACTCCAGGAAATCTTCCCACCCAGGGATCAAAGCTGTGTCTCCTGCATTGGCAGGCAGATTCTTTACCATTGCATCACCAGGGAAGTGGCTTGGTCAAAATGTTCCCTTGGATTTTTCATAACATTGTACAGAAAAAGTGAACAAATTTTTTGGCCAACCTGATAAAAGAAACATGCTAGGCATATACTAATTAATTCTTTCCTTCTGTGTTTCCGGGTTTCCCCCACTTCCTGAATTATTTTTATGCTGCCACTAACAAGATCGGTGCCTATATTTCCAGTTTAGCTACACCTTTGCTTCTAGGTAGCGTGACAGGTGGCATTACAGTGAGTTTAACAAAGATCTTGGTGAACATGTAAATCACTAAGCAAAATGTTCTCTTACAAAGAGCTCTCTAGCTCTCTCTGCGTTTGTCTGTCTCTCTCATACACACACATACACCGAATATGGTCCTTGCCCTGGAATTATTCACCAGTGTACTTGGCAAGGTGAAACTTAAAAAATAAAGCAATGTAAAACATTTATAAAGTGGCACATCACAGATTCCACATTAAATATAGAAGCACTGAAGACTTGTGTGCTGTGGTTTTGAAGGTGTGTTATTCACTGTTGCCTGCTGGGTGTCTGAGCCCCCTGCCCGACCACACTGCGGTGGCAGCTGCCCACGTGTGTCGCAGCAGAGTGGGTTCCAAAGCGAGGCTAGTGCAACCCAGAATGGCAGGCACATGACAAGACAGGAGGTTTGGGCAGTAACTGAACATTTTGTCATAAAAATAGTAAGACTATATATTATTTCTGAGAAGTAGGCTCCTTTGTCTTCTCTGCATTATCCGTGATGAAACCAAAGATGTGATTGTCCCTGAGAAAATGAGAGGAATTTGAAGTTTAAGGAACAGGGGGAAACATGGCATTGCATTTTTGTGCCGTGTATTAACCTTTGTTAGTTCTTTTTTTTTTTTTTTTGACAAATGATGTTTTTTGTAATATGATACATCACCTTTTTTTCAAAAGGCATTTTACTTTCAGTAGGAGATAACAGGAAAAACACACAGAAAAAAAGGTCCCTCCACATTAGGCCTCACAGAAGCAGTGTCTCTGGGGAAATTGCAGCAGGAGTTACCATGGGCTTATTCAAATAAGGGAAACATGGAAGTCAGTTCCAGGCAGGAAGGGGGTAGGTTCAGGGCCTAGGATTACGTTGTTGGTGAGTTTCATGCTGGCATCTGGATTTGAAACCAGGAGGAATCACTTCAATGTCAGAATATGTAATTTTCAAAGTGCCAAAATTTACCTATCCATCAAACCAAGATAATTCTCGTTTATTTATTTACTTCTATTTCCAATTGTATTGAGATATAATTGACAAATACAGTTGTAGGTATGTAGCATACATCATTGTGATTTGATGTAGGTGCATGTTGTGAAACGGAATTAACACAGCCATCACCTCACATGTTTATCTTTATTATTACCATTATTGGTGAGAGCCTTTAAGTTCGTTCTCTCAGCAAATCTCAATTGTACAACCCCCTGTCACCAGCTGTGGCCGCCGTGTTCCGCGTGAGGTCCTCATCGGTCTGTTTCACTGGTGGGCTTTTCTTCAGTTGTGTCAGTGGGTAACTGAACGACGGGCTCTAAATGATTTTAATCACGGAATTTCGCTGCTACAGTTATCAGTTTAAAGGTCCCTTTAAACAGGCCCACCATATGGTTTAATCTAGGCGTTTTTTGCTTTGCCCATTCTTTGCCCATTGGTTCCACCAACACTCTTTGCAAAAGCAATTGTTTTTAATTAAGAGCAACCTGTGTAATTTAGGGATATTTTGGTACTTCTTAAAATAGTAAATATTAGCATTTGTAATTTAAAAGAATTAGAAGTGTGTGTAGAAATACTGTTTTATTCTAAGCCACATAAACATAGGCATACTAGACAGAATACACGTACACGTTTTGTGTTAGCAACCTTTCATATTAACAGTGGGGTGAGAACCAAAAGGTAGGTAAAAACTGTAAGCAATTCTGTACCATTTTTTAAATGCTGATGTCACTAAGGCATTAAATTTCCTTCCTGAAAAATTGAGTAACATAATTTAAGATGTAGTTGAAAATATAATTTAATTTTTCTGTTGATTAATTTGGTAATATGAATAAAGGAATTCAAGTATTTGATCATATGGTTCTTAATAAACTGTGATACGTATGTGTTATTATACACTATTTTGTCACAGCTTTTTGATTCCTCCTTAAATGTAATACTCCCTGAAAAAAGTAGTATCTGATTTTTTTTTTTTTTTTTTGGCCTCACTTTAACCTCACAGATGGTTATATTTGGTTTTGAATTTTGCAAAGAGGTAATATCTCTGAACTAATTTTTAAAGAATGTCCCCTATTCTATGCTATTTCTTGGTGCTAGAAATTTAGAATTTTTGAGTCTTTGTTGTGTGATAGAATCACATAGATTTCTAGCTTAAGCACCTAGAGAAAGGCTTGAGTAAAGGAATTATAGCCTTGCATATAAAATTAGAAGTAAATGGATAAAAATATATCAAGTGAATTGTTTTAATTTTCTTAAAAGAATTAGATATCAATGGCCTAGCATTTGCTCAAAGCCTGAAGTGTGGCTATTTATGGTATGCAGTTACAGACAGACCTTGTTTGACGCCCTTGTTAGCTTCTCGTGTCTGCTCTGAAGCATCCGTGTCCATTCTCCTGGCCGTAGAAGTGACTGTGTTTTGAAATGATACCCCTAGAAAGATAACCTCCTTGATAAGTTATTCTGAAGTTAAGAATCAAGTATCATTATATGTTTCATTTGAGATAACTGTCTACGCTTGACAAAAAACATCTGTCTTTTTTTTCACATTTATTTTAAAATGAATATTTTTACGTAGGAGTGACATGTCAGAATGCAGTTTTCCGTTTGACTATAGTAATTTGTCATATGACCACTTGAAAAAGTCTAGTTAACAAAAGTCATTACTGATACAAAATTTTGGAACATTATTATTTAATTCATAACCTTACAAATGAGGTAACTATCAGACTACATTCATTATTCTCCTTGCCTTTTTGAGATTTATGATTTCTAATGCATACGAAAGATTTCTACCCTTTTCAAATATTGTACTTGTGTTGTATACCTATAGGAATAAAGTTTAATGAGTGTGGCCTCATTATAAAATTACAAAATGCATTTGAAAGCCTAACACTTGGACTTTACTGTTTTATAATTTTATATATAATATTTGCTTGGTGTGATCAGTTAAAAATTATGATTTTTTCATAGCTACAGGAGAAGATGATTCCTCTTTATATTGCTCTCAACAGTACTGCCCCCTGAATTCGGCTTTTGTTTCCCACAGACGGTGGGTGCGGCTGCTGTTCGGCCGAGAGTTCCCGCTGCAGGACCTCCTGGTGGTCTGGGACGCCCTGTTCGCCGACGGCCTCACCCTGACTTTGGTTGACTACGTCTTCGTGGCCATGTTGCTCTACATCCGAGATGCTTGTAAGTGCTAATGGCCGTGCCAGCGCGCAGTTCGGCGGTCCTGAGTTTGTAAAGTGTGTCTCTTAAATGTACTTTATCTTTTATTTTGAATTACCATGCCTACATTTTTATCATAGGCAGTATATTGGAAGTTTCAGAGGAACATACTAAGTATATTTTTATGAGTTAACATGTATGTATCAGATGTGGGTAATTTTATCCTGAGAGAATAGGAATATTCTTCAGAACCGTTTTTCTAAAGACTTTTCCTCCTGCTTTGATCTCGTCATCACACACATTTGTGAAGCATACATAGAAAAAGCCAGTGTTTCAGATATGTTTAGAGCGCCACCTTCTGACAGGTAGAGAGTATTCAAGAATATTTATCAGAAGATGAGAGCTGTTTTTATAGTATCAACAACTTGCCAATAAAAAATAAATATTGCATTTAAAGATACTCTAACTTCTTAGTTAAATTTTGACCAGATGTATTTCTCAGGGGAGTGCCCAGTGGCAGATGTATTCCTGTCTCATAGGATCTACCTTCGGGTGCTTGCCTAGCTGGAAAACCTGGGCCTGCCCCTTTGGAACAGTCCAATAATCCTCAGCTTGAAGAGAAAACAGAGCATGTTTTAAATTTCAGAATACTTCAAATTGTTTTCCTTTTCAAAAGGAAGAGTTCACAAAACCAGATTGGTAAGCCAAAATGTAATTAGGAATGTTTGCACAGAGCGATGATGAAGTAGGAAATAAAGAACTACTGTAAGAGTGGGGCTTTGTCAGAAGAACATAAACTGTTTGAAGCCATTCATAACCTTGACTGGTAAATTACTGTGTGGTTCTCTATTTATTCATTAGATTTCGGTTGTGCCAGATGCTGTTGTTATCCCTCTGGTAAAACTAATAATATTCTTTAAATTCTAGGTTATACTTTTAAAATTCCTCCCAAATTACTTGAATGAGTAAATGACAGGAGCACCACATTTTATCCAAAACTTGTAATTTTATTCTGTGCCTTGAAGGTCAAATAGTTTGGGTTTTGACATACAAAGTAGAAAATTCTTTCTTTCTGAGTAAGAACGTGGAAATCATAAGAGGAAATAATCTGGGAAGTAGAGGAGAATGTTTAGATAGATTTTAGGATATTTAATGCTATCTCCCGCTGAAAAATAGTATGGTTTTTATAAAGTGTAAGTAATGAAAAACAAGGACACCAGCCCTGGGTGCTCACTGGAAGGGCTGATGCTGAAGCTGAAGCTCCAGTACTTGCCCACCTGATGCAAAGAACCGACTCATTGGAAAAGACCGTGATGCTGGGAAAGATTGAGGGCAGGAGGAGAAGGGGACGACAGAGGATGAGATGGCTGGATGGCATCACCGACTCTCTGGACGTGAGTTTGAGTGAACTCCGCGAGGTGGTGATGGACAGGGAGGCCTGGCGTGCTGTAGTCCATGGGGTCACAAAGAGTCGGACACGAACGACTGAACGGGTGACTGAACAGACTACATGAAAAACAAAAGGAATGAGAAGCCTCCTTTATTTAAAAAATTACTTCTGGATAATATTTTCACAGAATTTTTCAAGCCAGACAACTATTAGAATCTATTCTGATTTTCTGTAGTCTTAACTAAATACTTACTCTTTCCTTAACTCTTGTACATCACAACCATAATTTTAATCACTGTGTTTCCTATCCTAAGATCTGCTTTTAAAAATTAATTTCAGAAAACTTGGCGATTTGGGACAGCTGAAACCCTTGTCTTTTTAAGACCTTATAGAACACATAGACACAAGTGAAAAAAGTAGGGGTAATGAAGTTGCTTATTTAAATATAAAGTCCTAGTCATTTTAATTTGCTTGTTTAAATCCATAACAATGGGTGAGATCTCCTAAAAATAGGATGACTACTTGGAAGTATTTACGGGGCACTGCCCCTGTCCTCAGGAAGTTCACCAACTGGGAGGAAACACTAACTGGTAGGCCCAGTGACAGCAGGGACTAGTGGGACAAAGTCCAGGAGAACGTGGTTAGTTGAAGACTGAGGTTTCTGGTCCTGCGGTGGAGGCATGAAGGCAGCAGGAGAGGTCAGGAGAGGCGCCAGGCTCCCCTCTGGGCAGACCGTGTGACCGGGGAAAATGCTGTAGGTGAGTGAGATGAGGGGTCTGCAGCGTGAACGGAGAAGCTCGGGAGAGGCGGCTTCATGGGGGGTTGTGCGTGTGTGTGTTTTCACAAGCTGCCTGGTTTCCTGAGAGTGCAAAGGGAGAGTGACGCGCAGGTTGTGAGAGTGAGGAAGGCAAGAACAGGATCCTGAAGAGAATCCTGGCCCTGGCGGTGACAGGAAGCCACTGAAAGGGGCGGAGCAGCGGTGCGGGCGGTCTCAGGCTCCTCTGGCTGCAGTGTGGAGCAGACTAGAGGCAGACGGGACTGGAGTGAGGAAATCCGATGAAAGGTTATGAGCAGGGTCCGGGGGGAACCAAACGGGTGAGGGAGAACAGGAAGTGCACAGTGAGCCCCAGCTGGGAGAGACGAGCGCCCGGGTTGTCTGTCTGACCTGGAAAGGAAAGATGAGGATTAGCAGGTTTTCAGAACGGATATGACTGTGTTTCGGCTATGCTGAATTTGAGAGATCTGTAAGAAATCGGGGCTTCCTAGGTGGTGCTAGTGGTAAAGAACCTGCCTACAGATGCAGGAGACATAAAAGGCATGGGTTCAATCCCTGGGTCAGGAAGATCCTCTGGAGAAGGCAATGGCAACCCACTCCAGTATTCTTGCCTGGGAAATTATGGGCAGAGGAGCCTGGCGGGCTACAGTCCATGGAGTTGCAAAGAGTTGGACATGACTGAAGCAACTTAGCATGCATGCACTTTGGAAATCAATATCTGAGGATTGGAAAATAAAATTCACTGTCCGTATCAAGGCTACAGATTTATTTTTGCAAATGATGTTTGTTATAATGACAACAAGTAGATGTGATCTCCCAGGAGAATAGAGGAACCATATATTCACAGTCTGTATGGACCAGTCTTGGTTCTATACACTCACTATTGAAGAGTAATAATTATTAACACTGCCTTCTTTCACTCTCAGAGGTACCCCATACAGATCATAGGAATTACATGGTCAGTTTACCTAAGGTGGGTGCTCACAGAAGGAGGAAAATGGGTAAAGGTGTTTCATACCAGTATTTTTAAGAGGCAATGGCACCCGCTCCAGTGCTCTTGCCTGGAAAACCCCATGGATGGAGGAGCCTAGTGGGCTGCCGTCTATGGGGTCGCACAGAGTCGGACACGACTGAAGTGACTTAGCAGTAGCAGCAGCAGGAAAGGAAGAGCTTGTGTTGTAACATCTCAAAACTGTTCTGTAGAGTAAGGTACGTACCGGGTCAGGAGTGCTGGGGCAGAGTCAGGTAAGGCCGGGCAAGTCCACCTGTGGACGGAGGAACAGTCATTGGAGACCTTTGCCAAAGTGAGTTCCATGGACTGGGGGAGCAAAAGCTGGCTCATGGTAGGTTGGTGAGTAACTGGACAGCTCAGAACTGCAGTAGCCTCTTCTACATTCCTTTTATCTCATGTACACATTAAGTTTTCAACTAAAATTAGCTAAATGAAAAAGAGTGTGCAGATAGCACGAGCAGAGTCGTCTTTAAAAAAGTCCACAGGGAAGGGAAGAGGATAGTCGCAGTTAGAGGTCAGTGGAGGGCAAGGAAGGTTTGATGGCTGCCCATAGAGGGAGACGGTCCCAGCTCCCAGAGGTGTGGAGAGCTGGCAGAGAGGGTGCTTCTCAAGCCAGTCTGAGCTTCTCCTTCAGAGATCAGCGCTGGTATTTCAGTCCTGTTCCGTGAAGATTTATGTTGTTGAAAGTTTCATTGTTTATCACTGGTTCTGGAAACCGACTCCTCCACTCCCCAGTGAGCAACGGGGTTTTGTCTGTCTTGGTGGGCCTCCGTATCCCAGCATGTAGAACTGGACCCAGTGCATAGTAATCCTCCTGACACATATTTTTTGGGGGAAATAATTGAAGAAACAAGGGCCTAGAGGCAGTGGCATGATATCAGGAGTCCTGTCCAAGGAGGTACCAGTTTCTAGGAGACAGTGGCTGGCAGGGTCACTCAGTGCCTGATAAAGGATGAAACCCGCTGTCTGTGTGAGCAGGGTGGGGCAGGGCTGGGACCGGGAGGTGTGGGGGGCGGCTGCCCAGGAACTAGCACAAGCCCCCTGAGCTGTCAGGGAGCCTGTAGGGCACCCTGGGCAGTGGCACCCGCAATGCTTGAGGGGCAGGGTGCGCAGAGGCGAACAGCGATCCAGGCCTCATGCCAGGTGCGCACCCAACTGCAGGGAGGCAAGGGGGCGCCGAGTGCGCTGTCAGGGAGCAGGTTAGGAGGGAGAGAGGGAGGCAGGCCGGGAAGGACCACCAGGACCTCGGAGCCTCAGAGCACGACCGGGAGTGTAAAACCGTCAGAGCCAAACCCACCAGAGGGTGGCCATCAGAGCCTCAGAGGATTTCAGGGGGCGTACGGAGATAAAGCACCAGAGGGGGTAGGCAGACAGGAGGGCATGGAGCAGGTCGGGTGTGACCACGGTCAGTCTGTGAAGGGCACACGGAGGAGATGCTGGGATTGGGAGGATTGGGAGGGAGCTGCGATTCTGGTTTGGGCCTCCAGGGACACTTTGTAGAGAACCATGGTAAGAAGCAGTGTAGAAGCAGCACGGTGCACCTGGCAAGGAGCTGTCAGATCAGTGCAGAAGAGCATTGCTCGTTTATTCAACGCCTCAGCCAGCCAACCAGGATTTATTGAGTGCCTGCTGTTTGCCGGCCGTGTGGTATATCCGTGACAGTGAGGAAGGGGCAAGCTGGAAGTGGAGACGTGGCGGGACCTCCGGAGATGCGGGTCTCTCATAGACTGGGGGAAGCAGTGGTTTGGAGCCCCGCACCCTGGCCGTCCTCCGGAGGTTGCGGGAGCAGCCGTGGCTGGGAGAGTGAGGCCCAAAGGGAGCGGCATCGTCCTTCAGAGAGAAGGACCGAGAAGAGCAGCCAGAGGGCGACATGGAGCCGGATGCGGCCAGCGCGGGCAGAGGGGGCGGTGCTGAGTCCCTGGAGGGTCCGAACCTGGGGAGGTGGAGTCAGGGCCACCAAGCATTCCAGATGGATCGCCAGCTCCGGGTTTCCTCCCCTCTGCGGGGTTCTGACTCGTGACGCCCCGCCCAGGGCACCAGCGTGCGGTTGCTCCTCTGCACCCAGCCATTCCCAAGCTCACTCACCAGAACCTTAGAAGGGAGCAGCAGCGTGCGAGGCTCTGGGCGTCTCACGTGTCTTTGGGAGCCGTAGGCGCTGTGTTTGTAGCTCGGTGTTGCTCTTGAAGAAACTAAAAGACCTTCAGTGACGGCGCTGCCTCGTCGAGGCCCGCGCCTCCTGGGTTCAGCGGGGCTGGGGAGTGCCTGTGACCACCTGATGCTGTGCAGAATATCGATTAGGCGTGTGCTTCTCTGAGTCAAGGGTGTCTGCCTCCTCATCTTCTCAAAGGAACGTGTCACACACACACACACACACACACACCAGTGAAGATGCACTGCGTCTAGTCCCAGCCCTGACTTTACAAGCTCAGGTATTGAGGCCTGACTGAATTACGGACTGAATTTTATCCCCGCAGAGATGTGCTAGCAGCCCTAACCCCTAGCACTCCAGAGGGTGACCTTGCTTGGAGATGGGTGGTTGCAGACAGGATCGGTTAAGATGCGCTCCCACTGGATCAGGCGGGACTCTTGACTCAGGAGGACTGGCGTCCTGGTAAGAAGGTGATGGTCTGGACACGGAGACGCACAGAGAGGAGGCAGTGTGAGCATTCCCGGCAGAATAACGCCTACGAAGGCAGGACAGAGATTGACGTGACGCTTGCCAAGGAGGGGCAAGGACTTCCGGCTGCTGCCAGAGGCTGTGAGAAAGGCCTTGCAGAGATTTTCCCCAGGAGCCCTCAGGAGGAGCGCACCCCACCAACACAGGAGGCCGCAAGAGGCAGGGAGGTTCCTCCCGGTGGATATGAGCGGGACAGGGCCCTGCCCGTCTTGATTTGGACTTCCAGACTCCGGCCCTGTTAGTGCGCTTCTGTCGTTCCATACCGTCCAGTACTTAGTTAAGCGGCCCTAGCAAGTTAATCCGGTGCCCTTGACAGTCAAGGGGTTGAAAACAGTCCCACTCGGTCTGCGGGCTTAGATCTCGGCATCCTTGCTTAGTGCTCTTTCTACTCATTTCACCATCAGCATCTCATATTTAATTTTTAACAAAAGTACTAAGTTTCTTTATTCACCTTGAACAAAGCTTTCATTCTCTTTGAAAGTTAGAGAAATATAATACAACCACTTAACAAATTCTAGATAAATCTTAGAACCAACATGTTCTTTATGAGGCCTCAGAGATGGAGCCCAGCCTCCGTGTTTAGGCAGGCTGGTCCTCACATCACCATTTCCTTGTCTCAGACCCTACCCTGATTTTATTAAGTAAAAGTAAAATTTCACATTGAGAAAAAAAGCAATGTGAATATCACCTGCAGAGAATTTAAAATTTAAGCTTTGAAATGATGTCAAATGGCTGTTCTTCAAACAAAATTTTTGCTTTACCAAAGATGCATAGTAGAATTATTATAAATAGATTGTTCCCAAATATTTTGATCGTTTTTACTTTCTTACATGCTACAAGAAGTGCCTTGTGGGTTGTTGGCTGAATTATGTGGATTAAGATTACATGCAGATGTAAAGGTGAGGAATAAGGAAATGTAATCATGAATCATTACTCCTATAATAGTTTAAAACAGCCCTGCTCTCATCACTGGAGAGGGAAATGGCAACCCACTCCAGTATTCTTACCTGGAGAACCCTGTGGACAGGGGAGCCTGCTGAGCTGCTGTCCGTCGGGTCACACAGAGTCAGACACGACTGAAGCGACTTAGCAGCAGCAGCTTTCATCACACTTTTTTTTTTTCAATTGGTCCCTTCCTTCTCCTGGCCTCACCTCCCTAGATCTTGCTTCTCCTTTCACACTTGGGACAAAGAAGCTTTTCCCTCCACCCTCCTGGATTATCTCGGCCCCCTCTGACCTACCTCCCACTTTTGCAGTCCTGTGAGATTTCAATCAGGGCCACTCAGTACACTTCCATTGTCCTTCTCTTCTTCCTGTGCGCACGCCTGTGCCACTTGGGAGAGATGGGATTCACGGCGTGGAGAAATCCCGGCTTCTCAACTCATCAGCTCCTCAGGACCAAGGCCGACGTTAAGGTTCTTGCCTGCCCCTGGAGGCATCTGCCGCTGCCTCTGCTCAGCCAGTGGCATCGGTGGCCTCCACGGGAGGGCGCTCTCGAGTCCGGGGTGGGGGCGTGGATCCTGGTGCCGCCATTGCTAGGAGGACAGGCGCCGGGAGCTCTTTTCAGCTTGGCTTTTTTAAAGGAAGCATTGTCTACTTTTAAATTCTAAAATTTTCTGAATCTTTTATTGATATAAATTTTATTTTATTTTTACTAGTGTCAAAGGAAAACGTTTTCTTTATAAAGTAACATACCTTTTATTTGTCCTGTAAATGGTATTAATAGCTAAAACACTATAATCAAATCCATTTAGCAGTAAACTTTGCTAACCAGAAAGTATCTCACAATGTTTATTGTCTCTCTTAATTAGCTCTCTGCCTGAACACTTTGTAAATGGAAAAGTCTCCTCTTGACGCTGGAGCCCACTCCCTGCCTCATTCTCAGCCAGCACTGTAATCCTTCTGTAGCTGTCTCCTCAGTCATTTCCTGGCCCAGCCTGGACTGACAATTATGTCCTCTTCGTGGTTTAAAATATTGCTTCTTTTTATTTCATTTTAGGTCTCCCCTTCCTCCTCAGCCGTTATCTGTCTATCTGCCAGTCTTTCCATCTGTCCTACCCTAGAATTTCTGTTTCTCTGTTTTCTCGTTAAAAGTATGTTCAACATTATACTGATGTCAAAATGCACTTTATTTCAACCACAAATTGAATATATTTTGTCTTTTCTGGAAAAGCTTGTAAAGCTTTTCAGTGGAAGCCTTTGGGAACTAGAAGTAAAGACTCCCCCAGATCACAATGTTGTACCTCGGAGTTTGTACCAAAGCACAAATTGGGATCTTATTTTTGAAGGGATGTTGAAGCAACTCCTGACAGTCAACTCTCTTCCTGTTCAAACAGTAAATATTGACCATCTCAGGTGTAGATATCAACGTACCCTTTGGATTATAAATGTATCGTTTGTATTACTTTGTGTTTTATAATAGTTTTTAAATCTTCTGTATTTCACTAACATAGGTTGATATACCAAAATAACATATTGTCTTTTTTTGTTTGTTTAGATTTTTTAATAAAACAGACTTTATTTTTTAGAGACTTTTTCAGCTCGCTGCAAAATTGAGTGGAAAATACAGAGAGCATCCCTTACACACTCACCTGCACACAGAGCCCACTGTGCTGCCCACACCCCTCGCCAGAGCAGGCCCGTTGTGCCACTGACTCATCACAAACGCCCGAAGGCTGGCATTACCCTCAGGCCGTTCTTGGCGCTGGACTTTGAGTGGGTGTGGCCACCACTGTAGCAGGACGCAGAGTACTTCCCTGCCCTAAAGGCCCTCCCTGCTCCACAGCTTCAGCCCCTTCTCCCTTCTACGCCAGGACCCCACTGGGGAGGCGGAGAGGCCAGGGGTGGAAGAGTACTGGACGCTCAGTCACTGGGGGCGAAGGGTCTCCGTGGTTTCCTCCCCTGCGACCATCAGGAGATCCTGGCAGAGGCATCTTCAGAGGACCACTGCCCTGTGCCTCAGCTGAGGAGACCTAACAGAAATGCGCGGAAGGCCATAACCAGAGCATTGGCACGAGACCCTGACTGCAGCAACTCTCGGGGAGTCCAGTTTACCGGCTCGGCAACAGGCGGCTGTGGGGAGGGCACTTTGCCCCATGAGGCCTGTCAGTGGAAGCCTTTGCTTTCAGGGTTCTTCAGAGAAAAAGAACCAGTAGAAGAGAGAGAGAGAGAGAGAGAGAGAGAAGAGAGAGAGAGAGAGAGATAAG
>NW_011494946.1:3351918-3352244 GCF_000754665.1 Bison bison bison
GTGACCCCATGAATCACAGCACGCCAGGCCTCCCTGTCCATCACCAACTCCCGGAGTTAACTCAGACTCACATCCATCAAGTCAGTGATGCCATCCAGCCATTTCATCCTCTGTCATCCCCTTCTCCTCTTGTCCCCAATCCCTCCCAGCATCAGAGTCTTTTCCAATGAGTCAACTCTTCGCATCAGGTGGCCAAAGTACTGGAGTTTCAGCTTTAGCATCATTCCTTCCAAAGAAATCCCAGGGCTGATCTCCTTTAGAATGGACTGGCTGGATCTCCTTGCAGTCCAAGGGACTCTCAAGAGTCTTCTCCAACACCACAGTTG
>NW_011494946.1:3352470-3360747 GCF_000754665.1 Bison bison bison
TCTTCGGCGCTCAGCCTTCTTCACAGTCCAACTCTCACATCCATACATGACCACAGGAAAAACCATAGCCTTGACTAGACGAACCTTTGTTGCCAAAGTAATGTCTCTGCTTTTGAATATGCTATCTAGGTTGGTCATAACTTTCCTTCCAAGGAGTAAGCGTCTTTTAATTTCATGGCTGCAATCACCATCTGCAGTAGTGATTTTGGAGCCCAGAAAAATAAAGTCTGACACTGTTTCCACTGTTTCCCCATCTATTTCCCATGAAGTGGTGGGACTGGATACCATGATCTTCGTTTTCTGAATGTTGAGCTTTAAGCCAACTTTTTCACTCTCCACTTTGACTTTCATCAAGAGGCTTTTTAGTTCCTCTTCACTTTCTGCCATAAGGGTGGTGTCATCTGCATATCCGAGGTTATTGATATTTCTCCTGGCATAATTCAGCCCAAATCTGAAGGCCTGAGAAGCAGGCGGCTGGTGATGTAAATGCCAGGATCCCAAGGCCTGAGATGCCGGAGCTCAGTATTGGGGGCAGGAGAAATGGACCTCCCAGCTCCAGGAGAGAAGGAGCCCACCTTCTTTGCTTGTCGTTCCATCAGGCTCCCTGCACACAGGATGATGCCCCCTTCCTGGCGACGCTGGATCTCTTTACTCAGTCCGCTGAGTCCAGGGCTCATCTCTCCCAGCCGCACACTCACAGCACACCCAGAAATTACGTTTTACCAGCTATCTGGGCATGCTTTAGGCCGGTCAGGTTGGAAACACAAAGTTAACTGTTCTGTCCTGCTCCTTGCCTGGAAGACACATGGCTGTCTTCCAGAATGGCTGTACCACTTTGCATCCCCAGCAGCAAGGCAGGAAAATTCTTGTTCTGCATCGATCTAGCATCGATGGTGTCAGTGTTTTGGATTTGGGGCATTCTCCTGTGTCACATTGTCTTTTTAATGTCTATTTTTTACCTCAAAATAATTTATACAGCTCTAGGAATAGAGATATGAAGGGAGAATTAATTTCCTAGTCAAATTCTATTCCATGTTCAAAATTGATACCCCATTCTGGCCTTGTATGAAACTAAAGAGGTGGTCTTATATCCTGGTACCATAATCTTTACCTTCCACGCACTTACTCCTATTCCACAGTTTTCTCTTGCCCTAGAAAGCAATATGACAGGTGGATTCAGGAACTCTAGGACACCTTTTATGGGCAAAAGCCAGCAAAATTGCATGCATCACTGGACTCTTACCCAGAATTACTCAAGCTTCCATGTCCCTGTGTTGCTACCAAAGGAGAATGTACACAGTCCTGCAGGGTGACGGGGGCCATGCTCTCTGATGCAGAGAGAAAGGAAGATGGTGATCTCTGCCTCCCAGTTGTTTAGTTCCCCAGTTCTCCACGCAGGTGCTTCCCCACCTCGATTCTTCTTTTACTTCAGTTCGCTTGCCCAGATGCTCAGTAGAAGTGTCATTAAAATGACAGGGATATCAGATATGAGATGTTTATGTTAAGATCCTGCATTTGCCTTCTTTGCTCCTGAGACCCTATTGAAATAGCATAAACCCATAGGATGCAGAGAATTAGGAAGAAAATTATGGCGGTTTTGGAAGTAGAGAAACAGATGGGTGAGTGATAACTGACTTAGCATGTCCAGGAAAGGGAAATTCAAAATTGATCATGGCGGAAGCCAGGAAATAACCCGTAAAATTTCTAAAAGTGTGGAAATTGGCAGTGCTAGGTACTTCTGGAAGTTGGCAGGAGGAGGGAAGGAGTTAAGACTGAAAAATAAGAACTGGTTAAAAGTCTAAGAAGCAGGCATGCAGATCTCCAGCCTTCAGGATTTGCCCTCTGTGGACAGTGTAGTGAAGGGGGTCTTAGCCAGGGCCCCAGGGAATTTCAGTGACCTTGAACCGCTGGCCTTCTTTCTCAGGACATTGAAGCCAGTTTGTCTCCCTCTAGGAAGAGTTTGGGAGAATGTTCTCTGAAGGAATCTAGTTAGCACAAGAGAAGAGGCTCAGGGATGACCTGAGTGGCCTTGGTCATCAGCATTCACAGACCCACCCGCCTGTGCACACACAGCTGGCTTCAAGACACCTTTATACTTCGCCACTCCTACACAGGAGCAGGGAGCCCCAGACACAACGCATTTGAGGAGAGCTTCCAAATGGAAGCAGAGATCTGAAAAACACAGCCAGGAAGAGACCAATTTGCAGGCCACAGAGCCTTTGCAGTGGGGAGAACACTTCTCAGAGATCTAGGAAATACATAATTCAAAGGAAAAATTAATTAAAAATTAAAATATCATAAAAATAGATGTCTGGAATATAAAAGTGGAAAAGTGTCTCAGAAAGAAGTACATGAAACAGAAAATAAAGAAAATTAAGAGGACCAGGCCAGGAGATCCAACATCTAGCTAAGGTGATTTCTTTTAAAAAAAAAAAAAAAGGAAGGAATAACAAACTCAAAATGAAGAGTAGAAACGAGAAAATCATCAAAGATACAAAGAGAAATTGCTAGTTGAACAAAAGAACAGGAGTTTCTAGATTGAAAGGACCTGTTACATATGAAAACAGATGCACACCAAGGCATTCATCATCAGTTTACAGAGCAAGATGTGGGGGAGGAGAAGAGAACACGATCGCAGAAGGGATTAGGAATTGAAGTGGTCTCAGGCTTTCCAGCTGGAAACCAAGAAACTGTACAGCAGTGGTACCAACATCCTGAGGGAAGAATATTCCCAACCTAGAGGATTCTGCCTAACCAGACTGTTAACTGATGTCCACATCTTTCAAACAGAAGTTTTAAAAAGTTCATCTCGGGAGCACAGAGCCTTTGGAGGGATGTGCTCCAGCAAACTGAGGGCATGAAGCAAGAAAGACGTGGCTCAGCGCTCTGGGGACAGGAGCACCGCACGGGCAGGAGGAGCGCCGCACAGGCAGGGAGGAGCGCCGCACAGGCAGGAGGCGAGGGCGTCCTCAGATAGGGGCGCGGCTCAGCGCTCTGGGAAACAGGAGCACCGCACAGGCAGGAGGCGAGGGCGTCCTCAGAGCGGGGGCAGACCCAGGACCTCGCGAGCAGTCTCCTCAGGAGAAAAGCAGACTGACAGAACACAGGAGGTGTATATGACTGTGGGAGTTAACTTCATCTTAACTGTGTGTACACGGCTGTATACAGTCAGTCACAAGTGGCGTCCGACCGCTGGGAGCAGTGAGAGCCCTAGCAGAGTGAAGGGCCAAGCCCCCTGCGAAGGGCACACCCGTGCAGCATCGGCTGCTTGTTGCCACGCGGGAATGCCAGACCAGGGTTACCAGCTCCTAAGATTTTTATGAAATCCACATTTTCCTGAGGAGCATTCTCATTTTTAAATATCAGGAACTGATCAAAAATTTTTTTAAATACTGCTAAACAGTTCTCCAGCTGGATGTAGCTCACAAGCTGCCAGACTGCAGCCTCTTTCATTCTAGAAGTTCACTGTCTCACATCACAGTGAGTTTGTGAGGACAGAAGCCTCCAAACTTTGCAACTTGTTGACTAGCACAAGCGACAGACTCCTGAGAGTATGATGACTGTCCCCCTCAGACATGGCAGCTACCTGGTTCTGTGTCCACGAGGATGGAGAGGCCTCACATACATTCTTCTAACCAGCATTTATCCAGCAGCCAGGGCTACCCCGGTGGCTCAGACAGCAAACAATCCGTCTGTGGTGCGGGAGACCAGGGTTCGATCCCTGGGTCTGGAAGATGCCCTGGAGAAGGGCATGGCAACCCACTCTAGTACCATGGACAGAGGAGCCTGTCTACAGTCCATGGGATCACAAAGTGTTGGACATGACTGACTTAGTTCAGTTCAGTCACTCAGTTGTGTCCAACTCTTTGCGACTCCAACCCCATGGACTGCAGCACACAGGCCTCCCTGTCCATCACCAACTCCTGGAGTTCACTCAAACTCAACGTCCATCGAGTTGGTGATGCCATCCAACCATCTCATCCTCTGTCATCCCCTTCTCCTCCTGCCTTCAATCTTTCCTAGCATCAGGGTCTTTTCCATTGAGTCAGTTCTTTGCTTCAGGTGGCCAAAGTATTAGAGTTTCAGCTCAGCATCAGTCCTTCCAAGGAACACTCAGGACTGATCTCCTTTAGAATGGACTGGTTGGATCTCCTTGCAGTCTAAGGGACTCTCAAGAGTCTTCTCCAACACCACAGTTCAAAAGCATCAATTCTTTGGCACTCAGCTTTCTTCACAGTCCAACCTCACATCCATACATGACCACTGGAAAAAGCATAGTTTTCACTAGACAGACTGAGTGACTAAGCACACAGATATATACATAACAAAGCAAATGTAAAGGCAGGCAGTTATAAACTACAGGAAAGAAAAGAGGCTATAGAAGAAAAAAGAGTAATTATGATGTACTATAAAAATGAAAACAAAATTTTCTAACCAAAAACTTTGATATAACTTCACGAGTGTGAGATGAGTAATGTGGGTATGGGTGGAGGATTGAGTTTCAGGGCTGGGGTGTAGTTGCACATGGCAAGTTTCCAGGCACATTGTTTGTGCTTATGACTTAAAAAAATTAGAAATAGTAGTTCTTAGCCCATCTTGTTATCTTGGGAAGGTACATCTAAATATGAAATTAAATAATTTGAATATCTTTCACTTCAAAATTTTTCAGTTATAAGTACAGTTAACTTCGACTTATATGTAAGTTAACAGTCTCCATTATTTTTTTGTTTGTTACTACGGAGAAACTATTTAAACCAGCTCTCATAGAACCATTCCAGAATAGTTGTAGGCCATTTAAAGGTAGAGGCAGCCAAGTCAGTTCTGCTTCAGGTGAAAAGTAAAAGTGAAAGTTGCTCAGTTGTGTCTGACTTTTTGAGACCCCATGGACTATACAGTCCATGGAATTCTCCATGCCAGGATACTGGAGTGGGTAGCCTTTCCCTTCTCCAGGGGATCTTCCCAAGCCAAGGTTCAAACCCAGGTCTCTCGCATTGCAGGCAGATTCTTTACCAGCTGAGCAACAAGGGAAGCCCAAGAATACTGGAGCGGGTAGCCTATCCCTTTTCCAGGGGATCTTCTCAACCCAGGAATCGAACCGGGGTCTCCTGCATTGCAGGCGAATTCTTTACCAGCTGAGCCACGAGGGTGAAGGAAGTCCTGTTTATTTAGCAGTAGATAAGCCAGATGAGGAAGCACACGACCTCACATCCCTGCCGTTCTGTTGGAAGCCCTGCAGGTAGGGTAAGCACTATTTATAAATGAGAGGAATAAAGGTTTCGTGAAGTTACGTTGCTTGCCTAGATTCACACACAGTAAATGACCAGCCACCATTCTGATGTAGATCTAATCTAGATCATCCAATTTCAAATTCCATAGGTTTTCCTAGATACCGCTCACCTTTGTCTTAGCCCTCCGTAAAGAAGCTCTTCAGTGTGTGGCTTCGGTCCTTTTTTCTTAAAGCATGTGCATCCTTGTGTGCATATGCAAACATTTAGAGAAGAGTTAGCACCTGTCCTTCTGAAACTATTTCAAAACCCTGCAGAAGAGGGAATGCTCCCAAGCTCACTCTATGAGACCACCCTCACCTTGATACCAGAACCAGAGGAAGATCCCGCCAAAAAATTACAGGCCAGTATCACTGATGAACACAGAGGCAAGAGTGCAGCAGAGCCCTGGCAGGCCAATCTAACGTGCGTCACAAGGGCCATGCCCCGTGGTCAAAAGGGACTTATCCCAGGGATACAAGGATTTTCCAATATCTGCAAATCAGTCCATGCAATATATACCACATTCATAAGTCGAAGAATATGATCATCTCAGTAAAGCACATACATCCTTAGTTGCAATTGCAGGTACATAGCAAAGTTTAATCTTTTTTTTTTTTTTTTTCAGTCTTTTGCTTGTGTCATTGTCCTGCTCTGGTTGAATTAACATTGGAGAAGGAACAGTGTGGTGGATGAGTTTTTCAGGTTCAGGAAAAGTTTACTATAAAGATCAAAACTAAAATTTCATTCTATCAGATTTCTATTATTCTTGTTAAAAACTTGCATTTTTCTCTTTTACATATGCTAAATTGGCCTCAGTTATTCAACAGTTCTGGGACATAATTACAAATGAAAAATGCTCTGGAAATACAAGTTTTCATTAGTAAATTGGAGATGTCATTATCTGAAAGCAGGGGACAGGAGGGAGGGGAAACTTAACCTCTGCCCGTTTAGGTTTTACTCTGGGATTCTTTTAACAAAAGTTAACAAAAGATAGACAAGAAAGTTGATTAACACATACATATCACGTGTATATGGGAGATACCCGGGGGATAATCAGCGACCCTCAAAGAGATGGCTTTGGATTTCAGGATTAAATATCAACTTAATAGAGACAGGAGAGGAGAGTGTAGCTTCTTAGGGGAGAGTAAATGAATTATAGTTTTTCCAGTGGTCATGTATGGATGTGAGAGTTGGACTGTGAAGAAAGCTGAGCACCAAAGAATTGATGCTTTTGAACTGTGGTGTTGGAGAAGACTCTTGAGAGTCCCTTGGACTACAAGAAGATCCAACCAGTCCATTCTAAAGATCAGTCCTGGGTGTTCTTTGGAAGGAATGATGCTAAAGCTGAAACTCCAATACTTTGGCCACCTGATTCGAAGAGTTGACTCATTGGAAAAGACTGATGCTGGGAGGGATTGGGGGCAGGAGGAGAAGGGGACGACAGAGGATGAGATGGCTGGATGGCATCACCGACTCAATGGACGTGAGTTTGAGTGAACTCTGGAAGTTGGTGATGGACAGGGAGACCTGGTGGGGTCGCAAAGAGTCGGACACGACTGAGCAACTGAACTGAAATGAATTTTAGGACAGATGAATCGACCCTGAGAAGAATAAATGGAAAGTATCTTTGTGACAGAGTTTGTCTGGATGGACTTGTGACAGCTGAGTTCCTTTTCTAGCATTTATGGGAGTTAACGGTAAGGGGAGTTCAGAGAAAGCCTCTCCCTGCGCTTGCTGATTCCAAGTGCCTATAGCTCAAAATAATCAGTATCCCAGAGTGGCCTACTGTGGGGTGGCACGTCCTGAAATACCTACAGCCATACTTCAGGGTAGCATGTTCTGCCACCTTTCAGAATTCAGACTCATTCTCCATCACGTCCCTAGTGCTGCTGCCTGGCCCGGGAGTTAGTAACTGCTGAGGTAGCATTCGTTACATTCAGTGGGTGGATGGATGGGAGAAATGGGAGGAAGAGCCTTCGTGCCCTCATTTGTTATGCAAGAAGAATGTTAATACATTATTTACCATCCTTATTTTATGTATTTGTATTTGTAAAACGTATAACTTCTCATAGTTTCAAGTTTTCTCAAGTTGTAATAACATAGGACTGTTGCCCTGGTTCCTCCAAACAAGTGCCTGTGTCAAGATGCTTTAGAGACTGGGTTATGCGGATCTTCCAAGCTATTTACACTTACTGTGGGCTTCCCTGGTAGCTCAACTGGTAAAGAATCTGCCTGCAATGCAGGAGACCCCAGTTTGATTCCTGGGTTGGGAAGATCCCATGGACAAAGGATAGACTACCCGCTCCAGGATTCTTGGGCTTCCCTGGTGGCTCAGACAATAAAGAATCTGCTGCAGTGAGGGAGACCTGGGTTCGATCCCTGGGTTGGAAAGATCCCCTAGAGAAGGGAAAGACTACCCACTCTAGTATTTTTGCCTGGAGAATCCCGTAAAGAGAGAAGCCTGGTGGGCTACAGACCATAGGTTCGCAAAGAGATGGACGTGACTGAGCGACTAAGCACAGCACAGCACACAAGAGTACTAATATTAGTTGACTTTTCTGTTTTCAGTGATTATTTGCATCGGTTGTGTCGTTTGATTTTCAAAACAATGGCCTTTCAAAGTAAAACCCTGAGTCTTCCACTAGACTTCTGAATTGCAAATCTTGGTTCAGCACCAAATCACCGTGTGATCCAGACAGGTGATTTAACATCTCCAAGGATCAGTTTCCTCATCCGTTCAGTTCAGTTCAGTTCAGTCACTCAGTCGTGTCCCACTCTTTGTGACCCCATGAATCACAGCACACCAGGCCTCCCTGTCTATCACCAACTCCCGGAGTTCACTCAGACTCACGTCCATCAAATCAGTGATGCCATCCAGTCATCTCATCCTCTGTCGTCCCCTTCTCCTCCTGCCCCCAATCCCTCCCAGCATCAGCGTCTTTTCCAATGAGTCAACTCTTCACATGAGGTGGCCAAAGTACTGGAGTTTCAGCTTTAGCATCATTCCTTC
>NW_011494946.1:3360847-3360952 GCF_000754665.1 Bison bison bison
AGGAGGCCATGGACAGTTCAGTTCAGTTCAGTCACTCAGCCGTGTCCGACTGCTTGTGACCCCATGAATTGCAGCACACCAGGCCTCCTGTCCATCACCAACTCC
>NW_011494946.1:3361052-3394138 GCF_000754665.1 Bison bison bison
CATCCAGTCATCTCATCCTCTGTCGTCCCCTTCTCCTCCTGCCCCCAATCCCTCCCAGCATCAGCGTCTTTTCCAATGAGTCAACTCTTCACATGAGGTGGCCAAAGTACTGGAGTTTCAGCTTTAGCATCATTCCTTCCAAAAAATCCCAGGGCTGATCTCCTTCAAAATGGACTGGTTGGATCTTCTTGCAGTCCAAGGGACTCTCAAGAGTCTTCTCCAACACCACAGTTGAAAAGCATCAATTCTTCGGCCCTCAGCCTTCTTCACAGTCCAACTCTCCCATCCATACATGACCACTGGAAAAACCATAGCCTTGACTAGACAGACCTTTGTTGGTAAAGTAATGTCTCTGCTTTTGAATATGCTATCTAGGTTGGTCATAACTTTCCTTCCAAGGAGTAAGCATCTTTTAATTTCATGGCTGTGTAGACAGGGATAATAACTGTATCCTTGTCGTTAGACTGCCGTGGGAATCACATATGTAGGTGAGGTTTTCGGGATAGTGCCTAATGAAGAAGGTGTCCGCAGGCAGTCTTGCCTTAGAGGTGATGGCAGTCACAGCTCCCTGTGTTAGGCATCAGCCCTGCTGTGCTTTTGCTTTCTTCAGGGGGAGGATGGCGTTTTGTTCCTCTCTGCCTACCCTCCCAACATAGGGCCAGTCATGGATGAGGTAGTCAATAGATGACTGTTGGAATAAGTGAGGTAGGCAGGTAAATTTCTTTTAAATCAGAAAGTTGTTTTCTAAATGACTAAACTTGAGCTCAGAGAGGTTGCTCCCAACCAGTTTTGAGCAGCTGCTGTAAATCAGTCCCTTAGATCATGTCACTTACTCTCCAGGCAGTGTTACGGGAGGTCTTCAAGTGGAGTCCCAGGAGGAGAGCCCCGTCTTTGAATCCTGAGCCCAGAACCATTTCCATTAAGCTCTCCTGCCTGTCTCACAAAACACACAATGATTCTTCTAGGGCCAGTGACTAACATAGAATCATAGCATTTGGGAAAATATATGAGTTGTAAAACGAATCGATTATCCAAGTTTTATTGATTTGTTTGATCACAAAGAAAACTATACATGAAAATGTTATACTGTTCTGAATATCCTAGGTTTTTTAATTCTACAGTAAAAAAGACAACAGGTAACTGAGTATGAACATGATAAAATGAACAACTAAGGAAAGAAGAGTCTGAGCAGACACAGAAAGGGTCGGTTAAGTGAGTACTTTACAAATGAAAGCAGATGCATGAAATTACAAGCTGTCAGATCAGCAATGGAAATGAAGATGATAAAGTGGCTCCTTCCATAGATTATAATTATTCATTTTGCCTGGTCCTGTCTCCTTTCTCCGTAATGTTCATGGAACGAGGGAGGGGTGGGAAGCTGTCGCAAGGAATGATGTTTCCCACAGAAGAAGGAGAAAAGGAAGTCTAGGAACCCAGGGTATTTCTGATCATAAAACATCGTTTTGTGACTTGTATTGTTTCTGGTGAATTACAGTTGTTTTCTTATGGAATATTTTTCAACTAACCGTGCTGATTAATAAAAAGGATTCAGTTGCAACCACAGGAAGTTGCAGCTGTAAAGTTTGTTCATAGTCGTGCTGCGGAGGCCGTCAGCCTGGCTCCCGAAACCAGCGTCACCGACGGGCACAGCGGTAGCAGCAGTGGCAGATGGGTGGCCAAGGAACGGAGCGGCTTACACAGACTGGCGGAAAAGGCTGCCTAATAACCACGGCCATGATTAGCTTGATGTGGGGAAAAAGCCTAAATGTCGGTCTAAGGAACATAGTTAGGCTTCTCCGTGATGATTTTGACACTTTTCCTGCAAGAAAAGGCTGCATAGATATCTTTGCTAAATCCTTTGTTACCTTTAGAAAAACAAATAATTTGAAGAAATTATATTCTCTTTAATTTTGAACTGTGTAATATTTATATATACAGAAAATAAATGGAATATATATAAGTTGCGAAGTATAATAATCGTGGTAAATAATACTTTATGAGAATTTTAAACTGGTCCTTTCCCATTCGTGAGATTTTTGCTCCTTATTTCCAAGCAGCGAAGTAGAGACATTTAAATACAGCCATAAAAATGGCGCGTTTGCACGCACACACCTCGGCTTCTTCCGTCCAGCACCGCCCTGAGTCTGGGGCCTGTGTGCTGGAGTGTGCATGGCACAGCATGCAGCTCCGGAGGCCACTGGGCAGTGATCCCTTCTCCAGCTTCCCTTTATCCAAACGAGCTGAGTTATTGATTTACCTGCTTTGAACCTAAGTTGTTATTTTGTTTCTCTTACTGGTACAGATACCTGAAACAGGATTGCTTCTCAGTTACTTTTTCCCTTCTATTTAGTGATCTCCAGTAACTACCAGACCTGTCTTGGCCTTCTGATGCATTACCCACTCATCGGGGACGTTCACTCACTGATTCTTAAGGCTCTGTTCCTTCGGGACCCGAAGGTAAGCTTCCCAAGCGGGATGTGCACAGGGTTAAGTGGGATGAAAAATTGGCATCTCCTCATGACTCTAAGGATTCGTGATGTAAAATTTGCGTAGTGGCAGATGAATCACCTGCTGAAAGAATTTGCCTTAGAGTCGCAAGCCAACACTCCCGTGCCTGGTGGGCGAGCAGCTCAGCGGGCAGACTTAGAGGACGCCGGCTGAGAGGTAGGAGCGCGCTCTGTTGTCATTCAGAAGGGCCTCCTGCCTGCCTGCTCCCTTGGGAACCCAGGACGTGGCTGAGTACCCGCTTCTGCTGGGAACCATACTTGGTGACCATCAGCTTCCCACACGGAGCCAAAACTGACCCTAGTAGAACCTTGAGGATCATGTGAAGACCAAGACATCAGAGCTCTAAAAAAAACACCCGTTTTCTAAGAGTTTATAATGTAATGAAATACTAAGTTATTTCATATTATGAATGTATATTTATTATGTGGGTTAAGAGTAACCTAATGAAGGAAAGATCTAAATTTTGCACTTAAGTGACCAAAATTTTCTTTATACTCCAGAGAAAAAGTGGGTTCTTTTACAACTAATGTTACATTTCTTGAAAATAAGAACATTACGTGATCTAAAAAAAAAAAACTGTCCTTGATGCTTCAGAGCCAAACAGAAATACTGGATGGAGCGTGAGAGAGGCAGCCTGGGACAGGAGGCCTCAGTGCCGGGCGGCGGGTGGTAACCCGGCCCTTGGCTCTCTGGCAGGGCCCCTGCAGTCCTGCTGGCCGCAGTGCAACTGTCTCTGAGTCAGTCTGTCTGCGGGTCCGCTGCCAGGGTGCTGTCTGATCGATGTGGGCCTCCGAGTCCACCGTGATCCTGATTCTGAGACATTTCTGTCCTTGCCTCAGTTGTTGACCTCAACCTTTGAGCTTGGTTTAAAATTTTTGTTTTTCTTGTGCCTATTTCTAATGTGCCTATTAATGCCTATGTGCATTCTCAGAAATGCACAATTTTTATATCATTTCTCCTGCACAAAATTTCATTATGTATCAGAAACATAATCCATCAATTCTCTGATACATAGGTAGCTTATCTTTTTTCTGGTAAGGTTTAGGAGTCAGACTATGAAAAACATAAAGTCCCATATTTTTTATGTGTATGTAGGCTGTAGAAGTATATATTTTTAATATGAAATAGCCAAGATTAGTGGCATATCTATAAAAGGAGTAAAGAATGAAGTTGCTGGTCAATGAGGTATCTGAGTTTTGATCTACAGACTTATGGTAAATTCTGCCTGCTCAGCACTGGGAATTATCAGTCATACAGAGTGGGACAAAAATTGCTAAAATAGCCATTTGAATTATCCATTTGTGTGATTTGTTTGGTTTAATTGAAAGGAGAAATGAATCTGTTACGTAAACCATCCATCTTGTTTTTTCCTAGCTATGGTTGTCCTTCCTAGAAACCATTTATGCTTATAGTTGCAGAATTCTAATACTAAACTAATCAGTGTTATTAGCAGAATCTGTGATTCTAGAATGCTTTTGAGCTCAAGAAGGTGGTAGACGGATCTCCCCTTGTGGTCCAGTGGATAAGACTGCAGTGCAGTGCAGGGTGCTCGGGGTCAGTCCCTACTCAGGGAGCTAGATCCGCAGCTACGGCCCGGAGTGTGTGTATACACACACACATAGAGAGAGAGAAGAAGAGAGAGAGAATAATGAAACCAGTTCTACAAGCATTAAATTCTTCTGTAAGCTTTAAGAGAAAAAAAAAATAGCATAAAAAGGTATCTAAAAAACAGTATTCCTCACTTTTACATTCAGGGTCTTACCAAGTAAAAACAATCAAGGTAAGTATCCAAAAGTTAGGACCTTAAACTGGTATTTCTGAGACATGAGAAGCTGGGCATGGGGTCATGTTGAAAAAGCTTTTGAGAACCCAGTCACGGCGTGGTGACGTCTGTGAGGGAAAATAAAGACAGCCGCAACATTTTAAGGGGGTTTCAGTTGGCCAGCCCAGCGAGGCGGGAGTTGAGCTGAGCGTATGTAATGCTGGCCCACCGACTTTATCAGTGCGTGTCAAATGATAACTGACATCACTCGGCACTGGTGCCGACTGGAGGTCTGTTGCAGGGTGGGGTCCTGGGTCTAACCAGGAGCCTGAGCTAGGAATCCGGACACCGGTTCAAGTCTTGACTCTCCTACCACACATCCTGTCATCTGGTGAAATCCACACTTCCTGAGTCTTGGTCTTCTCTTGTGTTGAATTACTTTGCTTCTGATAACCCACCCATGCAGAGCAGCCTTTGACCATAAAGAACTGACTTCTAATGATATAATAAGATCGAAGACACAAGTGGAAAAAAAAAAAAAGTTTACGCATATATTCTAAAACTCCCCAAGCAGATATGTAGCTCATGTCAATTATGAACTCATAGAGGAGGCCATGGACAGTTCAGTTCAGTTCAGTCACTCAGCCGTGTCCGACTGCTTGTGACCCCATGAATTGCAGCACACCAGGCCTCCCTGTTGGAGAAGGCAATGGCAACCCACTCCAGTACTCTTGCCTGGAAAATCCCATGGGCAGAGGAGCCTGGAAGGCTGCAGGCCATGGGGTCGCTAAGAGTCGGACACGACTGAGCAACTTCACTTTCATTTTTCACTTTCATGCATTGGAAAAGGAAATGGCAACCCACTCCAGTGTTCTTGCCTGGAGAATCCCAGGGACGGGGGAGCCTGGTGGGCTGCCATCTATGGGATCGCACAGAGTTGGACACAACTGAAGCGACTTAGCAGTAGCAGCAGCAGGCCTCCCTGTCCATCACCAACTCCCAAACTCATGTGCATCGAGTTGGTGATGCCATCCAGCCATCTCATCCTCTGTCGTCCCCTTCTCCTCCTACCCCCAATCCCTCCCGGCATCAGGGTCTTTTCCAATGAGTCAACTCTTCGCATGAGGTGGCCGAAGTATTGGAGTTTCAGCTTCAGCATCAGTCCTTCCAATGAACACCCAGGACTGATCTCCTGGGAGGGAATAAAGAGAGGAGGAACAGGTGTTGCTAGTACCCCACCTCATCCTCTGAAAATCCAGACATCAGAGTGCTTTTGATGTTTCCTGTGTATTAGCAGCAATGGAACACTTAAATCAGAGTGAGTATATACACAGAGGCAGATCTCTGTAAGCTAGTGCAAAGAAGAGGTTTGAAGGGCGGGAGTTTGCTCCCCATGTCCCAGCTTCACGAGGCCGTTGTGATTAGCGCTGCTGACAGACACAGTAAGACAGGAATGAACACGCAGCTCCGGGCCTCCCTGGTTCATCGTCAGCCTTCAGAGGAGCGCCTCGTCCTCCCGCTAGCCCTCAGTCCCAGTGGAGACTGCTCAGTTGAGGACAGACGGTAGTAGGGCCCGAGACACTGGGCTGTTACTTGTTCTCCATCAGATGTAGGCAGACGGTAGTAGGGCCCGAGACACTGGGCTGTTACTTGTTCTCCATCAGATGTAGGCAGACGGTAGTAGGGCTCGAGACACTGGGCTGTTTCTTGTTCTCCATCAGATGTAGGCCTTGCTGGGAAACTCCGTCTCATCCCAGCAGACTGAGGTGAGGGGCCTGGACACTAACCACAGGCTCATACTCCTCCACGCCTCCAAGCCCTTTGCCATGCTTGGTTTGGTCCTCACTCCAAGCTCCGAGTCGGGCAGAGCGGGTTATCTCTCCTCTTGCTTTTTCAGTGCAGAGGGATTAAAGCCATGTGGCTTTCCCCGGGCCAAGCTGCCTACAGGCGTGCAGACCAGCTAGAGCGGTTCCAGGCCCTGCTTCTGCTCACCCCGTCCTGAGAGTCTGAGCATCTGCTCTCCCTTCTCCAGGAAGGCCTTCCAGGCTCAGATAAGCAGGTGTTTTCCCTTTGAGTGCCCTCAGCACCTTAGTTTAGCGATTTGCGTAATCGCTGAATCATAGGTTAGCGATTTGCTTGTATCTTTTATCAGTTATCTCTCCTCAGGATCCTCTCATTTGACAGCTTTAGTCTTGTGTCCTGCAGTGGTTGCTCTTAAGAAAACAGTGGTAAATTGAATGCTGACTCTAGTCTGGGTGGATCTCACCTCACCTGTTTTCACCTCCCTCCACCATATCCACATTCCACAGAAACCCTGGTCAGTGGTATATTTGTCAGCTGTCATTTTTATCAAGACAGTGAAGAGACCCTAAGTCTGAAGTTAAAGGACATCTAGTTCCTTAGTTCGCTATCAGACAGAATTATTTGAAAACCTGTTACTACCCTCAGATACCATGGAACAAAGCAGACACAACAAAGAATCCAGTCAGTATATTTCACTTAGACTGTGAGAATTCCAGAACTGCAAAGAACCAAGAGAGTCTGACCACCTTCTTCTGTGTGCGAGCTGAGGATGAGAGTGGAGCTGAGGGCGTATGCAAGGCCGTGCAGCTTGTCAGCAGCAGATCAAGGGGCAGAACCCAGCCAGGTCTTTCAGCCTCCTTCCTGCCGGAGACATGTAGCTTGTATTAGTCTTAAAAATGTAGAGTCTTGGTTACTGATACTTCTCATGTAGATTCTTTTATTTATAGTAGTAGGTGTTTATGTGCATCTGTAGTGAGTGAGACGGAGGTGTTTGTGAGTGACCCAGGAACTACTTGCAGTGTGGTCAAATGTGTGAAGAGACTGGGCATCACATGTCTGTAGCGCCCTCTCCTCCGTTCCCCTTACCCTGCGGTTTCTGTTCTTGGCTCTTCAGACCACACTCTGGATGCATGGTTTCCTGTCTTTTGTTATGTTAGAATCACTGAGCAGATTTCCAAAAGCAATCCACTAAATGAAGTGGGGGATGGAAGGAGGGCAGTCTGAAAAATATGAAGGGATTAAAAACATTGTTCTAACTAGTTGTTCAAATTCCAAAAAAAATTTAAAAACCCAATTAGAAACAAAAGTCATAGAGAATGTGAGCATATTGTGTTCCTTAAATAACCAGATGTTCTTTCCTTCCTGAAGGCAGTAAAGGCTCGGAATAAAAGGTTTAAAACTACTGTTTTAAGTTAACTGTGAATTTTGCAAATCTGCTTTTACCCTTCAGCAAATAAAATTCTAATACGGAAACATAAGCAAAGTCATTTTCATTTTTTGGTCCTCTCTTATTTGTGTTGTATGTTGAGTGCTAACCTTATCACAAAGACTTATTACAGATGAAATACAGTACATTGATTAACACTGTAGATTATTCCGCAAAAATTTGACAGCCGTTTGAAAACTAGAATATTGTCAAAAAATTATTTCCGGTAAGTTCGCAAGCATCTCTTTTAGCAGTGACTGTTACTGTTTATGGGAGAAAACTGCTAGAAATAAGATAACTTAATTCTGTAGTCATTCTTGTACACAAAAACTTCCTATAAAACATAGTGTACAATGTTCTTGGGCTTGGCCAGTTCTGATTTGGCTTTTGTTTGGATTTATGTTAGACTTTGCTTTTTAAATTATAAAATCCAAATACTCAGATTTTATGCCGGTAATAGATTTTTATTTTTTTAATTCCAAAACCCTCACTGTACATGCAACTTTTTTTTTTAATGTCAAATGTCATTTTACTAAAATGTCATATATCAGAATTGAAATGATAAGTGGATTCAAGCCTGGTGATGATGATAGAAGATGCTTCACTCTGGCAATGCCATTATAATATCTTCTTCTCTGAACAGGGAAGGACCTAAAACCACACACACTGACTCTTTGAGAGTGCACATTGTCCATTTATCTACTTTTTCTAATGTTCTTGTCGAAGGTTCTGTTCAGATTTCCTAGGATACTCTTTGTGTGATTTTGTTATAGAAAGAATGTGTTACTTCTGGTTTTGTCGTCCTTTTTCCCCCTCTAAGAGCTGAAGCCGTTCCCTGAAATCTGCCTTTCTTGAAGAGTCGTATTTCTGTGTGTTTTCTCTCTTAGTGTCCAAAAGCGGGTGTTTTTTTCTTTGTATCTACACATGACTCTATATTGCTCTTTTTATCACTAGATTTTAACCAGCTGAATGTTTACTGTAGTTAATATTTAGGTATTGGTGATTCCTCAGTTATGTTTTCACATTCAATCAGAAATATAGACTTTTTGAAATAGACTAACCTTAAAATCCTCAAGTTTTACTTCTGAGTAAATAGTGGTTTTCAACAATCTATAAAAGAGTAATCAAAATATCTTTATTGAGCCAGTATTTGAGTTGGTTATTTATTATGTTCAGACATTTCATACAGCAGAATTATGTGTTTCTCTAAACTTATTAAGGGTTTCCTAGGGCCTTTAATAATTCTGGATTCGTTTTCTAAAAGTATTGTGAGTCTGTCATTCAGCAGACCTTCACCGCGCGTCGCCCTGCACGGGCACTGCTCAGCTGCGGGCCACATTGAAGGTGGACAGAGAAAGGAAAGAACAACGGCCCTTCCCATAACAGGCAAGCAGAGAAAGTGCTCAGTTTGTCGCGTGTTACAGAAGGTGTGAATAGGATGTCATCCTTAAAGTGAGAAGAGGGGGAAGAATCTGACTAGATGAAGACCTCTGTGGGTTGGTCTAAAGGCTCTCTCTAAGGAGGTACCATTTCAGGTGAGAACTGTTGGAGAGGAAGGAACTATGCAGCCAAAGAGCAGGGAAAGACGCCTCCAAGAAAGGGAACAGCAAACACAGACGCCACGGGAGGAAGGAGCTGGGACGGTCAGTGGAGCCAGAAGGCCAGCGAAACTCCCGGGCCTGCCTGAGACACGGCTGGGCCCTAGGACTGATAGCGGAGCCAGGAGGCCAGCGAAACTGCCCGGGGCCTGCCTGAGACACGGCTGGGCCCTAGGGGCTGCGAGAAGCTCCAGAAAGACACTGGGCTCCTGACGGCTCTGCCTGATGGTTAAGACCCCTTATCATAGACGACTCTTGCTCTCAGGCAGAAGTGCCAAAAACTCTTCTTAAAGGAGCTCCTCACCCCTTGGTAAAACACGTTCATTTAGTCAGACCTCCAGGAAAACACACCCATTTATTCAAACCTCTACACTGAAAAGGCAAAATGATAGGATACTGAAAGAACTCCCCAGGTCAGTAGGTGCCCAGTATGCTACTGGAGATCAGTGGAGAAATAACTCCAGAAAGAATGAAGGGATGGAGTCAAAGCAAAAACAATACCCAGTTGCAGATGTTACTGGTGATAGAAGCAAGGTCCGATGCTGTAAAGAGCAATATTGCATAGGAACCTGGAATGTCAGGTCCATGAATCAAGGCAAATTGGAAGTGGTCAAACAGGAGATGGCAAGAGTGAACGTCAACAATCTAGGATTCAGCGAACTAAAATGGACTGGAATGGGTGGATTTAACTCAGATGACCATTATATCTACTACTATGGGCAGGAATCCCTTAGAATAAATGGAGTAGCCATAATGGTCAACAAAAGAGTCCGAAATGCAGTACTTGGATGCAGTCCCAAAAATGACAGAATGATCTGTGTTCGTTTCCAAGTGGCACCCACTCCAGTACTTTTGCCTAGAAAATCCCATGGATGGAGGAGCCTGGTAGGCTGCAGTTCGTGGGGTCGCTAGAGTCGGACACGACTGAGCGACTTCACTTTCACTTTTCACTTTCATGCATTGGAGAAGGAAATGGCAACCCACTCCAGTGTTCTTGCCTGGAGAATCCCAGGGAGGGGAAGCCTGGTTGGCTGCCGTCTATGGGGTCGCACAGAGTCGGACATGACTGAAGCGACGCAGCAGCAGCAGCCAAGTCTATGCCCCAACCAGTAACACTGAAGAAGCTGAAGTTGAACGGTTCTATGAAGACCTCCAAGACCTGTTAAAACTGACACCCCAAAAAGATGTCCTTTTCATTATAGGGGACTGGATTGCAAAAGTAGGAAGTCAAGAAACACGTGGGTTAACAGGCAAATTTGACCTTGGAATACAGAATAAAGCAGGGGCAAAGGCTAATAGAATTTTGCCAAGAGAACCGACTGGTCATAGCAAACACCCTCTTCCAACAACACGAGAGAAGACTCTACACATGGACATCACCAGATGGTCAACACCGAAATCAGATTGATTATATTCTTTGCCAAAGATGGAGAAGCTCTATACTCTCAGCAAAAACAAGACCGGGAGCAGACTGTGGCTCAGATCATGAACTCCTTATTGCCAAATTCAGACTTAAATTGAAGAAAGCAAGGAAAACCACTAGACCATTCAGGTATAACCTAAATCAAATCCCTTATGATTATACACTGGAAGTGAGAAATAGATTTAAGGGCCTAGATCTGATAGATAGAGTGCCTGATGAACTATGGACTGAGGTTCATGACATTGTACAGGAGACAGGGATCAAGACCATCCCCATGGAAAAGAAATGCAAAAAAGCAAAATGGCTGTCTGGTGAGGCCTTACAAATAGCTGTGAAAAGAAGAGAAGTGAAAAGCAATGGAGAAAAGGAAAGATATAAGCATCTGAATGCAGAGTTCCAAAGAATAGCAAGGAGAAAAAGCCTTCCTCAGCAATCAATGCAAAGAAATAGAGGAAAACAACAGAATGGGAAAGACTAGAGATCTCTTCAAGAAAATTAGATATACCAAGGGAACAGTTCATGAAAAGATGGGCTCGATAGAGGACAGAAATGGTATGGACCTAACAGAAGCAGAAGATATTAAGAAGAGGTGGCAAGAATACACGGAAGAACTGTACAAAAAAGATCTTCATGACCAAGATAATCACGATGGTGTGATCATTCACCTAGAGCCAGACATCCTGGAATGTGAAGTCAAGTGGGCCTTAGGAAGCATCACTACGAACAAAGCTAATGGAGGTGATGGAATTCCAGTTGAGCTGTTCCAAATCCTGAAAGATGATCCTGTGAAGGTGCTGCACTCAATATGCCAGCAAATTTGGAAAACTCAGCAGTGGCCACAGGACTGGAAAAGGTCAGTTTTCATTCCAGTCCCAAAGAAAGGCAATGCTAAAGAATGCTCAAACTACTGCACAATTGCACTCATCTCACACACTAGTCAAGTAATGCTCAAAGTTCTCCAAGCCAGGCTTCAGCCATATGTGAACCATGAACTTCCAGATGTTCAAGCTGGTTTTAGAAAAGGCAGAGGAACCAGAGATCAAATTGCCAACATCCGCTGGATCATGGAAAAAGAAAGAGAGTTCCACAAAAAAACATCTATTTCTGCTTTATTAACTATGCCAAAGCCTTTGACTGTGTGGATCACAATAAACCATGGAAAATTCTGAAAGAGATGATGGGAATACGAGACCACCTGACCTGCCTCTTGAGAAACCTATATGCAGTTCAGGAAGCAACAGTTAGAACCAGATATGGAACAATGGACTGGTTCCAAATTGGGAAAGGAGTACGTCAAGGCTGTATATTGTCACCCTGCTTATTTAACTTATATGCAGAGTACATCATGCAAAATAACAGGATGTATGAAGCATAAGCAGGAATCAAGATTTCCAGGAGAAGAATCAATAACCTTAGACATGCAGATGACACCACCCTTAATGTAGAAAGTGAAGAAGAACTGAAGAGCCTCTTGATGAGAATGAAAAAGCTGGCTTAAAGCTCAGCATTCAAAAAACAAAGATCATGGCATCCAGTCCTATCACTTCCTGGCAAATAGATGGGGAAACAATGAAAACAGTGACTGACTTTATATTTTTGGGACTGCGAAATCACTGCAGATGGTGACTGCAGCCATGAAATTAAAAGACACTTGCTCCTTAGAAGAAAAGCTATGACCAACCTAGACAGCATATTAAAAAGCAGAGACATTACTTTGCCGACAAAGGTCCGTCTAGTCAAAGCTATGGTTTTTCCAGTGGTCATGTATGGGTGTGAGAGTTGGTCTATAAAGAAAGCTGAGTGCCGAAGAATTGATGCTTTTGAACTGTGGTGTTGGAGAAGACTCTTGAGAGTCCCTTGGACTGCAAGGAGATACAACCAGTCCATCCTAAAGGAGATCAGTCCTGAATATTCATTGGAAGGACAGATGCTGAAGCTAAAACTCCAATACTTTGGTTACCTGATGTGAAGAACTGACCCAGTTGAAAAGACCCTGATGCTAGGAAAGATTGAAGGCAGGATGAGAAGTGAGCAACAGAGGATGAGATGGTTGGAAGGCATCACCGACTCGATGGACATGAGTTTGAGCAACCTCCGGGAGTTGGTGACGGACAGGGAGCCCTGGCGTGCTGTAGTCCATGGGGTTGCAAAGAGTTGGACACGACTGAGCAACTGAACTGAACTGAACAACTCCTCTTCCCTTTCTCCTTTGATAACCATAGGTTTGTTTTCTATGTCTGTGAGTCTGTGCTTTGTAAGTAAGTTCATTTGTATAAGTTTTAGATTGCACACATAAGCAATATCGTGTTTGTCTTTGTGTCTTACTTCATGCAGTGTGGTCATCTGTAGGTCCATCCGTGGTGCTGCGAGAGGCATATTTCGGGCTTTTTGTGGCTGAGTGTTACTCTGTAGTTATGTGTTCCGCGTCTTCTTTATACATTCATCTTTGAACACGTGTAGGTTGTTTCCATGTCTTGATTCTTATACAGAGTACTGCTGTGAACATTGGAGTATATATTTCTTTTCAGACTACAGCTTTCTCCGAATGTATGCCCAGGAGTGGGATTGCTGAATCACACAGTAGCTCTGTTTTTAGTTTTTTAAGGAAACTTCCTGCTGTTCTCTATAGTGGCTACACCAATTTACATTCCCACCAACAGTGTGGAAGGGTTCCTTTTTCTCCATACTCTCTCCAGAGTTTATTATTTGTAGACTTTTTGATGACGGCTCTTCTGAGCTGTGTGAGGTGATACCTCCTTGTAGTTTTAACACGCTTTTCTCTGACATTTAGCAGTGTCAAGCATCTTTTCGTGTGCCTCTTGGCTCTGTGGATGCCTTCTTTGGAGAAATATCTATTTAGATCTGCCCATTCGTTGATTGAGTTTTTTAGTCTTTTGATGTTGAGCTCTGTGAGCTGTTTGTATATTTTGGAGATTAATTCCTTATGGGTTGCATTGTTTGCAAATATTTTCTTTCATTCTGTAGATTGTCATTTATTTTGTTTGTGGTTCCCTTTGCTATGCTAAGTCACTTCAGTCGTGTCTGACCCTGTGTGACCCCATAGATGGCAGCCCACCAGGCTGCCCCATCCCTGGGATTCTCCAGGCAAGAACACTGGAGTGGGTTGCCATTTCCTTCTCCATTGCATGGAAGTGAAAAGTGAAAGTGAAGTCACTCAGTCGTGTCCAACCCTCAGCAACCCCATGGACTGCAGCCCACCAGGCTCCTCCGTCCATGGGATTTTCCAGGCAAGAGTACTGGAGTGGGGTGCCATTGCCTTCTCCATCCCTTTGCTGTGCAAAAGCTTTTAAGTTTAATTAGGTTCCGTTTGTTTATTTTTGTTCTCCTTTCCATTACTCTAGGAGATGGATCCAAAAACATATTGCTGTAATTTACATCAGAGTGTTCTATCTATGTTCTCCTCTAGGAGTTTTATAGTATTCAGTCTTACATTTAGGTCTTTAATCCATTTTAAGTTTATTTTTGTGCATTGAGAATGTCCTAATTTCACTTATTTTTACAGGTGGTCTAGTTTTCCAAGCACTGCTTATCAAAGAGACTGTCTTTTCTCTATTGTCTCTTCTTGTCTCCTTTGTCATAGATTAGTTGACCCAGGTGTATGGGTTTATCTCTGGACTTTCTGTCCTATTGCACTGATATGTATTTGGTTTTGTGCCAGTACCATGCTGTTTTGCTTATTGCAGCTTTGTAATATGTTCGGAATTTAAAGAACCTGAGTCCTCCAGCTCCATTTTCTTTCTCAAGATTGCTTTGGGTGTTTGAGGTTTTTTGTTTCCATAACAATTTTTTAAATTTGGGGTTATAGTTCTGTGACAAATGCCATTGGTAATTTGGTTGGGATTGCACTGAGCCTATAGACTGCATTGGGTAGTACAGTCGTTTTGAAAAGATCGATTCTTACAGTCCAAGCATTGGTGCATCTCTCCATCTGTTTCTGTCAAGTTTGACTTCTTTCATCAGTGTCTTACAGTTTTCAGAGTATAAGTCTTCTGCCTCCTTAAGGAAGTTTATTCCTTAGTATTTTATTCTTTTTGATGTGACGTTAAGAGGGATTGTTTCCTTAATCTCTGTTTTTGATCATTCCTTGTTAGTGTGTAGAAATGCAGCATAATTCTGTGTCCTGCAGCTTAACCAGATTCATTGATGAGCTCGTAGTTCTCTGGTAGTGTCTTTAGGATTTTCTATGTACAATATCATATCATCTGCAAACAGTGACAGTCTTACTTCTTTTCCCATTTGGATTCCTTTTTTTCCCTCGTATTGCTGTGGCTAGCAGCAATAAGTGAATTTTGCCGCTTCCAAAATTATGTTGAATAAAAGTGGCAAAACTGGACATCCTTGCCTGGTTCCTGATCTTAGAGGAAATGCTTTCAGCCTGCTCCACTGAGTGTGGTGTCAGCCGTGGGTTTGGCATACAGGACTTGTGTTATCTTAGAGGAAATGCTTTCAGCCTGCACGACTGCGTGTGGTGTCAGCCGTGGGTTTGGCGTACAGGACTTGCGTCATCTTAGAGGAAATGCTTTCAGCCTGCACCACTGCGTGTGGTGTCAGCCGTGAGTTTGGCGTACAGGACTTGCGTCATGTTAGAGGAAATGCTTTCAGCCTGCACCACTGAGTGTGGTGTCAGCCGTGGGTTTGGCGTACAGGACTTGCGTCATCTTAGAGGAAATGCTTTCAGCCTGCACCACTGCGTGTGGTGTCAGCCGTGAGTTTGGCGTACAGGACTTGCGTCATGTTAGAGGAAATGCTTTCAGCCTGCACCACTGAGTGTGGTGTCAGCCGTGGGTTTGGCGTACAGGACTTGCGTCATCTTAGAGGAAATGCTTTCAGCCTGCACCACTGCATGTGACGTCAGCCGTGGGTTTGGCGTATAGGACTTGCGTTATGTTGACGTAGGTTCCCACTGTGCACACTTCTTAGAGACTTTTTATCATAAATGTTGAAATTTCATCAATAACTTTTTCTGTATCTATTAAGATCATCATATGGTTTTTATTCTTCAGTTTGTTAATGCGGTTATCATGCTAATTGATTTGTAGATATTGAAAAATCCTTGCATTCCTGGGGTAAATCCCACCTAATCATGGTGTATGATCCTTATAATGTATTGTTAATTGAATTGCTAGTATTTTGTTGAGAATTTTTACATCTATGTTCATCAGTGGAATTGGTCTGTAGTTTTCTTTGTTTATGGAATCTTCAGGCACTAATTTTTTAAAATACATCACATGTGTAGGATATCCTATTTGGTGGTAGTTTATTAGGCATTAATTTATATAACGTTTCAACTTCTGTGCTGTTATTTAACATAAGTAAATGTTTTATGTTTAAGTAAAAAGTTGATGTGAAAAGTACTTTTTTCCAGTGATTTTTGCAAGATTTATTGGCTAAAGTGTGGCTTGTCGTAACAACATTTGCTCAAAATAAGCAACGTTTGTTTACATCTTTAAAGTCACTCTTGAAAAGTTCACTGATTTTTTTTTTTATTGTGGGTGGCCAAAGAGAGCTGTGAAACTGTGGTGAAGAGTGCTCTGAATGTTTTAGAGGAAAGAGTTTCTTTACTGAAAGACCAATTATCATGGTGATTTACTTTTTCTCAAATAAGTAAAGAAGAGACTAAAATCCATGGTTAATTCTGTTCTCATTAACAATACACGAAACAAAATTTATAAACCAGTTCTCTGCTTTATAGTTGCTGTTTTACAAGTAAAGGCAAAATCTTGGCTTTTACAGAGACATATTTATTTTATAAATAAATATTTATAAACCTTCTTAATAGCTTTCAAAGCTGTTAATCCTATGCATGTCAGCTTAGAAAGGCAGTGAGGCCACAAATGGACAGTGTGAAAGTGTTACAGCAGGTCGCAGGGAGGTGTCTGTGCCCTGCCCCACGGGCAAGGGGCAGTGGCCGCCCCGCCTCACCGCTGACCTGCCCTCACACAGTCAGAGAAGGCCCGGCCCGTCGTGCAGCCTTAGGTCAGATTCTAGGTGGACTGGCAAGACCGTAATTAGCCTATAATCTCTAAAGGTCGTTTCCAGTTCTAAGTGCAGAGAACCTAGCTAATCACTTATTTTTCTTCTTGTATATTGAGTGCCTTGTTCAGAAGGAAAAGGTGCTACTTTGAGTTCTTTGTCATCCTAATGTTATAGTTGAAAGAAATTGAAAGTTATAAATCACAAAGTATAACAAAAGGACACAATAGAAATTAAAACTGACACTAGAAAAAAAGAGCATAATTCTTTTTAATCTAAACAGTCGTAACCACAGTAAATACGCCATTTACTCCTTACGTATATTAACAGTGAACATCCTATTGGGCTTCCCCTAGTGCCTCAGCGGTAAAAAAATCCTCCTGCAATGCAGGAGGCGTGGGTTTGATCCCTGGGTCACAAAAATCTCCTGGAGGAGGAAATGGAAGCCTACTCCAGTAGTCTTGCCTGAAATTTCTCCTGGACAGAGGAGCCTGGCGGGCTGTAATCCAAAGGGTCACAAAGAGTTGGGCACAAGTGAGCACGCAGACATCTTATAGCTGATTTAAAGCGTTAAATGTATTGAATTTATAGAAGTCAATACACTCAAGTAGTTAACTGCATAATCATAATCGATTTACTGTTTTATTTCAATAATTTGAACACAAATCCAAAACAAAACACAGAATATTTTATCATGGGGAACTTTTCAGTTTATTTTTCCCAGTTCAAGCACTTCCGTGGCTCCATCCTGGGATATGAGTTGGTTTCTGTGCTGCAGGTGGGTTCTGAGCTGCTCGCATGACCTTGGAGCGGCACCCCCACCCACCCGTGCCAGAACCCCCCCTTCCCGGGCCCCGGCAGAGGCCTGGGGGCTGTTGGGGGGCCTGACTGCGTTTGCCGTGTGAATAAGGCTCTCACATGTCCTGAGTGACTGTTCCTCAGTGTCTTCCTGTGATTTGGAATGCTCCTTAATTTCCTTGGGCAATTGTCCGCGTTTTGAAGAGGAGCCTCTGGTTCATTTCTCCACATTGTTTCCTTCTTCAAAATGCTACTTTTATAAATTCAGCCAGAACTGCCGAGCTCCCACTGTGTACCAGTAATATCCAAAGTTCCAGAATTCCCCAGACATCTTGGTTGAAACCTGTAAGGAAGGATGAACAGGCGGTGTGGCCAGTGAGAGGAGTAAGACCCACTTGCCTGGTTCCCCACCCTCCTGTGAGTCCTCACTGACACGCGTGTCCCCTCAGCGAGCCCTGGGCCCGTCACCTGCAGACCGCCGGTGCCCACTCCTCATGGCCCCCGCACCCGGATCGCGGCAGTCATCACCTTCTGTCACAGTCAGTAGTTCACTTATCTGTCATGTTCCGCTGTAAAGATTTTTCTGTCTTCCTCTGACAATACATCACCTCCGTGGAGGCAGTGCTTTTAGTCTGCTTTATATTCTTACCAAAATACTGACAATAATAAAGGAAGGGAAGAAGGGTGACTGAGGAGAAACTATGGTCTCCATGACAGTGACATTTAGCAGGCGTTGACTGCCAGTACTGGGGATGCAGTAAGTCAGGGAGACAGGGCACAGAGTCTGCAGGTAACGGTGGATCTTAACAGGCGTGCCAGACAGGCACCGCCAGGAGCCTGTGCACAGGCAGACCCCTCACAACCGCAACGTGAACAGTCTGCCGTAGGGTCCAGAAGTCTCTGTCCGTAACTGTTCTGAAATCGCCTGGTCTCAGATGATACTTGAAGAAATAAACATGAGCTTAAGAGAAAAGCTACTGCCCAACCTGAAAGCCGAGCCAGTGCTTTCAGAAATGGAGTGCATCTGTGCACGGTGCCTACACAGTGGGCATCAGAGGAACAGGAAGAAAGGAGTGGGGCTTCTGCTTATTTGCATCTTTCTGCAGAAGAAAGCGAAACCAAGCTTTGCCTTGTGGTGTGTAGATCAGCATTGTGGCCTCAGGCAGCCCTGGTGTCACTGGCCTCCCACCACCTGTCGGGTCTGCTGAGGGGGGAGGCCCTCCCCACAAGGCCACGGAGTGACCGCTGCCTGCCATTAACTGCTCCATGTGCCCGATTACAGGGTCATGCAGATGACAGTTTCTTAATGCCATATTTATTCCGGTGTTTAAAAGATGTTGGGGCCATGAACATCTATTGTGGGTTTGCCCCATATCTTCTGCTAATAACAGTTGCCCAACATAACTTCTGTTTGAAAAACATACTTCAAAATTGCTTACCTCTAATGTGATGACAGGTAACTGTCAGTATTAAGGAACCATGCAAATATTTTTGAATAAACAATTTGTCTCTTCGAGGTAATGATGACATTTTAATAATGAGTGAAAATAAAGAGCTTTATCAGAGAAACTCGTGCTACTGGACAGTTTGAAACTGTATATTTGGAAGTTTCATCTATTTGTGATGTTCTGGCCAAAAACAATTTAAATGTATCACTTATTTACATCTCTCAAACTACACTAAAAGGTATGGAAAGGATTTTCTAACTTGCTTTCGAATCTTCAAAATGAAGAGAGAAAGTCAGGTTTGAACCCATTTTTTTTATTTAAATAGAGAAATGTGACATCTTCCAAGTAAATTTTAAGAAGAGCTGAATGGGGCTTCCCTGGTGGCTCAGTGGCAAGGAATCCGCCTGCCAGTATAGGAGATGGGGGTTCAGTCCTTGACCCGGGGGATCCCATGTGCCATGGAGCCACCGAGCTCGTGTGCCACAGGTGCCCAGCCTGCGCCCTGGAACCAGGAGCTGCGCTGCTGAGGCCGCACATGGCAAGGGAAGCTGCTCCAGTGAGGAGCCTGCGCACCAGCAACAGGAGAGCAGCCCCACGCGCCTCAGCCAGAGGGAAAGCCTGTGCAGCAGTGGAGACCAGCACAGCCAGAAATAAGATTGAATAAAAAGGAGAGCAGGGTGACGACTAATGCTAGGTGTTGACTTGACTGGGATGCAAAGATAGCTGGTCAGACACCCCTTCTGTGTCTGTGAGGCTGTTCCTGGAAGTGCTGAGCCCTGGATCGCTAGACCAGGTCAAGAAGATTCTCCCAAAGAGTGCACACAGGCGCGTCCAGGCCCTTGAGGGCTCCAGGAGAAGGAAACGCCAAGGAAGGGCGTCCTTGAGCCGGGATGCCCTTCTTGTACACCTGAGCGCCGGGTTCGTGGCCCTCCAGCGTCTGACCCATCATCACTCCCCCTTCAACCTCCTCCATGTCCCTCTCCCTGCTTACTTGTCCCCCTTCTCAGACCTTGGAGCATGAACTGCATTACACCACTGGTGTTCCTGGTTCTGAAGTTTCCCAGTGGTCTATTTCAGCATATTTCACCTCCATAATCACATGAGCCAATAATAAAATCTCTTCTATATCTATGTGTATCCTCCTGGTTCTTTTTCTGCGGAGTACCCTGACTAATACAAGCTGATTAATATTAAAGAAGACAGGAGTTTTAGTAGCCAAATTTTAACAAAACCCTTGGCATCATTGATGAGTACCAAAATAAATACCATACTTTAACAAGGGCACCAACAATGGCCTTCCTTCATTCAGACCTGTATCTCTTTGTGAAGTAGCCTTCTCTGACTGTTGCAAAGCATTTAACCAAGTAAAGAAGCTTAGTCAATCACATTCCTACCATTGTAAATAGACTTTTAGGAAGAGCAACAGAATATAATAAGCATACTATTATAAAATTAAATATATTTTATCTCATGTAAAAACTTGTGCATATATTTTCTAATGTACATAACAGATAACTGCAAGTGGTACATGCATATGATTTGTAAATAAATAGACAGTGTTACATGTAAAGCCCCTTGATTTTAGGTAGCAAAGGCATAATCAAAGTTGAGAGACCCCTGCTCTAGACAAGTGTCTCCAGAAAGCAGATCCAGTCGATCCTGATGCCTTACCATTGAGAGAGCAGGACTGGCTCTGGGCGCACAGGTCTGGGCTCCCCCGCGCGTCCTTGAGCAGGGCCACTGGGCAGGCTGCAGGGTGGCCTACCCCCTGTCCTGTGAATGGAGGCGCCCTCCTGTGTCCCTCTGGTTAACCTGATGCTTTGCTGAATTCTGGACCGTTGATTCCACTGACAAGCAGGCCTGCTCCACCCTGGTACTCTTGCTTTTTCTCGTAACTTGCATTCGTCACGCAGTTTTTCTATATGATAGCTGCTGATGAAAAAGGCATTCCATTCAGTTATAGGAATGCTGTGTATCCTGTAATTTCTTTAGAGGTTGTTGGGACTTGGGATCATGTAATCACACCCGCGTCTCCTCCTCAGGCTGGGTGAGGGTGGGATGAAATGCCCCAGGTCACTCACAGCCCCGCGGCATAGCCTCCCCAGTACCTGCGGCCCCCTGCTGCTAGTCAGGCGCCGTCTGCTGCCTCACCCGCCTCGCTCACCATTCCCATACTCCCCATTTCCCTTTCTTCCTGGAAACAAGGAACTTGTTTCCTTGAATCTTCGTTTGTTCATGGTCTAAATACTGAGTTGGAAAATTGGTCTGTTGTTAATTGGTTTGCCAAATCCAGCCTCTAGGTTCAGAAAGTATTAATATTAAACCCAGTGAGATGGATGGGGAAAGTATATAAAAGTAATAATAATTACTGTTCTACAGTGAGATTGACCTTTGTTTTTTTCCATCAACCATACATCAGCAGCAGCTGCCGCCCAAGTGGGGGACGATAACGTAGGAATGAAAGTAAAGCCGTCAGGAGCGCCGGCTCACGGGCGAGAGCGACGGGGTGAGACGCAGAAGGCGGGGAGCGGTGCACACACGGATGTTGATGAGTGAGAGCTAAGGAGCAGGAAGAAGTCACCTGGGACAGCTTTCCTTCTTGACGTTTCTTTTGGAGAGTGCCGTGTGCGCCTGCCTCGGTGGTCACACTGCTTCGTTGTTGGAGTGTGTTAAATTGCAGTGTGTTACAGTTAGTTACCGTGTTCCCATGCTTTAGCACACTAGGTTTGTAACTTTCATACAAGTGACAATCCACTTTAGGTCAGGGGTGAGGCTATCTCAGGATCACCCAATTCTTGGGGCATCTGCCAGCTCTGCTGTTTCAGCTTTGACCTTCCAGGGTTGTCTAGCACATTGACCTCCCGACAGATGAGAAGACTAGTTGATTACTGAACCAAATGCTTGCCTGCTCGGCACAGCCGAACTGCCGACAGCAGGCTGTGGTGAAAGAACACGCAGCACTTCCTGCAGGGCTCCAAGCAAGCAGGACGGGCAGCCCGTGCCCAGAAGATCCCCCTGATGCCTCAGACCACGTGATGGCTTTCCGGAAGAGACTTTAAAGACAGGGTGAGGCTGGGCGGCAGGGTGTGGGGTCATGTTATGCAGTTCTCAGATTGACTGGCGTTAAGGCAAGGTTTCAAGCAGCATCAGCCTGGTTTCAGCCAGCCTAGAGTCTGTGTGCTTATGGTCAGTTTTCATCTGGAGAGCTCTGCTTCCTGTGAAAGCAACTTAGGAACGCGTGTCAGGCTTGCACTTGCGTCCCCTGACTCTGCTGCTGTTGCCAGTTCCCCACCCTAAGAGCTGTTCTTTATGTCTTCACATTCCATCATTAACTCTTTGCGTCAGCCTTTTGAGACTCAGGGTGGGCCTGGGAGACTAAAGACCTGTTACCTCCAAGGTCAGGGACATGGACCCCTGGAGTACGGGACACCGCTGTACATGGTTCCAGCTCCGCCTCCTCTTTGCTGCTCCTCAGTCCTGAGAGCAGGTTTGGGGAGAGAAAGGGAGCGTGGTTTTGGGTACAGAGGCTAATCGTAAAATCGGCAGAGGAGCTTCCTGAGGCTTCTCCTCTGCAGCGCTTCTTTAAAGCGTAATGAGAGAAGAGTTGATGCTGTTGCGTGGGACGGTAAGCCCTGCATCTGACCGTCATTGAGTCATAGGTGGCGCTGGTGGTGATTTGATTCTTTCTGGCCTGTTGTGGGGGCTTCCCCGGTGGTACTAGTGGTAAAGAACCTGCCTGCCAGTGCATATTAGATGTAAGAGATGCAGGTTCCCTGTCCCTGGGTTGGAAAGATCCCCTGGAGGAGGGCATGGCAACCCACTCCAGTATTCCTACCTGGAGAATGCCATGGACAGAGGAGCCTGGCGGGCTACAGTCCACGGGGTCGCAAAGAGTTGGACAGGACTAAAGCAGTTCAGCAGCATGCACGACCTTTTCTTGAAGTTCCTCTTGTGATGGAAGTGCTGATCCACAACTCCCCTTTCTCACTACAGCAGCCGAAACAGAGAGTACTTCAGATTATTGCACTTGTAGACGCTGTATGATGCCTACTTGGTTTGAGCTGTCTTTGTGGGAACAGCACCAAAGTAAGAAAATTTGAAGAAAGCAGAAAAATGTCAGGAATGCTTAGAGTTGTTTTTCATGAACTCAGGAAAGAGGTAAACCCTTTACCCTTATTTTTCTAGCCAGTATCTGAAGAATTCCTGTCAGACTTTCTCATAAAGGTTCTAACTTAATGTATCTATTATACATTCCACTAAAGAGGACCCACTGACAAGAGTATCAGCTATTAACTTGAGATCCAACTACTTAATTTACTTAATTAGTAATGTCTTATTTAAGCTCTCTTACTTGAACTTCCTTCCATTTGAGTTCTAGAGACTAAGTGACATACATAGGAAGCAGTATTTGAAATAGCACTGAACAAAAACTAAAATTTCAGAATATATTTAGGACTTACGCATTCAAAAGCAATTGACTTCCAGTTAAACACGAGAGAAGTGATTTCATTATCACAGAGGTAAAACAGTTTGATGCCCTAAAGGGTTCCACTGTAGGGTTTAATATTTGTGTGTGTGTGTGTGTGTATTTAAAATTACAGTCATTTTATACCAACCATTCTTTTTTTAAATAGGAAAACAAAAGAACATAGATAATATATCTGTATTTTTCATTTCTTCCTTCCTATTTTAAAAATAAGATATATGTATGAGCGTCTTGAAAACAGAAAATCTAGAGAGTGATTGAGGAAAGCATCGGCAGAGGCTTGGTAAGTGGGCCCAGAGCTCTGGGCAGTGAGCCGCTAGCTGTGTTTCCAAGGTATCCACTTACTGACTGAGTTTGTGGGAAATGTATAGATGAGCGAGTTTGTGAGAATATTTGGGTGTAAGAAGGTTGGATAATGAGCTGCTGTTGAGCAGGTTGTGGATCTCCAGGAAGAGACTGCAGAAGGCAACTGGGAATGTGTCGAGGACTCAAAGGAGAGATCTGGCCCGAGATAGATTTAGCTACTTGGAAGACAGGTATGAACCGTAGCTGAGGGAATGTGAGTGACTCAGGAATGGCGTGTTGGGGCATCAGAGGAGAACTGGAAGGGAATCATAGGGTGTGAGGGTCAGGACAGAGGACGCCAGGTGGGGGCGACTCGGAACGTGGACAGGCTGGGGAAGCAGGGTCCATGTAGGGTTTTGAGAGCACTCTTTAACTGCTGTGGCCTTGGTCTCCACCATGTCTCACGTGCACCACATTAGATTTCTGCCTCCGTGTAAGCTGTGGCGTGCGCACTCCCGAGACTTCAGTCTCTGTCCCCCGTCCCCACAGTTAGCCCTCTCCTCACTTCTCCGCCCCGACCCGTCTCCTCTGGTGCCCACTGCCCTGTTCTCTGCATCCTGTTTGCTTTTGTTCATTTATCTTGGGTTTTTTTGTTACGCTCTAGGAAAATCCCATGGACAGAGGAGCGTGGTGGGCTGCAGTCCATGAGGTTGCTGAGGGTCAGACACGGCTGAGTGACTTCACTTTCACTTTTCACTTTCATGCGCTGGAGAAGGAAATGGCAACCCACTCCAGTGTTCTTGCCTGGAGAATCCCAGGAACGGGGGAGCCTGGTGGGCTGCCGTCTATGGGGTCGCACAGAGTCGGACACGACTGAAGCGACTTGGCGCAGCAGCAGCAGCAGCAGCAGGGATAAGCGAGGTTGTACAGGACTGCTCTTTTCCCCTTTAACGTATGTCACTGTGCATAGTGCCCTCAGGGGCGTTCTGTGTTGTCCCAAGATTTCTTCTCTTTTTTCATGGCTGAGTAGTGTCCCACTGTAGATGTATACCAGTTGAGAAGACAGAATTATTAGGCAGTATGATTACCTGTGTGTCGATAATCCCGAGGACTGGAAATGGTTAGTGACAGATGTTGTAGAGAGATCAACTGAAATAAAAATAAACAGCCTTGAAAGTTGAAAGTTACTAAGATGTTTAGGGTGAGTATTCAAGGGGAAATAAAAGTATCCTTTCAGACTGAAACAGTGATATTAAGAAAAACAAAAGAGAAGCAAAAAGATTGTAAATGATTGCAAAATTTAAAAAGGATAGTGTGGACTCTAAGGGTGAAAATAGTCAGCAACTTGTGTTGCTGATAACAAAGGTTAAATTGTTTTCAAATGCATAGATAACGTGTCATTTCTCAACCAGACCCTTAATAAAGTGAAAGTGAAGTCGCTCAGTCGTGTCTGACTCTGCGACCCATGGACTGTAGCCCACCAAGCTCCTCTGTCCATGGGATTCTCCAGGCAAGAATACTGGAGTGGGTTGCCATTTCCTTCTCCAGGGGATCTCCCTGACCCAGGGATCGAACTCAGGTCTCCCACATTGCAGGCAGACGCTTTAACCTCTGCACCACCAGGGAAGCCCTTAATAAAGTAATATGCCCAATTTTTCATTCCTAATTTTGAGATGTGAAAAATTGTGAAATATTATTTGAAAATGTAAACTGATTATTTAAAAGAAACATAGATAACACTTAAAGCATGGTTAGCTCTTTGCACCTGGGACTGTGATTCAGTTTAGTTCAGTCGCTCAGTCGTGTCCAACTCTTTGCGACCCCATGGACCACAGCACGCCAGGCCTCCCTGTCCATCACCAACTCCCGGAGTCCACCCAACCCATGTCCATCGAGTCGGCGATGCCATCCAACCATCTCATCCTCTGTCATCCCCTTCTCCTCCTGCCCTCAATCTTTCCCAGCATCAGGGTCTTTTCAAATAAGTCAGCTCCTCCTATCAGGTGGCCAAAGTATTGGAGTTTCAGCTTCAACATCAGTCCTTCCAATGAACACCCAGGACTGATTTCCTTTAGGATGGACTGGTTGGATCTCCTTGCTGTCCAAGGGACTCTCAAGAGTGTTCTCCAACACCACATTTCAAAAGCATCAGTTCTTCGGCACTCAGCTTTCTTTATAGTCCAACTCTCACATCCATACATGACCACTGGGAAAACCATAGCCTTGACTAGATGGACCTTTGTTGGCAAAGTAATGTCTCTGCTTTTTAATATGCTGTCTAGGTTGGTCATAACTTGCCTTCCAAGGAGTAAGCATCTTTTAATTTCATGGCTGCAGTCACCATCTGCAGTGATTTTGGAGCCCATAAAAATAAAGTCAGCCACTGTTTCCCCATCTATTTGCCATGAAGTGATGGGACCGGATGCCATGATCTTAGTTTTCTGAATGTTGAGCTTAAGCCAACTTTTTCACTCTCCTCTTTCACTTTCATCAAGAGGCTCTTTAGTTCTTCACTTTCTGCCATAAGGGTGGTTTCATCTGCATATCTGAGGTTATTGATATTTCTCCGGGCAGTCTTGATTCCAGCTTGTGCTTTCTCCAGCCCAGCGTTTCTTATGATTATTTAACCCAAAAAGAAAACTAAGGGTTAATTAACAGTGTCCTTCATACTTTGATGAGCTCTTATGTAAACGACAGCAGCTGTGGATATATGTAGGCAGAAGAGGTTTGAAGATGGAAATAGATTTAGTCCCTGACCGCAGCCTTACTGTCTTCATGACTTTGGCCAAAATACAAACCATTCTAACCAGTCTTTTTACCTATACAGTGGTGCTGAGCTTGTTGTGAAAGTCCTGTGAATGTGAGATAGTGCTTGTACAGTGCATGGATGGTCTGGCGTCAGTAAGTGATGGCTGATGGTCTGTGTGCTTTCTCAAGAGGAAGAAGCAAGGCCGAACAGGCAGAATTCCATTTGAGGGTCTGTCTAAAAACTGTGGATTTTCTCCCCCTAAATTTAGTGTTCCTGAGCCTCTTAGTTTTGTTTCCATTTACATAGTAAGCTTCCTAAATAATTTAATGTATCATTACATGTTGATGTTCTCTTTTTTTTTAATTTTTGTACTCCCTGGCTGTCCCGTGGTTAGGACTTGGCGCTTCCACTTCCAGGGCCTGAGGTCTGATGGCTGGTTGGAACTGAGACCCTGCAAGCTGTGTGGTGTGGCTATAAATAAGTAAATAACCTTTAAAAGATAAAATTATCAGTTGCTTTTTATGTCAGTGTACAGATATAGAAACATGAGTTTGCGCAAACTCCGGGAGATAGTCAGGGACAGGGAAGCCTGGCATCTGCGGCCCGTGGGGTCGCTGAGTCGGACACGACTTTTATGACTGAACAACAAGGACAGACAGGCAAGCTGTGAAGGTTCCGGGCGTCACTGCTCATTAAACAGCGCCGCGCAGAAAAGGAAGCCCCAGTCTATGGCTGGCGAGAACCGACTCCGCACCGCTGCGCTGCTTCTCTGCGCTGCTTCTCTGTGAGCCTCGACTCCGCACCACTGTGCTGCTTCTCTGTGAGCCTCTCCACAGTGCGTCCGCGTTCCGCGCAAGCCCTCCCCTCCCCCTCCTGTTTGCTGTTCCACTGCCAGTGCCGCCGGGAAGCCCTCCTGATGAAGCAAGTCCCCTTAGGCTCCTCCCTAGCACCCTGTACTGCCTTTCCTAAGCGCTAGGCACGGACACCGTCTTACACCGACGTGTGTGATTATTTCATCATTCCACCCTCTTGCCCCTTCGGGTGGAATCGAGACTGCTGTGTTCCCGTTGTCCTCCCAGTACCCAGCATAGCCCCTGACACAGGAAGTATCTGCATAGGAGGATCTGTCGATTGGTGGGTGGCTGGCCGGGTGGAGCCAGAAGAATGTTTATCTTTCCACACTGTCTTCACCACAGCTGTGTGGTCTTCCTTCTACTGGGATTGCCATTGCTGCCCTTTTCCTACGGGTACCTTCACAACCTTCCTTCTCATCCAGCTGAAATCACACTTCTTGGTTATAAAATGGCATCCAGATTCTCACCTTCCTAATGAAACTCCTATGAAGATTCAGGCAAACAATATCAAAACCACAGAAACCAAACAAAGCAGACAACCTCCTGCCTACAAGGAGTTGAGCTCAGTTAGGAAAAGTTCATTATATTGCCTGTGCTTTGCTTTATGAAGCAGGTGCCCTCCGCAGCCACTCAACCAGCTGCTCCTTTGTGAAGTAAGTCATCAAACAGGTGGTCACGTCATCCTGGGCAACCCCTGTGCACCCTGCTTACTGAGCTGGGCCTCCCTGCGAGAACAGGCTGCCCCTGGGACTGCTCACTGGGCTTCTTTCCGTTTTCCTGGAAAGAAAGATGACCTGAATTTGGTCATGACATGGATCAGGACAGTGGACTTAGCGAGTTGGGACTTTGTTCATCCGCAGGAACTCCCAGCAGCATGAGATCGCCCTCAGTTGCCAGTGAGCCCTTCTGGAGCGTCTTTCTCAAAGGCCTGTGATGGCAGCACCGTTGGCCTCACCCTGAGGGAAGGACTTAGGCGGCTTCTCCCCGAGCCGTTAGTCACGCATAGGTGCAGGTCAGGCGGATCTCGCCCTCCTTCTCTGCAGCGCTTTCTGTAAAAGCTGAGCTCTGATGAGCTCTCCAGCTCATCTAGTTCATAAGTGATCACTGAGCACACACCGTGTACCACGCAGAGAAGATATGAAGAGAGACCTGGTCTTGACCCGGCCCTCGGAGAACTTCCGCTCCGCGTGGAAGGCAGACGTGTACACAGGTGACCGTTCTGCAGGGCACGGTGAAGTAAATGCAGAACAGACTCAAAGTCAGCAGGCTGATGGGATAGAGGCGGCAGGGGGACATGGAGATTCACAACGGAATTTACGGAAGGCTTCACGTAGGAGGTGTATTTGACTAAGAATGAGAAGGATTCTGGGAAGCAAAGAATAATGCGTAGACACCCTAACCCAAGGAAACAGTTTACCTCAAGTCTGGAGATTTGCGGAATGTTCAGAGATGATGGCAAGTGAAACATTAAGTACCTGGTAGGTGATATTCTTGGGCTTCCCATGTGGCTCACCTAGTAAAGAATCTGCCTGCAATGTGGGAGACCCGAGTTTGATCCCTGGGTTGGGAAGATTCCCTGGAGAAGGGAAAGGCTACCCACTCCAGTATTCTGGCCTGGAGAATCCCATGAACCGTATAGTCCATGGGATCGCAAAGAATCAGACGTAACTGAATGACTTTCACTTTCAGCTAATATGAGATATATTTTAGGGCTGGATCATGGAGATCATGGTGGTCCTTGATGTCTTGCTGAGAAATTGGAACTTTGGCAATTGAGACTTGATTCAGAACTAAGAGAAGAAAGTAAAAAAAAAAAAACTCAGACCTTTATTTTTCGAAGGTCATTGAGGTGGTATTATGTGTATCAGTGGGCACAAGATCAGAGACTTGATATAGTCAAGGCAAAAATCAAGACAGTTCTGAACCACAGTGAGGGTCCTGGTCATAGAGCTGTGGGGTCTTGCCACAGGCGTCCTGGGAGGCAGAATGATATAACCTGCTCAGCCCAGATGTTTTATGTCCTAGGTCTAGGGTTCTGATAGAGTGAAAGTCGCTCAGTCACGTCCCAACTCTTTGTGACCCTATGGACTATACAGTCCATGGAATTCTCCGGACCAGAATACTGGAGTGGGTAACCTTTCCCTTCTCCAGGGGATCTTCCCAACCCAGGGATGGAACCCAGGTCTCCCACATTGTGGGCAGCTTCTTTACCAGCTGAGCCACCAGGGAAGCCCAAGAATACTGGAGTGGGTAGCCTCCCTTCTCCAGCAGATCTTCCTGACCCAGGAATTGAACTGAGGTCTCCTGCATTGCAGGTGGATTCTTTACCAACTGAGCTATCAGAGAAGCCTGGGGTTCTAATAAGCGGTTTGAAATATTAATGCCAGAAATTGAGGCTTAGGAGTTTTGTGGAGAGATGAGTATTGAAAGATTCGGACAAGATAATTGAAATTGAGAGTATATTTCAGAGATCACAAAATCGCAAAGAGTTACTGACAGATCTGTAAGATTCCCTTTTGGGGCGTGTGTGTGTGTGTGTGTGTGTGTGTGTGTGTGTGTGTGTGTGTGTAGTGAAATCTTGCAGTTGGTGCCATTTAAAGCTTCTGGATGACCTTCAAAGGTCAGCCTTAGGGCATCTCACCTTCCAGATCTTCAAAGGCCTCTATGAAAAGAGTGAGTCCTGCATGAGCTCATAGAGGTAGGCTAAACAAAGTCAGCATAATGCTGTCTGGACAGACTTTTGCTAAGAGTAGCAAGTTCAGCCAGAATCAGGAGCTGTCCTTCATGTCTGTTTAATCTACGACTTAGGTGATGTAATTATTTTAGAGTACAAAATCTAAGCTGAGAAGGATATAAAATATTTTTATCTTATTTATATAAAGCATAACTAAAGAATTAAGCTTTACTTTGGTTTAGTGCAAAGTAGTATAAATAAGATAGAGAAGGCAATGGCAACCCACTCCAGTACTCTTGCCTGCAAAGTCCCATGGACGGAGGAGCCTGGTGGGCTGCAGTTCATGGGGTCGCGAAGAGTCGGACACGACTGAGCGACTTCCCTTTCACTTTTCACTTTCATGCATTGGAGAAGGAAATGGCAACCCACTCCAGTATTCCTGCCTAGAGAATCCCAGGGATGGGGGAGCCTGGTGGGCTGCCGTCTGTGGGGTCGCACAGAGTCGGACACGACTGAAGCGACTTAGCAGCAGCAGCAGCAGCAGCAGTATAAATAAGAAATCAGAATTGATCCCTGCCAGTAAGCTCATGGTGGAGATAACTCCCGTTGGTGGTCAGATGGGGGTGGGGTGACACGCTGCATGCTATGAAAATGACAGCAGTGTAAGAGAAGCGCGAAGTACAAACTCACGCGCTAGCAGGGTAACGCTCAAAATCCCCCAAATCAGGCTTCAACAGTGTGTCAGCCGAGAACTTCCAGATGGCCAAGCTGAATTTAGAAAAGGCAGAGGAACCAGCCAACATCCACTGGATCACAGGAAAAAGCAAGAGAATCCCACAAAAATTTCTACGTCATTGACTGTGCTGAAGCCTTTGACTGTGTGAGTCACTATAAACTGTGGAAAATTCCAAAAGAAATGGGAATATTAGACCTGCCTCCTGAGAAATCTGTATGCAGATCAAGAAGCAAAAGTTAGAACCAGACATGGAACAACAGACTGGTTCCAAATTGGGAAAGTAGTACAACAAGGCTGTATGTTGTCACCATGCTTATTTAACATCTATGTAGAGTACATTATGCAAAATGCCAGGCTGGATGAAGCACAAGCTGGAATCAAGATTGCTGGGAAAAATATCAATAACCTCAAGTAGGCAGATGACACTGCCCTAATGGCAGAAAGTGAAGAGGAATTAAAGAGCCTCGTGATTAAAGCGAAAGAGGAGAGTGAAAAAGTTGGCTTAAAAGTCAACATTCAGAAAACTAAGATCATGGTATCTGGTCCCATCACTTCATGGCAAATAGATGGGGAAAAAAATGGAAACAGTGAGAGACTTTATTTTCTTGGGCTCCAAAATCACTGCAGATGGTTGGTGACTGCAGCCATGAAATTAAAAGACGCTCGCTCCTTGGAAGGAAAGCTATGACAAACCTAGTCAGCATATTAAAAAGCAGAGACATCACTTTGCTGAAGAAGTTTCATGTAGTCAAAGCCATGGTTTTTTTAATATACATTTGTTTATTTTACTTGGAGGCTGATTGCGTTACAGTGTTGTATTGGCATCGCCATACGCCCAGCTGATGTGAGAGGTGGGCTTCCCAGGCAGTGCTGGTGGTAAGACTCCACCCACCAGTGCAGGAGACTTGAGAGTCACAGGTTCGATCCCTGGGTTGGGAAGATCCCCTGGAGGAGGGCATGGCAACCCAGTCCAGTATTCTTGCCTGGAGAATCCCATGGAGGGAGGAGCCTGGCGGGCTGTAGTCCATAGGGTTGCAAAGAGTTGGACACGACTGAAGTGACTTAGCACAGATGTGAGAGTTGGACCATAAAGAAAACAGTGCACCGAAGAACTGATGCCTTGTGTGGCTGGAGAAGAGAGTCCCTTGGGCTTCAGGGAGTCAAACCAGTCAATCCTAAAGGAAATCAACCTGAGTATTCATTGGAAGGACTGATGCTGAAGCTCCAGTACTTGGGCCACCTGATGTGAAGAGCTGACTCGTTGGAAAAGACCCTGATGCTTGAAAAGATAGAAGGCAGGAGGAGAAGAGGATGACAAGGTTGAATGGCATGACCGACTCAGTGGACATGTGTTCCAGCAAATTCCAGGACACTGTGAAGGACAGGGAAACCTGGCGGGCTGCAGTCCATGGGGTCGCAAAGTGTCAGACATGAGTGAGCAGCTGAACAACAACAACAAAAACAAAAGTCTTTGGGAGGGAGAGGGATAAACTTGGAGTTTGAGATTAACAGATACACACTGTTATATGTAGAATAGATAAACCGCAAAGATAGTCAGCTGTATTCACTATCTTATCATAGCCTATAATGGAAAAGAACCTGAAAAAGAACACACATGTGTGTATGTACGCACACGTGTATGTGTGTAACTGCATTGCTTTGCCGTCCACCTGAGACTAACAGAATGTAGTAAATCAGCTGGGCGTGTTAGTCGCTCAGTCGTGTCCTACTCTTTGCGACCCCATGGACTGTACCCGACAGCCTCCTCTGTCCATGGATTTCTCCAGGCAAAAATACTGGAGTAGGTTGCCATTCCCTTCGGCAGGGGATCTTCCCGACCCAGGAGTCAAACCTGAGTCTCCTGCATTGCAGGTAGATTCTTTACTGGCTGAGCAATCAGGGCAGCCCATAAATCAACTATATACTCAGTTCAGAAGAAAATAAAAGTCTCTACCCAGTCCCCCTTCATATGCATCCATCCATTTCTCCTTCCAGGAAAAAATGTGTGTGTGCGTGTGTATTTGTGTATTCATTTACCAGTGCATATCATATTTTTTGTTTTTAACAGGTTAAGATGTAGTTTACATACAATAAAAATGCACTCATTTAAAGCATACAGGTCAATGATTTCTACTATATTTACAGAGTTCTGTAGCCTTAGAACATGGTCATAATTCCCTAAAGAACCCTTATCAGTCACACCCTAGTTTTCTGCCTCCACTTAAAACTCTCTCCACCCCACCCTAGGCAGCCACTTGTCTGATTCCCGCCCCTGTGGACTTGCCTGTTCTAGATGTTCTGTGTACACGGAATCACGCAGTGTTTGGCGGGGTGGGGGCTGGCTTCCTTAATTAGCCTAGTTTTGGGGTCTGTCCATGTTGGAGCATGTAGTGATACTTTGTTTTTTACTGCCAGTTAATATTCCATTATGGATATACCACATTTTGTTTATCCATTAGTCACTTGGTAGACATTTGGATTGTTTCCACTCTGTAGCTATTATAAATAATGCTGCTATGCACATTTCCCATGCAAGGGTTTT
>NW_011494946.1:3394238-3406400 GCF_000754665.1 Bison bison bison
TTTTGTTTGCTTGTTTTTTAATCTCTCCTGAAGTAGAATTGCTGGGTCATATGGTTACTTACTCTACATCCAACATTTTGAGGAATTGTCAAAAGCTGTTTTGCAAAGTGGTTACACCATTTTACATTCCCATCAACAATGTATGAAGGAGGGTTCACATTTCTCAGCATACTTACCAGCAGTTGTTATACCTGTCTTTTTTATTATAGCCATTTGAAGGGGTGTGAAGTGGTATCTTATTGTGGTTTTGGTTTGCATTTCCTTGACAACTAATTATGCTGAGCATCTTTTCATGTCCTTTTTTGAGTAATGGCTCTTTGGATCCTTTGTCCATGTTTAATCAGGTTGTCATTTTATTAAGAGTTGTGAGAGTTGTTAATATATTCTAGATACAAGATTCTCATATGACATGGTTTGCAAGTATTTTCTCTCATCTGTAAATCATCTTTTCCCTTTCTTAACGGTGTCCTTTGAAGCACAAACAGTTTTAAGTTTGATGAAGCCTAACTTATCAACATTGTCTTTTATCACTTACACTTTTGTTGTCATTTCTAGGAAATCATTTCCTAACCCAAGATCACAAACACATTTACTCCTGTGTTTCATTCTAAAAGTTTGATAGTTTTAACTGTTGCATTTAGGTCTGTGATCCACTTTGAGGTGATATTCTGTGGTGTGAGACAGGGATTCAGATTCATTCTTTTCCATTTGGGCATTAGTTGTGTTTGTTGGAAAAGCTTGTTCTTTGCTCCATTGAATTGTCTTGCCTCTTTGTCAAAAATTAATTAACCATAAGTGTGAGGGTTTATTTCTGGATTCTCAGTTGTGTTCTGTCGATCTATAGGTCTGCCCTTAATGCTAGTGCCTTACTATCCTGATTATTGTAACTTTGTGGTGTGTTTTGAAATCAGCCAACCTGAGTCACTTGCATTTCCATATGAATTTTAAGATCATCTTTGTTGATTTCTGCAAACAATTCCTTTTTTAAAATATTGGTAAAAATACCATTTGTATTCATCACTGCTTTTATAGCCATGATCAAATTAGATGTATATCTTATTTAATAATTTAAAAGCACATTTTAGAGTATCACAGGGGCTTCTCAGATGGTACTAGTGGTGCAGTAAGTAGGCACAGGAGGCACGGGTTCGATCCCTGGGTCAGGAAGATCCCCTGAAGTAGGAAATGGCAACCCCCTCCTGTATTCTTGCTTGGAAAATTCCCAGGACAGGAGCCTGGTGGGCTACAGTCCATGGGGTCGCAGAGAGTCAGACATGACAGTGTACGCACATGCCGTGTTACAGATTTGTTCCACATTTCAGTTACTGTATTTCAGTATAATTGTTTTTCCTTTATAATCCTATGTATTCTCTTATGTATTTAAAAACATTATTCTGAAAAGGGGACCAAAGTCTTCACCAGAAGGCAGAGTAGTTCATGGCTCAAAGTGATCAAGAGCCCCTGGCATGGACAGGCTGAAGCAAACAGCCTCCTCCCTGGAAAAGACCCTGATGTTGGGAAAGCCTGAAGACAGAGGAGAAGAGGGGGCAGAGGGTGAGACGGTTGGATGGCATCACCAACTCAGTGGGCATGAACTTGGGATAGAAAAGACCCTGATGTTGGAAAAGACTGAAGACAGAGGAGAAGAGGGAGACAGAGGGTGAGACAGTTGGATGGCATCACCAACTCAGTGGGCATGAACTTGGGAAAACTCCGGGAGATGGTGAGGGACAGGGAAGCCCATGCTGCCGTCCATGGGATCAGATAGGCAGACACGACTTGGCGACTGCACAGCAGCCACGCAGCAGAGATACTACTTGAGCGGCTGCCTCAAGGGCCTTTGCTTTTCCTGCTGGGCTGTATCAAATGTGCTGATTAAAGAGGGACTACTTCTATGACATTTTCCACTCTTTAAAGAAATTAACACCTGATGTCAGTGTTTTTATAGTGACAATGAAATCTAGAATAAAACAAATCAAGAGGGCAAGAAGAGTCCATCTGTAGGGCCTTTTCTTGGTGTTTCTGGGTTTAATTTGACATACTTTCTCAAGTTGAGATTGGCGTCACTCAGGAAAATAAACTCTAATCTGTAAGTTATGTTTGGTTTCTGAGTTCTTTACTTGGACGTTTCAAAATTCGATATATATACTTCATTGTTATCCTAGAAAGTATCAGAAAAAAAGAGTGTAAGTGAATGACCATAGTAAGAGTGTATTTATATAATGAGATTTTTAATTGCAGGATGTTTTTTCATTGAAGTGACTCCCAAAATTGCATGAGAAGCGTGCTGTGCAAGGCTTTCTCCTGCCAGGCCTCCGTGTGTGGCAGCTCAGCTTTGGTTTCCTTGGCGGTGAAGATAGCGGGCAGGAAAGGGAAGGCAGGTGGGGTCAGATTTCTCAAATCCGGGTTCTCAGTCCTATGGGGTCACATAGACTTACTCTTGAGGATTCAGAACTCCTAAAACCATTTGTAAATTGCTTCGTTTTGATGATAATTTGTTTAAACTTATTTTAGCACTTCTAAAAATAAAAACTTACGAGGGCAATTTTTATATCCGAGATTTTAGTTCCTTAAAGTCTCTTTCCCAAATTGGAATATTTAGGGATTTTTTTTTTTTTTTGATATTTCCTCTTTCCGTTTCTGTTGGGAACCTTCACTATCTGGAAAAGATAAATGGGGTTCCATGTGTCTGAACCAGTGAAGTCATGCTCCTGCCCTACTCTGCTCACAGTCAGGGAAGGAAAAAGGTGAAGAGTTCAGAACTGAGCTCACCAACTGAAGGATCTTGAGGTCCAGTGTCAGTCACAAAGAAAATGGGTAAATGTGAACCTCTTTCCATAGTTATTTATGTATTTATATTGGGGGGTATGTTAATCTGGTCTTGTGCTGCTGCTGCTGCTGCTAAGTCACTTCAGTCGTGCCCGACTCTGTGCGACCCCATAGACGGCAGCCCACCAGGCTCCTCTGTCCCTGGGATTCTCCAGGCAAGAACACTGGAGTGGGTTGCCATTTCCTTCTCCATTGCGTGAAAGTGAAAAGTGAAAGTGAAGTCGCTCAGTCATGTCTGACTCTTAGCGACCCCATGGACTATAGCCCACCAGACTCGTCCATCCATGGGATTTTCCAGGCAAGAGTACTGGAGTGGGGTGCCATCGCCTTCTCCGAATCTGGCCTTGGTCACCATGCTAAATTCAAACTGTAAATGCATTGGAAGAAGGAAAAGACGTTATTTGTCTTGGGTCTGTTGGCTGTCGGAGGCCACTGTGGAGCATAGTGCTCGGGTGGTCTCGGCGCCCCTGTGCATCTGAGGTCTGGGCTTGCTGCGCTGGGCGTGTGGCTGTGACCTCAGGGAACGGGCTCATCCAGTGCGTCACAGAGGCTGGCACGGCCTCAGAGCTTTTGTCTGTGTCCTCACCAGTTCACGGTTTTGCTTCCTTTTTATTTTTAAGGCCTTAACATTGTTTTTGTTTTAATCTGTAGATGCATAGATTGAAAGTACCTAAATTTTTCTGTCAATTGCCCAAAGATGCTTAATACCTAATATCTGCAATATATATTTCTTATCAAAAGACATAGGAACTGTTAGTATACAAGCCAGGGGTCATTTTAATTCTGATCCTGAGATGAAATTCTGATTTATAACCCTGTTGAGAAGGTGTGTTTTCTTTAAAAAAAAAAAAAAAAAATCTGTGTTAACTTGACGTATGTGTTGTATCCACATTTTAGATTTTTGAATATTATAAAAAAAATCAAACTAGATTTTACTTTTGGGAATCCAGTGTTTTGTGAACTTATAAGCATTTGGCGTTTAATTCATGGTATGGGTTGTTCAAAAAAAGGAAAAATGGTTTAGATAAGGTAGGTATGGCTGATATACTATTATACGTACGTGCATATGCAGTAAAGTCAGTATTGTCTCAGTAGCGAGTAATACTAAAAGAAAACCGACTCTTGGGTAAATGATGAAGGAAATAAAACACAAGTCTAGATTTGATAGCAATATCTACATAAGACCACTTATTATTTGTTTATCTATCTTAAGGGAATTCTGTGAGCACTTAGGACTGTAACGTCTGCCTTTGTGACCCTCTGTGTTACTCTGGTTGTGATGAAGAGGGCCGTGTGTGGCGATAAGCAGCAGAGATGCTGAGACCTTCGTGGACCCTCTAGCAATCAGTGAATATCAGATCACAAATCTCCCCAGCTTTAATTACAGGCAAAAGAAAAGACAAAATTAGCATTTTAATATAGAAATATCTTAGGCTTTAGGAGAATTATGATAAATCTAATGTTGCCTAGCGAACCGAAGAGGGGATATCACAACAAACTGTCTCCTTAGGAATATTTGTTTAAATAAAGGCAACAATACTTCATCCTTATCTTTTTGGGGTAATTATCGCTATTTCAGGCCGTTCTTTGTTCCAGGTTTAAAATACCTTTAGTTGGAAAAAAAAAGAAACAGTAACTGGCAGTGTTTGTTTTGTATAAAACTACAAGAGGGAGCCCTGCGTGCTTGGCACTAACCAGAACGTTATTCTAGGGCTTTTGCAGCGCCAGTTCACTGGCGCCACGGCGGCCCTCGCACTCGCACGCGTGCAGGCTGCCTCGCTTCAGCTCCAGCGTGTTAAACTGACTCCTCTTCCAGGGCTGAGCTTTGCCCACCTGTCTCCCCTAAAACACCTGCAACATGTGTTAGCATAACCCTGCGATGCTTTGCCTTTGGGGTCCTGAGAAATTCCCCCAGAGCTTTTTGCTTATAAACAGCTGAGCAATTCGTTTTTCTAATGACGGTTGCTTTTCCCCCAGCATTGAGGCAATAACATATTCACTAAAATAAGAGTCTCATTTTTCATCAAAGAGAAACGCTCGACATATTTTTACAGTGCTGTTTCTCCTTCTGAGCCTTATTTTTCCCCTTTTCTAATCTGGCATGCTAAAAATTAAGAGTTGGTAGCAAGATATCAAGGAAAAGAAAACTAAGTAATTCTTCATTTGTCAAGCATTTTCTTCATGCCAAACAGACATTGTATTTACATTGTAAATATAAATCAACCTTTTCTATTAGACAAGTGCTACAGGAACTTTATCAGTTTAATGTAAAAACTGTAACCAATAATAATTTGGACGTATTGTAGGAAATCCGTTTAATTTTTTTAACCTCATTAGCTGGCAAACAACTGTGCTTTAATAGAATGTGGTTTACAGTTTTTAAAAACTGGTATGTGTATACACACTCCTGATTTGTAAGACAGATTTTCTCCACACGTATGAGGCCCAATGTGTACAATATATGTTCCTAAATATGTGTTACTTTTCTAAAACAAATGGAACGTTTGGTAAACCCTGCCCTAAGTTTCTGTATGGGTATCAGAAGGATGGAACACTGCTTTCTCTACCAGTTGGCCATCGTGGATTTTAAGTCATCAAACTATCAGATCTGCTATCAACATTCTGCTCATCAGCGTTCAGTGGTATCAGAAGGGAATTCTAGCTTCCATTATCTGGAGCTTTTCCGAAGTGCCCACCACTGTGCCGCACGTTATGTCTGGTGCCCCGTTTAACCCTTTCCACAGTTTTGCAGATGAGGAAATCAGCACAGGGGGTGTGAGTCCTCCACAGGCAGGCGTGGGTGGAGTGGACTCGAACCTCCCTGACCCACGACCGCTCGCCTCCGCCACCAAGCAGCCTGAGCCCCTCACGCAGACGCCGGGTCTGCGCAGTCCCTGTGTGTTTCACGTAGAACTTGAGCCTTCTTCACTCCCTGCTGGTGCGTTCATTACAGCCGGGGTCACTGGGCCTGGGCCACCTCTGCTCTGCTCAGTTCTCCATGTGTTGTCAGCGCCAGGCCTTTGGAAGGCACTGCGTTGTTCAAGCGGGATGAGTCCCTCGGACTCTTCCTTCTGGAGTTCCCGTTAACGGTGCAAAATGAGATTGTCAACCGCAGGTGAGGGGCCACAGTTAGGGGTCAAGCTAGAATGTTGTCTGTCGTGACCTTTGTGGATGAGTTTGATTTCACCAGGCTCAGAAAATTGTCACATTTCTTCTTGTGGTTAAGTGTGCTTCTTGTGGTTAGTTGTACTTAGTGCAGGTTAGCAGTTAAGTATTCGTATACTACCATTCGGAGAAGGAAATGGCAAGCCACTCCAGCGTTCTTGCCTGGAGAATCCCAGGGACAGAGGAGCTTGGTGGGCTGCAGTCCACGGGGTCGCAAAGAGTCGGACACGACTGAGCGACTTCACTTTCACGATGCTGAAGAGAAGCCTTCAGAAGAGCTCCAGTAGCTTGTTAACAGAGGAGGGGATGGCACTTACGAAGTTAATTAGCTGCCATCTTGTGGAAGATTTATTTCAAGTCCGTCCAGGTTGGTCCAGGAAAGGCCCAGTAAGCCCAGGGTGAGTTCAGTCTGTGACTTCTGCATTTGCACGTGTAGTTACGCCGACCTCTCAGGTCATGAAACGTAATTGGTGTGTCTCTGTACACAGACAATATAAGTTAGGGTTACCATTTTTCCTTCTGACAAAAAGTCCCCCCCAAGAGTGGTGGGGTGTTTTTGTTGTTGTTGTTTTGTTTTGTTAATGTACACTGGCTTGGAAAAGCTTATAATACTTGAAATCTTGACAGTCTGAAATGGGTTTAAAATAATTGCTCATTGTCCCAATCCTTTGCCAAAGACATACCAGGTTAAAGTTGTCGCCATCGTGTGTCCTGAGCAATGAGATCTCACACCTGTCGTGGGGCCTGGTCTTTCTTACATGAAGAGTTTTATGTGTGTAGAATTCCAGTGGCTCTTAAATGTTAGAGGAAATTCCAGATCTCTAAAAGTAAGAATTAAAAGCTGTTATATTTCTATTAAATTCGGTTTGGAAAAAAATTCTTTGAAACAAGAGAGACAAACATCTTCTTACTTTTAAAATGATTCCACTGCATAAGGTTAGACTTCTGCTCATGTAATCTTATCCCAACTCTTATGTTGGTACATAGTTGAGTGAGAAGATACTGCTCTAAAATTTCTTAACTTTGTAGAAACCATATTCAGAAGAGACAAAAGTAACTGAATTAATTCATTATTGACCAGAAACATATTAATACGTCTTTTGTTACCCAAACATTATTGACCTGAGACATTTCGAGATTCACTTAACAAATCGCCAGCCACAGGTATTCCTTTCTGCAAAAGTCTTTGAGTCAATAATGTGTTAAAAGAGAAGAATTATAGGTGAATTAAAGAACTGTCAGTACTGCATCTTACTGTATAAAAGTATGTGCCTTTTATAAATATGTGTCTATATATGTGATTTCTGTAGCCACACGTTGCCTTCCTTACATATCAGACGTTTGGTTCCGTTCTGTTCATTACAGAGGCTGCAGTCTTTGTGGCCATTGAGCCCTTGAGGTGTGGCTGGTCCAAACTCAGGTGTGCCATCTGAAATATACGCTGGATTTCAAACACTTCACACAAAAGAAAGCACGTAAAATGTCTCTGTTTTTATACTGATTACATGTTTTTAGTGTCAACATTTTAGATAAGTCAAATGAAACAAAATACTATTATATGTCATTTCACTCTGTTTTTTTTTTCTCTTTTTTTATGTGGCTTGCTAGAAACTTTACATTACATATGAAGCTTGCATTTGTGACCCGCATTATGCTTCTGTGGGACTGTGCTGGTCTAGGACATCCGTGTGTGTGCCTACTTATATTTTAGTAACAGCAGAGAGAAAATCCTATTGAATAACTTTCAACTGTAACCTCTAATTTTATTTTCTTCCATTTCAAATACTGTTTTTCAACATCATCTTTTCATTCTTTTTTTTTTTTTCTGTCCCTGTGCTGTGTCACTTTAAGCTGCCTCTCCAATTGATACTAGTGAGTCTCCTAGGAATTTAAATAGACCTTAGTGAAAGCAATACTTGAGCCTCATTCATATGTTCAAGTTAGACCATTATTCCTAATAATGGCTTTAAGTGCTTAGGTAGATCAGCACTTCATGTCTTGAATTGCTTGTCATTTCTTTATAAAGATATTTCAAGAAACTGCACAGTGCCTCCCCTTCTTTCATTGTTTTCTAGCAAAAAGTAACAGAATCCTTTATTAATTTGTTGAAAGTCAGAGAAGAAAAGCCTTTTATAGTAGCAAAAACAAAATGTTTCCAAGTACTGAGAATAAGGAGCAAAATCGGTCATGAGTGATAGTCTTAGGAAAGTTAATTTTAAAAATAAATCATGAAAGCACTGTCAATCTGCCAGTGGTTTTGACCTCTGTTTCGTTTTCCCATTATGCTTGGGTCCAGGTTGTCATCAGCTACCACGAGGAAACCTATGTAATTCCTAGAGAGCAAGAAGTTGCACTGTGAGACTTAATAGTATGGTAGTCATGGAAGCATCAGTTATCTTCATCAAGGCAATTCAGATTTGATTATTGTAGAACTGTGTTGAATACCAAACCAGTGGAGTAGTAGCTGGAGCTAAATCAAGGGATTGTCATTTTTGTCAGATGATTAGGGCTGACTTGGAAGAGATATGAAAGGGTTGAGCTGTGTAAATACTCTCTTTTCAGCAGAAAAAGAAAAGGTCCATCACGGCCTTAAGACGCAGCTTGTTAGCTTGATGAATTTCAAACTATTTAACCTTAGCAATTATGTCCCCCGCCTACATGAAAGTATATCTGTGCCTTGGGGTTATGTCTCCAAGGACTGATATGAAAGCATGTTGATAATTTTCTATTAAAATAAAATTCAGCCTTTCTGTGTCTAGTTGGTTCTCTCAAAGGACAGGGCGTGCTGTTTCAAGGTCTGAATTATTAATTTGAGTTACATGTTTAGGTAAACACTGGATCACATTTACTTGTTTTAAAAAACTTCTTAATGAAAAATATGTAGTTTAACCTTTTAGAGATGATGATATTCAGGTTATGCTATTAATGTGTTACATTTTTATACAAGTGTGTTTTTATAGAAGTATATTTGATTAATTTTTATTGGCCTGAGGAACTTGATACTTACAAATTATAGACACATTAAATAACAGCAACCTGTTTAAATAGACACACCCAACCTAATGATTCAAGAATATCTCTGCAAGTTTATAAATAATATTAAATGCCAGAAAGTGCAGTGTATTGCTGCTTCTATAAAAATGTGCATTGGTCAGTTGGCTTTCATATTGTGGTGGTACCCTGATAATATGTCCACTCCCTGGGCACTTATTCCACTCGTGTATAAGAACAGATGACATAGAAACTGCTAACTTGAAAAGAATTGCCGAATTCCAGAACAACACATTGGTTTTCGAAGAAGAAAGACTCAGGGTGCCATCTAGTGGGCGTGGCTAGCATCCTGGTTGTCAAAAACTGGTTTTTGCTCTTCTTCAAAATGTAGCTTTCTTAATGGCTGTTGTTGTCTCCTAGCCTTAAGAGTAGATTGTACTGGTGTTACATCTTACATAATACCTCAGTTTTGTTGTAATTTTATCTGATTGTATTTTGGAAAGGCATGTTGAAACTGATCAAAATTACTGAAAAGAAATCTAATGAAAGAAATAAATCAGTGTGACCTGAGACAGGTTAGAGTAAAATGTATTAAGTAATTTTAGTGTTTAATCAGACAAAGATAAGTTAGGGCAAAACTTCAACAAAGGAAAAAATACCCAAGCACATTAATTATTAAACATGATTATTATATGTATTTTTTTATTTAAGAGTATAAAAGTAATTGTTTCATCATTTTTTGTCTTAATATACAAATTATATAATTTTATACATTTTAACTTATTGCTTTTTTTTTATAGAGAAATCCAAGACCAGTGACTTATCAATTCCATCCAAATTTGGATTATTACAAAGCCCGAGGAGCAGACCTCATGAATAAAAGCCGGTAAGTCCTCTTTCTCGGATGGAAGTTCTAAGTCACTAAGATATTCTTGGAGATTGTCAGGAAATTTTATGCATTTGCTGAAAATAATTTTCCAGTTTTTAGCATATCAGTGGTTAATTCATGTAATGAATCTCTGTTAAATAAATTATCTGAGTTTTTCTTTGAGGTGTGAGAAAAGGATGTATGTTGATGTCAGTGGTCATAAAAATTAAATACATACCAGAGTATGCGTTACAGATTGAATTTTGGCAACTTCATTTTTCTAACACTAATAAACCTAAAATAAATTGTGCCTACATGTATAATCTCTTTCTAGATCCTTTCTGTTGATTGAAAAGAGGCAGTTCTATAATATATGTTTACATTATTTCAGTAACAAAATTAAAATTGGGTTTCCCAACTGTCTTTAGAGCTCCACAATAAGCTTATAAATGCATCTTATGTGTGCATTTGTGATTACATACATAGAAACTTTAAGGGTCACTGTAGGAATAAAAAATCATTAAAATCCTACTTTTAAAAGAAATTCACACTTGCATAAAGGGTTGATGAAGAGTTTTGTTCTTTCATAATACCATACTCAGATGTCTCAAGAGTTGACTTGTCAAACCAGAACCATCTCAAATTAGAACTTAATTTCGAAGTTTACTCTGAAAGACTGAAATGTTAGTCATGATAAATGCTGCAAGTTGTCCAAATTTTCTTCCTTAAGCATTTTGACTGTTGCTAGCGTTTCTTCAGAAGTTCAGCAACCTAAGTATACATAGATGGAGTATACTTACATGATATGTTCTTCTCTTACTTCGAGTTAAAAAAAAAAAAAAGACTTAATTCCTGACACATTGAAACTCATAGTCCAAGGGATGAGAAGGATTTTATAACAAGACAGCTATATTTAAACCTGCAGTATTTTTAAATCCCGTGTCCTTGTCTGAAGTCTGCCCGTTGCTCTGATGGGCTCTGTGATTATGAGAGCAGTTCTGCGGCCCGCGAGGCTCTCGGGAGCTCTGGTTTTGCCGTGCTGGGTCTCCGTGGCAGGCACCGGCTCTCTCTGGCGACAGTGAGTGGGGCTGCTCTGTAGGTGCAGTGCTCGGGCTTCCGTCGCAGTCACTTCTCCTGCTGTAGAGCACGGGCTCGGGGCTCGGAGGCGTCAGAAGCTGTGGCCCGCGGGCTCCAGAGCGCTGGCTCGGTACTTGTGGCGCCTGGGCTTAGTCGCTCTGTGGCATGTGGGATCTTCCCAGACCAGGGATGAAACCAGCGTCTCTTGCGCTGCAAGGCAGATTCTTAGCCACTGGACCACCAGGGAAGGCCTGAAGCGCTTTTCTGTTTGTCCATCTGATTTTTCTTTCACAGATAAAAGGTTCATTCCCTATAGTCACTTTTGTTCATTTAGTTTCACACATTTTTCTGGTGCCAGACTGCCTTGCAGAGAGTGGACAAACCGGAGAAAAATCCCTGCCCTCAGGAGTCTTACCGTCTAGCCACTTGTGTTTCCTTCCTCTCGTGTCAAGCATGGAGGCTGGATGTGCTCTTTAAAGTGTGTGTGAGGTCCTTTCTTCATGCAGACTCTTCCTAGCTGGAGTCCCCTCTGGCCCCTGGGCTCCACCCCACACCCGCTGTGCACCACCCTGGCCCCCAGGTGAGTTTTCACAGGACCTAATTCTCAGTTTACGGCAGAGCGTACCGCACTCCCACTGAAACTCCCAAAGGCTCAGCAGTCTGCTCCTCTCCCCTGCCCCTCCCTGTCTCCTTCCTCCCACTGGAGCTTGCCAGGGCCTTCCCTGTTCCCCTCCCACCTCCGTCTTTCTCTGTGGCTTCAGCGCGAACATCATCTCGCACAAGCCTCTTTCTCTCTTTAAGACCGTACTGAGGTGTGGTTGATTTACAGTGTTGCGGTCATTTCTCTGTCCAGCAGAGCTACTCAGTCATGCATACATGCCTCCTTCTTCTGTTCTTTTCCACTGTGGTTTATCACAGGATGTTGAATACGGCTCCCTGTGCTGCACACCAGGACCTTGCTGTCTGTCATCCTGTAGATGAGTTTGCATCTGCTCATTGCAAACTCACAGTCCACGCCTCCCACCCGCCCCCGCCCCACCTTGGCAAACGCAGATCTGCTCTCTCTGTCTGTGAGTCTGTTCTGTTTTGTAAATACGTTCATTTATGTCATATTTCCTGGAGAAGGAAATGGCAACCCACTCCAGTATCCTTGCCTGGAAAATCCCACAGAAGAGCCTGATGGGCTGCAGTCCACGGGGTCGCAAGAGTCGGACACGACTGAGCGCCTCCAC
>NW_011494946.1:3406500-3409609 GCF_000754665.1 Bison bison bison
AAGTGATGTCATTCGGAATCTGTCTTTCTCTGATTTACTTCGCTTAGTATGATAATCTCTAGGTCCATCATGTTGCCACAAATGGCAATTATTTGCTTCTTGGTATGACTGGATAGCATCCTCAGTATCCATGGACCACATCTTTACCCATCCATCTGTCACTGGGCATTTGAGTTGTGTCCGAGCCTTAGCCGCTGTAAGTCGTGCTTCTGTGCACACAGGGTGCATGTGTCTGTGCGACGCCCAGCAGCGGGGTTGCTGGGCCGTGTGGGAGCTCTGCTTTTAGTTCTTTGAGGAACCTCCATACTGTTTTCCTCGGTGGTGGCACCAGTGTGCATCCCCACCCACGGTGTGTGGGGGCTCTGTTGCCCCACACCCTCTTCAGCATGTACGGTTTGTAGACTTTTTTGATAATGGCCATTCTGACCGGTGTGAGATGATATCTCATTGTAGTTTTGATTTGCATTTCACATCTTTTTCTGTGCCCATTGTCCATCTGCGCGTTCACACAAGCCTCTTTCCGTCTCTGTTTTGTCTTCACCTCCTTTGATCCCTCTACCTGATTGCTCCGCGTTGTTGTATTCCCGTAGCATTCATTTCTCACTGAAGCCATATACATATGTATCATCTCTCTCCCCAGTCTCCACACTGAGGTCTAAGCCCCTGCAGGCAGGTCGCTTGTCTTACCCACTGAGGGCGCCTGGGATAATCCTTGCTAGTGTGAGGAAGTTGATAGCTGTTGTGTATACATGATTCTTTTTTTTTTTTTTTTTTTTTGCATTTTTCAACATCTCCTTTTCTTCTTTTTCAAAGAAGGAAATAGACTGTATCCTTTCCTTTTCCCCTTCATGTTTTATCTTCCATTTAGCTTTCTGTCCCTGCATTCTTCTCAAAATTGTTGGTTCTGTTTTATGTATTTTCTTGTAAGCACATTGAGATTCCTATATGCAGTATCATTGTAAAGACTAGATGGCAGCTTTCTCATCATCACCATGACAGTTTCAAAGCCTGAAACTGAAAGTGACCAAGTGAAGTGTAGCGTGTGAAAACATCACAGACAAGTTGAAGTTTAAAGATGGTGCTGGGAAACTTGACAAATCTTTTGAAAAGATATCAACTTATAACTTCAACACACACCAAAACAAATTCTGAATTAATCGGAGTTCACTCAAACAAGCAAACAGAAATAAAACCCAAGTGTCTGTCTGACCTCTAGTTACTTGACTTTTTATCCTTAAAAGTCATGGAAGAAGTCACAAAGGGAAGGACCTATGGATTTTATTGCACAATTGTTTCTGAACAGGTATGTCAGAAATGTTTTTAAAAAATGAATCAAAAACAAACAGAAAATTGGGAAAATATTTGTAAAAGAAATGATTGACTAACTATAATATCATGAATATGTGGAAACTTGCACAGTTCAGTAACAAATCACGATCCAGACTCAGGGGCCGTCCCGCCTCCTGCTATGCTCTTCTCTGCCCAAAGGACCTCAGCCCGGTTCCCGGCGTAGGTTCCATTTGTGACTGAAGGGCCCTTCGTTTGTGTCTTCAGCCTGACTTCCTTCCTTGAACTCCGGGCTTGCTTGATTGCACTGAACTCTTGGTTTCACCTCCACACACCTGTTACCCCGCAGTGTTCCTCGGTAACCATGAATGTCTTGACCTGATCCAGCCTTAGAACGCCCTGGGCTCCTCTCTCTCTGAGACATCACATCAGGTCCATCAGCAATGCCTGCTCAAACTGTGTCCTGAAACAGCCCCTTTGCTCTCTCTGCCCTGCCAACACTGGGTCGTGTGTCCTTCCAGTCTCCCCCAACGGCCTCCTCACTCGTCTCTGGTGCAGGTCCCATCTTCCGCTCTTCCGCTCAGAGCCCTCAGTGGCTTCCCAGCACGCCTGGCCTCAGGTCCAGCACCGTGCAGTGCTGCAGGGAGGCCCTGCGAAACCCGGCTCCTGTCTGTGCACCCCCGTCTGCGCCCCGACCCGGCTCACTGGACTCCGGCCACCCCGGCCCGCTGACCGTCCCCCCAGTTCCCCGTCAGCCCCCTTCAGGAGCTTTGAGCTTGCTGTCCGCAGGCCGGGGCTCTTTCCTGAGAACCCACACTGCGCCTGACGTTTCTCTCTGCTCAGACCCCGCCGCTTCAGGGAGCCCCTCCTTGACCGCTGTGTCTAAAGTAACGGACCCCTTGACTCCTTTTATTTTCCTTTGTTACTGTTTTTGTTTTTGTGGGGTTTTTTAATAGCAGTTCTTACCACCTGAAATGGTATTTTTAGCTTTTTATTCTATTTTTTGTGTGTTTTTATTGTTTCTCACATTGAAATATAAATTCTGCATGTTTTATTGTCTTGTATCCTCAGCACCTAAAATAGAGCCTTGAATATAGTATGGACTCAACAAAAGAAGGATTGCAAACAGCAATAAACCTCAAAAGGCTGGTCAAACTCATAATTAGTCACAGAAATGCAAACTAAAAGACCTGTGAAGTACCATTTTTCACCTTTCAAAATAGCAGGTTAATAATAAATGAGACAGATCAGATCAGATCAGTCACTCAGTCGTGTCCGACTCTGCGACCCCGTGAATCGCAGCACACCAGGCCTCCCTGTCCATCACCAACTCCCGGAGTTCACTCAGACTCATGTCCATCGAGTCAGTGATGCCATCCAGCCATCTCATCCTCTGTCATCCCCTTCTCCTCCTGCCCTCAATCCCTTCCAGCATCAGAGTCTTTTCCAATGAGTCAACTCTTCGCAAGAGGTGGCCAAAGTACTGGAGTTTCAGCTTTAGCATCATTCCTTCCAAAGAAATCCCAGGGCTGATCTCCTTCAGAATGGACTGGCTGGATCTCCTTGCAGTCCAAGGGACTCTCAAGAGTCTTCTCCAACACCACAGTTGAAAAGCATCAGTTCTTCGGCGCTCAGCCTTCTTCACAGTCCAACTCTCACATCCATACATGACCACCGGAAAAACCATAGCCTTGACTAGACGAACTTTTGTTGACAAAATAATGTCTCTGCTTTTCAATATGCTATCTAGGTTGGTCATGACTTTCCTTCCAAGGAGTAAGCGTCTTTTAATTTCATGGCTGCAATCACCATCTGTAGTGAT
>NW_011494946.1:3409709-3412225 GCF_000754665.1 Bison bison bison
TTCCCCACTTATTTCCCATGAAGTGGTGGGACCGGATGCCATGATCTTCGTTTTCTGAATGTTGAGCTTTAAGCCAACTTTTTCACTCTCTACTTTCACTTTCATCAAGAGGCTTTTGAGTTCTTCTTCACTTTCTGCCATAAGGGTGGTGTCATCTGCATATCTGAGGTTATTGATATTTCTCCCGGCAATCTTGATTCCAGCTTGTGCTTCTTCCAGCCCAGCGTTTAATAAATGAGGCAGAGATGAGTAAGTCCTAGACACCTACTGTACAGTCTAGGCCCATAGTTAACGATACTGTTATGTACCTAAGATTTGCTAAGAGAGTAAATCTTATTTTAAGTGTTCTTATCACAAAAAATAAAATAGCCATAATAAATATAGAGGGTAGGAGGAAACGTTAAGGGGTGGGGGTACGTTTATGTCATAGATTGTGGTGATGGCTTTGCAGATGCATGCTTACCTCTAAACACGCCAAGCTGTGCACATTAAGAAGACACAGCCACTGTAGGTCTGAAATGCCTCAATAAGGTGACTTGAATGAGTGAGTGAATGAGTAACCAACCCAGACGGAGCATGGATACCCATAGTCACTGGTTTAGGGAATGTAAGTTGAAAGAAACTTGATCATCTTGCTAAAGAATACTCCCAAGTCTATATGTAACCCTTATAACTACCACATTCTTCTCTAGAAGTTGGTTTATTGTACCATTACTTTATCTAGGATGAAAAAACTATTGTAGCTATTGTGAAACCTATTGTGAAAACTATTGTGAAACCCTTGGCAAAGACCCCTTTAGCTATTTAATGCCCAAGATGTTTTTACCAGGCTGGACCCTTAAACCGTAGCCTTACAACTACTTTCTTAGCTGTTTAGAGGCTATTAAAGAGTTCCTGCATCGGGGCTGTCACTGAGCAGCAAGACAGGCTGTGGGGCTGATCCAGAGTGAAGGCGATCTTCATGGGGGAACCCCCGGCAGTGATGCGTGAGTGGAGGACAGGCAAGGGCAGACAGGTACCTGGAGGGCAGGGAGCTAATCCGTGCCACGTCTGGACGCAGTCCACGGCAGTGGACTTCTGTGTGCTGCTTATCCAAATGAGAGATGAGGATGCAAGATGACATGTGATTTCACGGATAAGAATATCTCTAGAAATCAAGAAGCCTGATTTCTCTTCTCTGCCTTACCATGGATTGCTGTAATTAAGTCTTTAACAGCAAGTGCCTAGGTATTTTCGTGATAGATTTTCCATTACGTGTGTGGGTAGCATTCACTGTGCTCTGATTTTACTTAGCTGCACATTTCTTTTTAAAAATGGGAATTGACATTTCCTTATTCATTCAACTTTTGAGCTCAGAACAACAAATTAACACTCAAATCTTGCTCCAATTTTGTCCTTAAATAACCATAAATTACTTCTATAAATAAAAAATAAGCACATCTAAATTGTGACCAGTCTTCAGAAAGACCCATCTGATTTATTTAGGAATTTGTGACTTCTGAAGTGCCCAATTGAGTATTCATGGAACAGAATTTCATAGTTTTTAACTATTGCAATCTCAGAGTAAGAGTAAAATCACATACCTTCTACATTCCAGAACACTCACAGATTTTCTGTTTTGAAAGTGCCACACACAGTTTCTTAAAGTGTATAGTTTCTCTGCTCTTGCAGAGGTGCTGAAACATCCACACCTGAGCTGGCAGCAGGGCCTCAAGCCACGTGCCTCTTTATCCAGTGGCCCTTTTTACGCAGCTCCACGACTGGAGGTCTTCTAATTTACTTAAGTTGATTGAGTGAGGCCTTGGTAGAGATGAAAGAAGCCAAGCTGGGTTCCAGACCAGCAATAGCATCCTCCGTGCTGATACCCCCAGCTCTCCTCTGCCCTGTGTCACAGCTGCAACAACCTAATTGGCGTCAGTAATGAAAGATGCCCGAGTTAGAGATCGGGATGTAGGCCCTTCCCAAAAGGCCCCCTGTCTGGATACCTGCATGGGATCAAGCAGGAAGCCAGGCTCTGCGGACAAATGCTTTCCAGTAAGGGAGCCTCTGCTGGGCTCTGCAGACGTTCCCCACCTTCCGCCACGAGGGCGCGGCGGTGTCCTGTCCATTTTTACCCCAAGAATGCCTGGTGCCCAGTGATTCTCCATCTCTTCTCAGAATCAGAGTCTGCCTCCACTTCAGTTCAGTTCAGTTCAGTCGCTTAGTCGAGTCCGACTCTTTGCGACCCCATGAATCGCAGCACGCCAGGCCTCCCTGTCCATCACCAACTCCCAGAGTGCACTCAGACTCACGTCCATCGAGTCAGTGATACCATCCAGCCATCTCATCCTCTGTCATCCCCTTCTCCTCCTGCCCCCGGTTCCCTCCCAGCATCAGAGTCTTTTCCATTGAGTCAACTCTTCGCATGAGGTGGCCAAAGTACTGGAGTTTCAGCTTTAGCATCATTCCTTCCAAAGAAATCCCAGGGCTGATCTCCTTCAGAATGGACTGGTTGGATCTCCTTGCAGTCCAAGGGA
>NW_011494946.1:3412458-3415219 GCF_000754665.1 Bison bison bison
CCTGGCCTACTAAGCACGTCCTCCCAGAAAGCTCAGACCTTCTTCCAACAGTCTTCTTATACTCGAATCCGACTTGCGAGGGCAGGGGCCGCCTCTGCCTGTGTCCCTGTTGTCTCCTCGTTACCTGGCGTGGAGAGCGTGTTCCAACGTGGGTGAAATGAGTGAGCACTTTCTGGCTTCATGTATAGAATAGCCGTGCTGATGTCGGGGACGGAGCCCTCGTATTCCCAGGGCCCGGCACGGTGCCTGGCACTGTGTCTAGTACTCAGTAGTTTAATGACTGAATAAATAAATACTGCTTTGAATACCTAAAAGGCATTATAAAATTCTTCTAGCTAATTTCCATATTATATGGTCCACAAGAATTTTTAAATGAGGCTTTATTATATTTACTCTGAAGTATTTTATTGCTAAAATATGGTAAAGAAATAATATGCTAATAATATTTCCCGAGTCATGAAGCCAAGAAGTCCATGGTTATAGTCCATTAGTAGTTAATTGGCTAATCAGAATTTCAAAGGACACTGATTTCTATATAAATGTAATTTTGTGATATTTTTATGCTCAAATAGGAGTTTGTGTTATAAACACTTATATGTCTGAAATGCTCTTTCTCTTGTATCAAAGAGAGTTGTTAATTCCTAACCAATTTAGGTAAATTGGTAACACTATCTCCTTTTTAGGGCAGAGTAAATAAATCTTTCTCCTTTCTTAAAAAATGTAAGTATAATTTGTACATAAGACACAGGTCCTAAGTGTTCAGTCTGATGAGTTTGCATAACTGTGTACCCTACCCCTCTGCATGCAGGCTCAGTTGTGTCCAGCCCTCTGCGACTGTGTGGACTGTAGCCCGCCAGGCGCCTCTGTCCATGGGATTCTCAGGCAGGAATACTGGGGTGCCTGCCATTTCCCCCTCCAGGGGATCTCCCCGACCCAGGGATCAAACCCGTGTCTTGTAACCGCCATCTAAGACAGTGTATCTGGAGTGAACATTCCTGTCACTTAGAGTCCCCCCCGTCCCGTTACGGTCATACCCAACTCGTCATCCCGAAGCAACCACTTTTGATTTCCGCTCCCTTGTTTTGAGAGTTTCCCCTTTTCTTGGTCTTGCCATGAATAGAGACACATAGTATGCACTTTTTTTCATTCAGATTAGTGTGCTTGCACTTCGTGCATATTGTTTTACGTATACCAGTAGTTTCCTTCTCTTCTTGGGCTGTATTCCACTATATGATGTACCACAAATTGTTTATTCTGTTATTGATGGATAGGGGGTTATTTCCAGATGTGGAGTGTTCTGAGCAGGACTGCTATGAACGTTCTTGTACAAGTGTTTTGATGTTTTCATTTGTTATTGTTGGTTTTGGTGGATATATGTTTATGTTTTCCTTGGATAAACACTTAGAAATTAAATTACTCAGGCTCAGTTGCTAAAGAATCTGCCTGCAATTCTGGGAAACCTGGGTTTGATCCCTGGGTTGGGAAGATCGCCTGGAGAAGGAAATGGCAACCCATTCTAGTACTCCTGCCGGGAGAATCCCATGGACAGAGGAGCTCGGCGGGCTGCAGTCCATGGGGTCACACAGAGTTGGACACGACTGAAGCGACTTAGCATGCATAGGATAGATGTATGTTTAACTTTATAAGAAACTGAGAACTGTTTCACCAAGTAGTTATACCTTTCTCCATGCTCACCAGCAATATTTGGGAGTTTTAACTGCTCTTCATCTTCGCCAGCATTTGCTACTGTCAGTCTTTCTGATTTTGTCTATTGTAGTTGGTATGAAACGGTATCTCATTGTGTTTTAATTTACATTTTCCTGAGTGTCTTTTCATAGCATGTTGGTGATTCCTTTTTGGACTGTCCCAGTTGTCTGCCTGTCTTTAATGGGTTGTTTGTCTTTTTTATTCTTGATTTGTGAGGATTCTGTATATGTTTTGGGTAGGAGTCTTTGTCTGATAAATGTACTGCAGATATTATCCCCCAGCGTGGAGCTTGCCTGTTCGTTTTCTTAATGATGCCTTTTAATGAGCAGAAAACTTTCATTTCAGTGACATTTCTTCTTTCAGTTTTTTTCCTTTATGGCTGGTGCATTTTGTTTTCTTGTCTATGAAATCTCCTAAGATCCATCTAAGTCTCCGTTGTTCAGGATCCTGAAGACCATGCTTGGCTTCACTGGTTCACTTGAAGGACTCACAGAATTCAGAAAAGCTGCTATACCCACGTTTATAGTGTATTATGGCAAAAGGACACAGATTAAAATCAAGAAAGGAAAAAAGCTTGTGTTGTTGACTGAAAATGAGCAGCCTAGAAAGTTGAGAGTCGTGTTTTACTTGGCAGACTTTCTGAGGACTTCAAGTCCAAGACAGGACTATCAGCTTGCTCTGAGGGCCTGACCCAAAGGCGCAGTGGGAAGCCAGGTTACACAGGAGTTTGTGCAGCGAAGGCTGGGTAGTCAGCATCGAAAGATGGCTGTTAATTAAAGGAAACCAAGGGTCTCACGTGAAGGGGCATAGTGCTTTCTGCGTGCGCTCGCCGCAGTCCCCCCTTGGACCTGCGCCTCGCTGTCTGGGGCCCTCGGGTGCGCCACGCGGCGGCTGCAGCGGCGGGCGGCTGGTCGGGGCCTCCGGTGCCCACTCGGAGTCCCTCAGTGCTCACGGGCAGGGGGGCTGTGGCGTGACGGCCTGAGGGCCTCCGGTGCCCACGCGGAGTCCCTCAGCGCTCACGGGCAGGGAGGCTGTGGCGTGACGGCCTGAGGGC
>NW_011494946.1:3415319-3424722 GCF_000754665.1 Bison bison bison
GCGCAGGCAGCAGTATAAGTCGCAGTCCAGGAGGGGCCAGGTGTGAGTTTCCTCAGTGGAGTGCTTAAGTCCGCCGGCCCTTGCAGGGCTGCGCGCAGGAAGTGCTGCCTCGGGACGTTCCCCAGCTCTTGGTCCCCTCGGGGTTCTGTTGGAGGTCAGTCGTGCAGGCAGGGAGCAGCCCTGTGGTGACATTAGCTGTCTGTCTCTAGGCCCCTGGTCAGATGGAGGCCGCGTGGCAGGGCCCAGGAGGAAACAGAAACAGACTTTTAGCCTGATTCCCATTGTTAGTGTGCACTGCTTGCTGTGGTTCAAGGTCCCGGGTCTACAAAGACATGGTTATCAGACAGACATTCCAAGGGCTAGAGGTTCCCTCCCACTTGTCCCTGCAGGGCGGGTCCTGAACTGCAGTGTGCAGGGTTTGGGGAGCCCAGGCACGCTGAGTTAACCCTGAAAGTTCCAGAGGTACTCTGTACTCCTCTCAAAACTGGTGTGGGGCTAACAGTTGAATTAGATTTGTGGTCCGCGTCAAATCAGAGTGTGTGGGGTGAGGTAAAAACCGAGGTCCAGTGCTTTTCGATACAAGTATCCAGCGGTTGGATACCAGTTGTGTGAAATCCTCTCCTTTCTTCATTGAATTAAACTGGGTCCCTGGCTGAGAATCCTTTGACCATGAAGATACGAGTCTGTTTCTGGACACGCTCTGCTTTCGCTAGTACCACACTTGCTTCATTATGTGGCGTCACAGCAAGTCTTGATTTTCTTTTTTTTATTATTTTGGCTATTCTTGGTTCTCTGCATTTCCATATAAATTGTAGAATCTACATGTCAATTTCTCTAAAAATTATTGGGATTTGATTGGAATTACATTGAATCTGTAGATCAGTTTGGAAAGAACCGAAACTTTAGTAGATCCATGACCATGGACTGTCTCTTCATTCAGTCTTCACATTCTCTCCATACTGTTGCATAGTTTTTAAGAGGCAGGTCTTATAGGTTGTTTTCCATTTGAGAGAAAATAAGCTCCTCTGTTCTCCTGCGTGTAGCCGCCCCTGCCTGGGGCTGTACTTTGTCTGTTCTCCTGCGTGTAGCCTGCCGCTGCCTGGGGCTGTACTTTGTCTGTTTTCCTGGTGTAGCCTGCCCCTGCCTGGGACTGCACTTTGTTTTGGCTGCACTGGACGCCTGTTGCCTTGGGAGGCTCCTCTGGTTGCAGTGAGCAGGGCTGCTCTTGGCTGTGGCGCGAGGGCTTCTGGAGCACTGGCTTCTCTTGCTGGGGAGCACAGGCGCTGGGCGCGGGCCGCAGTTGCTGCGTGCAGACTCCAGGGCGCACCTCAGTGGTGTGACGCACGGCCGAGGCGCTCCCCAGCACGTGCAATCTTCCCAGACCCGCCTGAACCCTTGTCCCCTGCATCAGCTGGCATGTTCTTATCCACTGCGCCACCAGGGAAGTCCAGGCTGCACTTTTTTTTTAATGTAACTTTTTTCTTGGAATTTTACATGGCTTCATACATTTGTTTATATTTATTGACTCCCTTTCATTAAAACTTGAAGGAAAGTTTCTTAAAACGTACCTTTTTTCCTTAGAACTCTTAAAAGTTGATTATTGATATATGTTTAAGTATAGCTGCATGTGATTTTTTTTCAAGTGTGAAGATACGTAGTGACTCTCAGAGAAGGTAGACAGGAGACAGGGCAAAGCTCCCCAACAGGTGGCAGCTCAAGATCGTATCCTCTTCCGTTCTGCTGTGTTTCCCTAGACCAGAAACTCCTGTGGGCCATGGTTCACGGGAGAGATTTGTATCCCTCTCAGACACTGGGTCAGAATATAAATTAGTTGAAAATGACTGTCCTGGAATAGAAACCTCGAATTTTATCCCTGCAGATAGGTCTTAGGGAGTTATCTCATGATTTTTATATAACCACAGTCTATGCACAATTGCTAATTTATTTGTTACATTAAATATTCTCAATTATATTCAGACCCAGTTAGCTGAGCCCCACAGTCTAGCTTATGTCCACCCTCTTACGGGGTCAACTTTTCTGGCCCTGACAAGCACTTCTTTTGCTTCCCATCACAGTAACAAGGACTTACATGCCACACGCAAAATAATCGTCATCTGTACAGCTGAAAGGAAACATGTTTCACCTGAAAGTCAGACTCCTAAGGAATGAGTAATAGCAAGCTAATTTTTATCATGTAGTTTTTATAAAGACCTATAAAATCTTGAGTTTCATGATATATGGAGAGAGTTCATTTTCTGAGATAGCAGAAACCTCAAGATATGGCAAACAAATTAGAATTAAGTATAGATGTCCTTCATTGAAGCAAGTTTGATACACTCAACATTAAAGGTAAAGAATTAAGAAAGTTGGAAACTACTTTGTTTTATAGAATTTGAAACCTTTAACTTAGAGAATTTATGAGTACATCCCAAACGTTAGCTCAAATGTTAGAATCATCTTGAAAAGTATTATTTTTCAACCATGAAAACTGTTTTAAATATTTAAATAAAAAATAGATGTATATAATAAGCATGAAAGAAGTAAATAAGAATCATAATCCTGGGTAGGTCAACAACGGCAGGCTAGGAAATTATAGAGATGCAAAGAGAGTATCATTTCTATCCTAAAGCCAAAATCATGTGTTTATATTTACTTTTTCCAACAACTTGCACTTAAGAAGGTAATTTTAAACTAAGTTATATATTTTTTTTGATGGAAAAAAGTGTGGGTAGAATGAGATGAGAAAATGATAGAAAGGAGATTTTGATGGAAGGAAAGGAAAAGAAGGGAGAAAAGTCTCAGTGGAAAGGTGATCCTAGAGGTGGAAGGAAGGGCAAAAAGAATGGAGACCGAGGGTGGAAACAGGAGGCAGGGCAGCCAGGGAGGGGCCTCCGAGCTCAGTTGGGTCCGGTCACCATCCCACAAGGGCCCTCGCCTTGCGTCTTGGCAGGATAGTGACTGTGATGTAGGGGGCGGCTGGCCCAGCCCAGCACCTGCCGTCAACAGAGGCAGAAGGGGCTCTCCTCGAACTCTGCCTCTCGCCCCGGCCAGCAAGCCTCCTTGTCTGAACACGATTTCCTAAGCTCTGCTTAGACAGTCCCAGAAATGGAGTGCTTACATTTTAAGTGGAGCCTGTTAAATCATTAGGAAGGATTTCCTGGGTCATAGCCTTCTGTCTCCTGTGACTTTCTGTAACTTTTGTACCTCGTCTCGTTTTCAAAGCCGCGTGCAGAAGCGCTGCTTTTGCTCCGGGCAGCTCTCCTCTGTCGGTGGACTTGTGCCCCGGCCTCGTTAGCCGTTCCTCTTCCGTCATAATCGGCGTGTCTCCCTACTGTTCTGCTCCATTTTATAGACAAAACTCAATTCTGCCAGAAATTCATGCATCACCAAAACCGCCTGCCATACTTGTCCAGTTACCTCCTACAGCACAGACACTCACCTGTTCCTACTCATATACTTCATTTACCAGCAAATAGTAATATGTTTACTATCAGAAGCAATTTATACATACAGATACCACATTTACTTTTGAGGGATGTTTCACAGGGTACAGAATTCTACATCGCTGGTTTTTTCTCTAAACATTTTATTCACCGCACTCTCTCCTGCCTGCATGGTTTCTGAGGAGAATTTGAATGTGGTTTTTATTTTTGTTCCTTTATATGTAAGCTGTTTTTTCCCCCTCTGGCTTTTTTCAGGTTTTTTTTTTTTTTTCCTGTGATTTTCTGTAGTTTAAAAATGATATGACTAAGTATAATTTTTTTGGCATTTCTATTGCCTGATGTTCTCTGAGCTTTCTGGATCTTTGGTTGGTTGTCTGACATTACTTTGGGAACACTCATAGCCATTGTTGTTTCAAATGCTTCTCTCCCTTTCTTTTTTCTCCTTCTGCTGTTCCCAGTGTGTGGCTGTTAGACCATTTACAGTTGTCCTCCAGTTCTTGGATATTCTCTTCTGCTTTTTCTGTCTTTTTTCTATTTGCTTTTCAATTTGGAGAGTTTCTATTGAAATATCCTCAACCTCAGTGATTCTTTCCTCAGCCATGTCCATCAATAATAAGCCCGTCTAAGACATTCTTAATGTTACAGTATTTTTTATCTCTATCATTTCTTTTTTTTCTTTAGAATTTCCTCCTGTCTGCTTATATTTCCTATTTGTTCTTGCCTGCTGTCTACTTTACTCATTAGAGTTCTTAACATTTTAATCACCGTCCCTGGTGGCTCAGACAGTAAAGCTTCTGCCTACAGTGCAGGAGACCCGGGTTCAATCCCTGGGTTGGGAAGATCTCCTGAAGAAGGAAATGGCAGCCCACTCCATTATTCTTGCCTGGAAAATCCCTTGGATGGAAGAACCTGGTAGGGTATAGTCCATGGGGTCACAAAGAGACATTTTAATCATAGTTATTTTAAATTTCCAGTCTGATAATTTGATCGTTCCAGTATCCCTGCTATATCTGAGTCTGGTTCTGATGCTTTGCTTGCTCTCTCTTCGAACTATGGTTTTTTGCTTCTTGCTTTTTGAGTGAATCTTTTCTTTATTTATTTTGGATACTTGAGCATGTTGTACTGGGTAAAAGAACTCCAAAAATAGGCCTTTAGTAATGTGATAAGATGTGGAGGAGAGAGGAAGCATTCTGTACTCCTATGGTTAATTCAGTTCAGTCGCTCAGTCGTGTCCGACTCTTTGAGACCCCATGGACTGCAGCATGCCAGGCCTCCCTGTCCATCACCAACTCCTGGAGCTTACTCAAACTCATGTCCATTGAGTCGGTGATGCCATCCAACCATCGTCATCCTCTGTCATCCCCTTCTCCTCCCACCTTCAATCTTTCCCAGCATCAGGGTCTTTTCCAGTGAGTCAGCTCTTCGCATCAAGTGGCCAAAGTATTGGAGTTTCAGCTTCAGCATCAGTCCTTCCAATGAATATTCAGGACTGATTTCCTTTAGGATTGACTGGTTTGATCTCCTCGCAGTCCAAGGGACTCTCAAGAGTCTTCTCCAACACCACACTTCAAAAGCATCAGTTCTTTAGCACTCAGCTTTCTTTATAGCCCAGCTCTCACATCCATACATGACTACTGTAAAAAACGTAGCTTTGACTAGACGGACCTTTGTCGGCAAAATGATGTCTCTGCTTTTTAGTATGCTGTGCTATGAGTAGGTCTCAGTCCTGTAGTGAGCCAGGGCCTCTGGGCTCTGAATTTAACACATGACACCTTAGGGTAGGACAGGAAGGCTGGAGAGGGCTAGGATTAGGTACTTCCCTTCCCCCAGGTCAGTTAGACTCTGAACAATTCCCAGCAGGTTAGACTCTGATTCAGTGTTTCTCCTGAGGGCAGACCATTGAGAACAACATGCTCTGGCGTATTTCAGACAGTTCCTTTCCCTCTACCCCTGTCCGAGCACACTTTCTCATGAGAGCCTGGCAGAAGTCCAGGATGTAAAGCTGACGTAAGTCTAGGTTGGCCACTGAGCCTGTGACTGGGTCCTCCTTGGAGATTGTAACTTCCGGGTTTGTCCATACAGAGCCTCTAGCAGTTCAGCTGCAGTTCCAGCTTCCTGTCCCAGCGCTGGTTCCTGTGGGTTTCCGCTCTGGGAGGTCATGATGCTCTGTATTCACCTGTCACTCTCTCCAATCTGGGAGTAGCAGTTTGCCCTTTGACCTCACTTCTTTTAAAGAGCTATGAAAAAGTTGAATTTTTTTTTTTTTTCAGTTTGTTCAACTTTTTATTTGTTGTTAGGACAGAGTAGAAACTTCCAAAATTCTTACATGCTGGACTGGAAACTAGAAGTTCACTTGCCTAGAATTAATGCAGCCCCAGAATTTTATTTTTCTCCAACATCAGCATAGGCTCAGATTAACCTTGGGGACCAGACCAAAGCATTCACGTTTGGGAGTTTGGTTGTTTTTTTGTTTTGTTTTAATATGAATTAGTGTTAATCCACACCTCACTATTCTATGTATAGTGTGCAATTGTAAAACATTTTAACCTAAGTGCATACGCTTTTTTTAATCTCCATTAAATTTTATCTCTCACTTATTTCTCATGCTGCCCAGTTGAGAGTATTTTAAACTTTGATTGCTTTATCTGATACAGTGGGCGGCTCTGCAGCTTTTGTCTCACATTCATAAGCACATGTTCTCTTTCTTCAAGTCATGAAACTCTAGGGTTTTCTGTCCAAAAGCAGCACAGTGTCATACACCTCAGACCCCTTGGTTTAAAGATGAGGAAGTTAAGGCCCATACAACAGGCAAAGTAACTCTTCCCAAATTACATGACCTTCAATTTAAAAAAAGCACTGGTGAACAGGTCTCTGAATTGTCTGAGGAGTGCCAGAAGATTCAGCAGTGCACACGAGATACAGTTGTTCAGGTACAACTAAGTGTGTATTGTACTCACTGACACCTTGATAAAATCTAATAGAGGTCAGCACTTCAAACGAGAAATAAAGTTGTCTTATTTTTTAAATTAATTTTTATTGGAGTATAGTTGCTTTACAATATTGTGTTAGTTTCTGCTGTACAACAAAGTGAATCAGTTATACGTACCCCCCCTTTTAAGATTCCGCTCTCCGTTAGGTCAGCACAGGGCACTGAGCAGCGTTCCTGTGCTCCACAGCAGGTCTCTATTCGTTATCTGTTTTATACACAGGAGTGTGTATGTGGGCTTCCCAAGTGTCTCCGTGGGTAAAGACTCTGCCTGCAGTGCAGGAGGAGCAGAAGACACCCACTCCAGTACTCTTGCCTGGAGAATCCCATGGACAGAAGAGCCCAGCAGGCTGCAGTCATTGGGTCGCAAAGAGTCGCTCACAACAGAAGCAGCCCAGCACACACGCATGCACTCAGCGTATTTGTATCAGTCCCAGTCTCCCGGTCCATCCCACCTCCCCTTCCCCGCCTGGTATCCCTAAGCTTGTTCTCTATGTCTGTGGCTCTGTTTCTGCTTTGCAAATAAGTTCACCTGTATCACTTTTCTGGATTCCACACGTAAGTCATGTTATGCAATATTTCCTCTTTATGACTTACTTCACTCGGTATGACAGACTATAGGTCTGTCTGGGCGAATGGCACAGTTTTGGTCCTCTTTATGACTGAGTAATATCCCACTGTACATATGTATCCACCTCTTCTTTATCTGTTGATGGACATTTAGGTTGCTCCCGTGTCCTGGCTGTTGTAAATCGTGCTGCTGTGAAATTGGGGTACATGTATCATTTTGAATTATGATATTCTCTGGTTACATGCCCAGGAATGGGATTGCTGGATCATATGGTAGTTCTATTAGTTTTTTGATGAACCTCCAAACTGTTCTCCATAGTGGCTGTACCAATTTGCATTCCCACCAACAGTGTAGAATTCCCTTTTCTTCCCGCCTTCTCCGACATTTGTTGTTTGTAGACTTTTTGACGACCGCCGCTCTGACCAGTATGAGGTGGCTCCTCACTGTAGCTTTGATCTTCACTTTTCTAATGACTGGTGGTAGTGAGCACCCTTTCAGGTGTGTGCTGGCCTTCTGTGTGTCTTCTCTGGTGAAATGTCTGTTTGGGTCACTGGCCCGTATATTGATTGGGTTGTTTGCTTTTGATATAGAGCTACGTGAGCTATTTATATATTTTGGAGATGACTTTGTCAGTTACTTTGTTTACATCTATTTTCTTCCATTCTAAGGGTTCTCTTCTTGTCTTGTTTATAATTTCCTTTGCTGTTCAAAAGCTTTTTTAAGTTTAATTATGTCCCATTTGTTTATTTTTGTTTTTTATTACTTTTTGAGGTGGGTCAAAAAAGATTTTGCTGCAATTTATGTCAACTTGAAATGCAAAGGAGAAAGGGAAAGATATACCCAACTGAATGCAAAGTTCCAAACAATAACAAGGACAGATATGAAAGGCTTCTTAAATGAACAATGCAAAGAATTAGAGGAAAATAATAGAATGGGAAAGATTAGAGATTTCTTCAAGAAAATTAGAGATACCAAGGAAACATTTCATGCAAAGATGGGCTCAAGAAAGTACAGAAACGGTAAGAACCTAACAGAAACAGAAGATATTGAGAAGAGGGGGCAACAATACACAGAAGAACTGTACCAAAAAAGTCTTCATGACCCAGATAGCCATGATGGTGTGGTCATTCACCTAGAATCAGACATCCTGTAGTATGAAGTCAAGTGGACCTTAGGAAGCATTACTACAAACAGAGGTAGTGGAAGTGATGGAACTCCAGTTGAGCTATTTCAAATCCTAAAAAATGATGTTGTGAAAGTGTTGCACTGAGTATGCCAACAAACTTGGAAAACTCAGCAGTGGCCCCAGGACTGGAAAAGGTCAGTTTTCATTCCAATCCCAAAGAAGGGCAATGCCAAAGAATGTTCAAACTACCATACAGTTTCACTCATTTTACATGTTAGCTGGCAAGGTAATGATCGACATTCTTCAACTTAGGTTTCAACACTACGTGAACTGAGAACTTCCAGATGTACCAGCTGGGTTTAGAAAAGGCAGAGGAACCAGAGATGGAATTGCCAACATCCATCGAATCATAGAAAAAGCAAGGGAATTCCAGAAAAACATCTACTTCTGCTTTATTGACAACGCTAAACCCTTTGACTGTGTGGATCACAGCAAACTGGAAAATTCTTACAGAAATGGAAATACCAGACCACTTTGCCTGCTTTCTGAGAAGCCTGTATGCAGGTCAGAAAGCAACAGTTAGAACTGGGCATAGAACAACAGACTGGTTCAAAATTGGGAAAGGAGTATAACAAAACTATATATTGTCACCCTGCTTATTTAACTTCTATGCAGAGCACATCATGCGAAATCCTGAGCTGGATGAATCACAAGCTGGAATCAAGATTGCTGGGAGAAATACCAACAACCTGAGATATGCAGATGACACCACTCTAGTGGCAGAAAGTGAAGAGGAACTAAAGAGCCTCTTAATGAAGATGAAAGAGGAGAGTGAAAAAGCTGGCTTAAAACTCTACATTCAAAAAACTAAGATCATGGCATCTGGTCCCATCAGTTCATGGCAAATAGACGGGGAAACAATGGAAACAGTGGCTGACTTTATTTTCGGGGGCTCCAAAATCACTGTAGACAGTGACTGCAGCCATGAAATTAAGATGCTTGCTCCCTGGAAGGAAAGTTATGACTAACCTAGGCAGCATATTAAAAAGCAGAGACGTTACTCTGTCAACAAAGGTCCGTCTAGTCATGACCAGTGGTCATGTGTGGATGTGAGAGTTGGACTATAAAGAAAGCTGAGCACCGAAGAATTGATGCTTTTGAAGTGTGGTGTTGGAGAAGACTCTTGAGAGTCCCTTAGACTGCAAGGAGATCCAACAAGTCCATCCTAAAGGAGATCAGTCCTGGGTGTTCATTGGAAGGACTTATGTTGAAGCTGA
>NW_011494946.1:3424822-3432083 GCF_000754665.1 Bison bison bison
ATCAGTCCTGGGTGTTCATTGGAAGGACTTATGTTGAAGCTGAAACTCCAATACTTTGGCCACCTGATGCAAAGAGCTGACTCATTGGAAAAGACCCTGATGCTGGGAAAGATTGAGGGCAGGAGGAGAAGGGGATGACAGAGGATGAGATGGTTGGATGGCATCACCAATTCAATGGACATGTGTTTGGGTGGACTCCAGGAGTTAGTGATGGACAGGGAGGCCTGATGTGCTGTGGTTCATGGGGTTGGAAAGAGTTGGACACGACTGAGTGACTGAACTGAACTGAACTGAACCTGATGCAAAGAGCTGACTGATGCAAAAATTCTCTGATTCTGGGAAAATTTTAAATCAGGAAGAGAAGAGGGCAACAGAATATGAGTTTGTTGGATGATATTACTGACTCAGTGGCCGTGAGTTTGAGTAACCTCCAGGAGATAGTAAGGACAGGGAAGCTTGGCATGCTGCAGTCTGTGGGTCACAAAGAGTCAGACAAGACTTAGCGACTGAACAACAACAAATGTCAGATAGTCTTCTGCCTGTGTTTTCCTCTAAGAGGTTTGTTGTGTCTGGCCTAACATTTAGGTCTGTGATCCATTTTGAGTTTGTTTTTGTGTATGATGTTAGGGAGTGTTTTAATTTCACTTTTTACATAATGCTGACCAGTTTTCTCAGCACCACTTATTGAAGAGACTTATCTTTTCTTCATTGTATATCCCTGCCTCTTTTGTCAAAGATTAGGTGAACATGGGTGTCTGAGTTTATCTCTGGACTTTCTCTCCTGTTCCATCGATCTGTATTTCTGTTTTTGTATGAGTGCCATACTGTCTTGATTACTGTATTTATGTAGTATAGTCTGAAGTCAGAGAGCCTGATTCCTCCAGCTCCATTTTTCTTTGTCAAGATTGCTTTGGCTATTTGAAATCTTTTGTATTTCCATACAAATTATACAGTTTTTTGTTCTAATTCTGTGGATATTTCTGTTGGTGATGTGAGAGGGATTGCACTGAATCTGTAGATTGCTTTCGATGGTATCCTGGCTTCCACAGTGTTGATTCTTCCAGTCCACGAACATGGTGTATCTCTCCCCGTTTGCTTGTGTCGTCTTCGATTTCTTACATCAGTATCATACAGTTTTCCGTGTACAGATTTTTGCCTCCTTAGATAGGTTTATTTGTAGATGTTTCATTCTTTCTGTTGCAGTGGTAAACAGGGTTGTTTCCTTAATTTGTCTTTCAGATCTTTCATTGTCAGTGTATAGGCATGCAAGAGATTTCTGTGCATTGGTTTCGCATCCTGCTGCTTTGCCAGAGTCGTCGTTTAACTCCAGTCATTTTCTGGTGGCAAGTTTAGGGTTGTCTCTGTGTCGTACATATCGCGTCATCTGTAGACAGTGGTAGTTTTACTTCTTTTCCAATATGAATTCTTTTTGTTTCCTTTTCTTCTCTGATTTCTGTGGCAAGGACTTCCAAAACTATGTTGAATAAGAATGGCAAGAGTGGACAATCTTGTCTCAGAGGAAACGCCGTTTGTCACCGTTGAGAAGGATGTTTGCTGTGGGTTTGTGGTTTATGGCCTTTATTATGTTGAGGTAGGGTCCCTGCATCGGAGAAGGCAATGGCACCCCACTCCAGTGTTCTTGCCTGGAGAATCCCAGGGACAGGGGAGCCTGGTGGGCTGCCGTCTCTGGGGTCCCACAGAGTCAGACACGACTGAAGCGACTTAGCAGCAGCAGCAGCAGCAGGGTCCCTCCATGCCTGCTTTCTGGAGAGTTTTTATCATAAATCAGTGTTTAATTTTGCCAAAAGCTTTTCCTGAATCTATTGAGATGATCAGATGGCTGTTACTCTTCAGTCTGTTGCCATGGTGTCCTATGCTGATTGGTTTGCGTGTATTGAAGAATACTTGCACCCTATTTGATCATGGTGTATGGTCCTCTTAATGTGTTGTTGGATTCTGTGTGCTCATATTTTGTTGAGGATTTTTGCACCTATATTCATCAATGATACCGTCCTGTAATTTTCTATTTTTTTGGTATCTTTGGTTTTAGTATCACAGTGATGGTGGCCTCATAGAATGAGCTTGAAAGTGTTCCTCTCCCTGCAATTTTGGAAGAGTTTGAGAAGGATGATGTTAGCTTTTCTCTAAATGTTTGATAGAATTCACCTGTGAAGCCATCTGGTTTGGGACTTCTGTTTGTTGAAAGATTTTTAATCACAGTTTCAATTTCATTGCTTGTGATTGGTCTGTTCATATTTTCTGTTTCTTCCTGGTTCAGTCTTGAAAGGTTTTACCTTTCTAAGAATTTGTCCATTTCTTCCAAGTTGTCCATTTTATTGGTATGTTGCTGCTGCTGCTGCTAAGTCGCTTCAGTCATGTCCGACTCTGTGCGACCCCATAGACGGCAGCCCACCAGGCTCCGCCGTCCCTGGGATTCTCCAGGTAAGAACACTGGAGTGGGTTGCCATTTCCTTCTCCATTGCATGAAAGTGAAAAGTGAAAGTGAAGTCGCTCAGTCGTGCCCGACTCTTAGCAACCCCATGGACTGCAGCCCACCAGGCTCCTCCATCCATGGGATTTTCCAGGCAAGAGTACTGGAGTGGGGTGCCATTGCCTTCTCTGTTATTGGTATGCAGGTGCTTATAATAGTCTCTTATGATCCTTTGTATTTCTGCGGTAACAATTGTAACTTCTCCCTTTTCATTTCTAGTTTTATTGATCTGAGTCCTCTCCCTTTTTTTCTTGAGGAATCTGGCTAAAGGTTTATCAATTTTTTTCAGTCTTCCCAAAGAAACAGCTTTTAGTTTCATTGATCTTAAGACATAAAGTTTTCTTAGAACAACTTGTTTGTAGTGAACCAGACGGGCTACTTATAATAAATTCAACCATTTCCAAGTAATTAGTAAAAATATTTGTATAAAGCAGCTTATTTAAGTTTGGTTTCCACAATTCCTTCGAAAAAATCAGAGTATTTCCTTATTTCCATTATTCAGGTATTTGTTTCTGTTTTCATTTAACGGAACAAAATGAGTAATAAACAAAATAAACCAATATTGTAAAGTTTAAAAATAAAATTCAATTAAAAAAAAATAAACCCAACTAGCTACAATTTTAAATATATGTAAATAACAATTGAATCAACAGACTATTTAAAATTGGAGGAAAATCTATGATGCTGTTGCTCTAATCAGATCCAAATATATAGCTTTAAGTGCTTTTATTGGGAAAAAAAGAAAAATGAATGAATGGATGGATGAACCAAGCATTCAACCTTTGGGGACATAGATGAAAATAATTAAAAATCAGTTTAAAACTCATTCTTTTGACAAAAATATAAGCAAGCATCTAACAAAATTTTATTACAAAAGGAGTGATACTTAATGTTAGACTTAAAAAATAAACCTCTAGGTAAGAAGACAATAAATCAGGGTGGTGTCAAGATGTGGATACCAGGAAGGAAAGGTTGTGAAGAATTTTTACAGAGACAGTACTTTTAAAACAAAAAAAGCTTTAGAAAACTTTTAGAAGGTTAATGAGAAAAGCTCATGATCCTGGTAGTAAAAAGGCACTGGAGAACTTAGGAGTTCTTTCAGTAAATGGAATGCAGGTTACAAAGCCAGGCTGCAAGAGATTGAGTTGGTAAAAAGAGGCAGCAAGAGTCACCATTTCCAGAGTTCCAGAAACTCAATAAAAGGGGCCCAACCATGAAGCCAGGTCAGGTTCTGGTACAGGTGTTTTGAAGGATTCATGGATCTTCCCAAAAATGCCTCTGTTGCTACTGATTTAACCTGTTGAAGAAGCTTGTGCCAAAAGTAAATTCTTGGATCAGCTTTGAAGCTATTCCTTTACATGGTACTATTTTAATTATAGTGTGTAGTGAACAACAGTACTGAAATTACATAGAACTAGGCACGCATTAGATTTGATATTCACTGTCTTGGTAACTTCAAAGCCCTCTTAGCCTCTGTATACACTGGTCTCGTCTTTATTCCAGTCTAGTCCAGTCCTCACTGTCCATCAGCTCTCTTGACAGCTGCATTAATTTTCATTCACTTAGGACATGTGATTTAATAGCCAGTAGTGCTTATTGCTGGAGAAGGAAATTGCAACCCACTCCAGTATTATTGCCTGGAAAATCCTGTGGACAGAGGAGCCCAGTAGGCTACAGTCCATGGGGTCACAAAGAGTTGGACACTACTGAACAACTTCACTTCACTCCACTTCACTTCAGTGCTTATTGCAGATTGCTTAGTACATCTTGGGAAGAAGGCTGTTGCTAATATTTTAAGCCCTGTCTTAGCTAACTTTCTCATAAACATTGTCATGCCTGAAACAAATGGACAGTGGACAAGGTGCTCAGCATGCTTGCCCTAGAAGTTCCTTGGTTAAGATTGTTTCTATCTGAAAATACAGAGTCACCTTCAATAGTTGTTTTCAAAATAAAATACTCTTCTAGAAGCTCTGGGTACTGGATGAGGGGAAATTGGTTAAAAACAAAAACTATACAAAAAAGGATAACAGTGCTCATCCCCTTTCCAGAGCTCTTCAGATGAAAGATGGCCCAGCATGAGCTTGATCTATATGTTCCCCGGTTACTAGTAGTAATGAAGATGCATTAACCGTAGTCTCTTGATAACGCGCTAGCAGCGTCTTAGCACTTTTATCAACATATAAATTTTAGAACTGGCAATATGGGAATTCGACTAGTACATTTTTGTTTATAAAAAAGGGTAACAACATTATAACTTCTTCATATCTGTGAATTATGAATCTCGACTTGCAGACAAGCGAAACGAAAATGCAGTGGAACTTCAATATCGTAATAGCTCTTCTTTCCTCCACCACTGAAGAGAAGGGGCTGTACACAGGCCGCTGAGTGCAATGTCGTGCCAGAGGCGAAGGCCTTCTGAGTCCGCAATTTATGCGTGCTCTACGTGTCACTCATTCCTTTTCTCAATAAACATGTTTGAGTGCCTTCCCTGTTGCTAAGCTGTAATGTCTGTCAGTTGAAAGGCTTTACTTCCTTAGGAAGCAGCTGAAAATTACAAGCAGTGGGTCATCACTATTTATCATTATCTCAATCAGGAAACACTGTTTTCAAAAATTTTTGGAAGGACATTACGTAGCTCATTTCTTTAAAGATGAAATACTGCAAAATAAACCATTTGGAAAAGGATTTTTTTCACATTTAATTGTGTTATAAATCAATAGCTCTTTTTATATAAAGCTGAATTCCAAGTCTCCCATACCTAGCCTGTAATATTAGCTAGAATCATTAGAGAAGACTTTATGGAAAGAAGCAGCATAGAGCTCTTCGATTTTTATTATACAACTCTGGATCAGTTATGTTTTAGAACTCTTTCTAGTTTATCTATTCAGAGATCTGTCTAGTTCAGTTCAGTCACTCAGTCAACTCCCTGTCCATCACCAACTCCCGGAGCTTACTCAAACTCCTATCCATCGAGTCGGTGATGCCATCCAGCCATCTCATCCTCTGTCATTCCCTTCTTCTCCTGCCTTCAGTCTTTTCCAGCATCACAGTCTTGTCCAGTGATTCAATTCTTCCTATCAGGTGGACAAAGTATTGGAGTTTCAGTTTCAGCATCAGTCCTTCCAGTGAACACCCAGGACTGATTTCCTTTAGGACGGACTGGTCAGATCTCCTTGCAGTCCAAGGGGCTCTCTAGAGTCTTCTCCAACACCACACTTCAAAAGCATCAATTCTTTGGCACTCAGCTTTCTTTATAGTCCAACTCTTACATCCATACATGACTACTGGAAAAACCATAGCTTTGATAAGATGGACCTTTGTTGGCAAAGTAATGTCTCTGCTTTTTTATATGCTGTCTAGTTTGGTCATAGCTTTTCTTCCGAGGACCAAGAGTCTTTTAATTTCATGGCTGCACTCACCATCTGCAATGATTTTGGAGCCCCTCAAAATGAAGTCTCTCACTGTTTCCATTGTTTCCCCATCTATTTGCCATGAAGTTATGGGACCGGATGCCATGATCTTAATTTTCTGAATGTTGAGTTTTAAGCCAACTTTTTCACTCTCTTCTTCCACTTTCATTAGGAGGCTCTTTAGTTCTTTGCTTTCTGCCATAAGGGTGGTATCATCTTGATTCCAGCTTGTGCTTCATCCAGTCCAGCATTTCTCATGATGTACTCTGCATATAAGTTAAATAAGCAGGGTGACAGTATACAGCCTTGGCATACTCCTTTCCCAATTTGGAACCAGTCTGTTGTTCCATGTCCAGTTCTAACTGTTGCTTCTTCACCTGCATACAGATTCTCAGGAGGCAGGTCAGGTGGTCTGGTATTCCCATCTCTCTAAGAATTTTCCATGGTTTGTTGTGATCTACACAGTCAAAGGCTTTGGCATAGTCAATAAAGCAGAAATAGATGTTTTTCTGGAACTGTTTTGCTTTTTTGATGATCCAACGGATATTGTCAATTTAATCTCTGGTTCCTCTGGCTTTTCTAAATCCAACTTGAACTTCTGGAAGTTCATGGTTCACATACTGTTAAAGCCTGGCTTGGAGAATTTTGAGCATTACTTTGCTAGCGTGTGAGATGACTGCAATTGTGCGGTAGTTTAAACATTCTTTGGCATTGCCTTTCTTTGGGATTGGAATGAAAACTGACCTTTTCCAGTCCTGTGGCCACTGCTGAGTTTTCCATATTTGCTGGCATATTGAGTGCAGCATTTTCACAGCATCGTCTTTTAGGATTTGAAATAGCTCAACTGGAATTCCATCACCTCCACTCACTCTGTTTGTAGTGATGCTTCCTAAGGCCCACTTGACTTCACATTCCAGGATGTCTGGCTCTAGGTGAGTGATCACACCATCGTGATTATATGGGTCGTGAAGATCTTTTTTGTATAGTTCTGTGTATTCTTGCCACCTCTTCTTAATATCTTCTGCTTCTGTTAGGGCTGTACCATTTCTGTCCTTTATTGTGCCCATCTTTGCATGAAATGTTCCCTTGGTATCTTTAATTTTCTTGAAGACAACTCTAGTCTTTCCCATTCTATTGTTTTCCTCTATTTCTTTGCATTGATCACTGAGGAAGCTTTCTTATCTCTCTTTGCTATTCTTTGGAACTCTGCATTCAGATGGGTATATCTTTCCTTTTCTCCTTTGCCTTTAGCTTCTCTTCTTTTCTCAGCTATTTGTAAGGCCTCTTCGGACAACCATTTTGCCTTTTTGCATTTCTTTTTCTTGGGGATGGTCTTGATCCCTGCCTTCTATACAGTGTC
>NW_011494946.1:3432183-3433859 GCF_000754665.1 Bison bison bison
CTTGCTTTTGCTGACTGTATAGAGCTTCTCCATCTTTGGCTGCAAGAATATAATCAATCTGATTTTGGTATTGACCATCTGGTGATGTCCATGTGTAGAGTCTTCTCTTGTGTTGTTGGAAGAGGGTGTTTGCTATGACCAGTGCATTCTCTTGGCAAAACTCCATGAGCCTTTGCCCTGCTTCATTCTGTACTCCAAGGCCAAACTTACTCCACAAGTCTCTTGACTTCCTGCTTTTACATCCCAGTCCCCTATAATGAAAAGGACATCTTTTTTGGATGTTATTTCTAAAAGGTCTTGTAGGTCTTCATAGAACCGTTCGACTTCAGCTTCTCCAGCATTACTGGTCAGGGCATAGACTTGGATTACTGTGATATTGAATGGTTGGCCTTGGAAATGAACAGAGATCATTCTGTCATTTTTGAGATTGCAACCAAGTACTGCATTTCAGCCTCTTTGTTGACTATGATGGCTACTCCATTTCTTCTAAGGGATTCTTTCCCGCAGTAGTAGATATATTGGTCATCTGAGTTAAATTCACCCATTCCAGTCCATTTTAGTTCACAAATTCCTCAAATGTTGATGTTCACTCTTGCCATCTCCTGTTTGAGCACTTCCAATTTGCCTTGATTCATGGACCTACCATTCCATGTTCCCATGCAATATTGTTCTTTACAGTTTTTTGCTCTACTGAGAGCTCTATCTACAAGACCCTGATGCTGGGAAAGATTGAGGGCAAGGCAGAAGGCGAAGGTGGTGACAGAGGATGAGATGGTTAGGTAGCCTTGCGAACTCAGTGGAAATGAGTCTGAGCAAACTTGGGGAGACAGTGGAGGACAGGGAAGCCTGGCACGCTGCAGTCAAGGGGCCACAAAGAGTCAGACACCACACAGCGACTGAACAGCAGCTAGTAAAGGCAGGGACACAGCTGTCACATAAAACGCAGGAGAATTACCATGTACGTGCTGCCAGGTAGATCTGAGAAAAGGAAATGATGGCAAAATTTAAGGTGACTAAAATCGTGACAAGTGGATCTCTCAGAATTGATTTCCAGTTTCCTACTTTTGTGAAAACAAAGCTAAATGTGAGAAAATAGGCTTCTATTAATGATTGGATTACATACTAATATTGACATGGACAACATCCCACAAGTAAAATAGTCTAACTGGTCTTCCAGATAATAGCCCCGAGATACTTAAAGCCGGTGACTCATTTGGGAAGTAATCATTCATTTTAACAGATGTTGACTTGGTGTCCTCTCTCTCTGCCAGGCTGTGCATCGGCACTGGCAAACCCCGGTCGCCAGGAGAGGCCTGTGTGAGCCGGAGGGGAGCGTGGAGGGGGGCTGAGTGCTGAGCGGCGAGGTGAGGGTGGCCCTTGGGCCCTGCAGCGCAGTCACTGTGACCCCAGGGGTGGGCTGAGAGCAGGGGACCATAGCCAGACCGAGTGGGCCAGACTGAAGCACAGAAAGCTCATGAGACACTTTGTGAGGAGGGCGAGACCAGGAAGGAATGAGCGTTCAGAGGAGAAGGGCTGCAAACCTGTGTGCAGGAGTGCACGCGCAGCAGGTGGTGTGCTCATGGAAGACACAGCAGAGAGGAGCGAGCACGAGGTGGGACGGGGGCTCTGGGAGCAGCCGTCTCCAGAGGGCCGAGCCGCGGGGACCCTGCCTGTGG
>NW_011494946.1:3433959-3434351 GCF_000754665.1 Bison bison bison
CCTTTTCTCCTTTGCCTTTAGCTTCTCTTCTTTTCTCAGCTATTTGTAAGGCCTCTTCGGACAACCATTTTGCCTTTTTGCATTTCTTTTTCTTGGGGATGGTCTTGATCCCTGCCTTCTATACAGTGTCATGAACCTCTGTCCATAGTCCTTCAGGCAATCTGTCTATCAGGTCTAATCCCTTGAACCTATTTGTCACTTCCACTGTATAATCATAAGGGATTTGATTTAGGTCATATCAGGATGGTCTAGAGATTTTTGCTGCTTTCTTCAATTTAAGTCTGAATTTGGCAATAAGGAGTTCATGATCTGAGCCACAGCTCCCAGTCTTGCTTTTGCTGACTGTATAGAGCTTCTCCATCTTTGGCTGCAAAGAATATAATCAATCTGAT
>NW_011494946.1:3434451-3465705 GCF_000754665.1 Bison bison bison
GCCGGGCCGGGTGAGAAGGTTCCGTCTGCCTTTTAACAAGTGTAGGCGGAACGCGTGGTGTGTGTTGGCAGCGGCGGGATGGAGACCAGCGTCCTTGTCTCCATGGCATTTTGTTGCACTGGGGAGCGAAGAAGGCGGACATACACCGGGCAGACCAGCAAAACATGTGGTGTTTTGGGAAGGGGACGCAGGGTCGCGGGAAGGGGGTGTGGAGGAGGGCGGCGGGGGGAGGGCAGACTCGGGTCTGGGGGCCCGACCCATGATGCACTGTGAGCTGGCTGCACAGCTGTCAGAGACGCTGCTGTTGCAGAATCGGGGGAGGTGCGGCCTTGGGGGAGACCTGTTCTCCCCTCGCTCCCCTTTGCGGCCACCAGGGCTCGCCCAGCCCTGACCGCCCCTTCGGAGCCCGCGTCGCAGGCGTCCGTCACCGCCTCCTTCTATGGCATGTGACGGACGCACTTCCTGCCTGGGCCCTCCAGGGGGAGCTGTGCTGTAGAGTGGTGGCGCCGCCACTGTTAGGGCCTGTTGAATAAAGGAGTGAAAAAAAAAAATTCCACAAGCCACATCTTCAAAAGTCTTGCAGTTGGACTGTTCTGTGGTCACTTTTAAGTTTCCATACCTCACTGTGTGTACCTGATCTCGTAAATGGCCCTTTTCAAAGCATGTGAACTATGTCTTTGCATCAACAGAACATGTGATACTCTGATACTAGAGAACAGTTGTTCTCTAATTTAAATAATGTGTCTCCACGTTTGTGTTTTTTTTTTATAGGACCAATGCCAAAGGCGCTCCCCTAAATATAAATAAGGTCTCGAACAGCCTGATTAACTTCGGAAGGAAGCTGATTTCTCCCGCAGCAGCCCCAGGCGGTGCCGGCGGCCCCGTGGCAGCGGGCGGTGCCGGCGCCCCCTCCCCGGCGGCAGCTCCCACCAGGACCTTGGCGGAGGCCCCCAGGCACGCTCTGCAGCAGCAGCAGCAGAGGCTGATGAAATCGGAAAGTATGCCCGTGCAGCTGAACAAAGGTAAGGGAGGACACTAGAACCTGGGCCTTCTCACCAGACTTCGAGGAACCACCATCCTAGGAGGAGGAACTAATGCAAAACTCAACTGTAAAACATGTTAGATTGTTTGTAAATGGGAATTTCAGATACTATACTCTTCTTAAGAACTTTTTATGAGCTAATTTGTTAAAGTACTTTCTTAACATTTCTGCCTCAGTGTGCTTGCATTTGAGTCGTGGTCACGCCCACAGAGCGTGGTGTGAACAGCAGAGAACTTGTCACAGCAGAGAGCTTGAGGCCTGTAGACCGAGGTCTCTGCCGACTGTGCAGTGATGCCTCTGGCTAGGAGAGCGTTGGCAAGGGCCGGGCGTGGGACCCTTGGGCTCTGCTGGTCCCAGCTTTCACCCCTGAGGTTGGTTCAGAGGAGGCAGGTCACCAGGTTTGCATCCCTCTCCCAGCTGCTGTACCATCGAGGAGCACGAAGCAGAGCCCCGAATAGGGGAAGGGGCAGACAGGATGTCTCGGGCAGCCAGGGCCCGTGTCTGCGTTGGTGCGCTGGGAGAGGCGGAGAGCGTGAGACGGACTCTCGGTGTGCGCGGCTCCGGGGCTGTGCCGGCGGTCTCCTGCCGCCGGGGCTCTGGGAGGCGCCCTCCACTTCGGTGGCTTCCCAGCACCTCACCCCGCTCGTTGTATTCGTAAGAGAGCCTTTTGGGTTCCTACCGAGAACCTTTTTCTTATATTTTCCACTTACCTCCAAAGAAGTGTGAATCAAGTAACCCGACTCATAGCCAGTTAGAAACGGCTACATTTATTTTTAGCTGTGAGGCTCTGCTGTCTGTATTCCGGAAGCACGAGATACTAACATGATGGCAGAAAATCTACAGGAATCAGTCCTGAGGCCTCACAAAGCCTGGAGTCTGTGGCCATTTAGTGTCAGAGCAGATATCCTCTTGACCCCTGCCTCATCCACGTTGTAAAGGAATCCCTTGGATTATAGCCAAGTTCAGTACCCAACACTCAGTGTTGACAGTAACAATAATATATTGAATCGTTAAATATTAAATATTAACCCATGTTCCATATACTTTAAGACGATTGCATCCAGCGTTATCAAAATTTTAATTACTGGTATTTAAACTGGTAAACTTAAGTTAAATGGACTTTATATGCCAGTGACAGAAAACAAACTGTGTGTGTTCAATAAGTGTGCTTCTATTAGTTACACTTATCTGTCGTTGCCTATATGAAGTATTAGACTTTATATGATTGCTGTTTAAATTTCTATTAGAATATTCCATTTACCTTACATAAGAACATCTTTTAATATTATTACACTCTTCTCTTTTTAATGTAGAGCTATCACACATGATTTAAAGAAAAGGAGAATTCAAATCCTTAACATATTGTAAATGTATTTTAATGCCAGGAGACATGCCCACTTCCAGGATGGAAATGAATGTTATTTTATATATTTCTTAATTGTACTGTTTTATTGTTCTAAACAAATATGATTTCAATATTGCTTTGATAACAAGCCATAGTTAGTAGTAATTCTAACTGATGGCAGGCAAATGAGTCAGAGAATCTCTTAATGCCGTAGCTTAAATTTTCTGAGGAACCAAGCCAAATGACTATAGAAATATAAAGTTGTGTCTCTAAGGAAATGTCAAGTATTAATATCACAGTGAGTGAGAAAGGAAGTACATGAGGACTGAACAATTGATGAAAACTAAGTCCCCAGTTATAGGGACGCAACAGAGCACTTAAGCAGAGCATTTGGAACAGGAGCATCGCTGGGGCATTCCGTAACCCATCCCTGTGCGAAACGGAAGTGATCTTGTTTGGCAGCTCTTCTTTTCATTTTTGGTTTATTCTTCTCATGTCAACCTACAGAAGGCTTCTCTACCTTCATATTAAAGATGGCTTGGTCTGTCAGGGCCCCTCCCTGAATAAAGGTTTTAATAAAATAGACCAAAAGGTGAAGAGAGCAGTTTGTACCAGTAGAAGTGCGGGTAGGTTGATCATTCATTTGCTCTCCAGTGAACCATAGGCAGAATCCTGAAACTTCTGACCCTTTTCCTCACCTGGAAAATAAGGGGTTTGAATTGACCCCTGGGGAGCATGCCAGCTCTAAAAACCTATGGTTCCTTAGATGAAAGGTGTGTTTGTTAACTCTCCTCCAGCGGCGGTTCTTTCTGCGGGCATTTCCCGCAAGTGTCCTTGCCATGCCCTGATGCTGACCTGAACCCGCAGGTGTGTCCCCTGGCCCCGGAGCGGGTGAGCACAGTGCCGACTCCTTCCCAAGCCTCGCGCTGGGATAGGCTTCTGACCGTCTCGGGACAGCCCTGTGCTTCGTGCCTTTTTAGTGCACTCTGTAGGAAAACTTGAACATTGTTTCGAAAAGTGGTTGTTTATGCAGTCAAAACCCTTATGGCTTTCATGGGTTAGTTAACTCTCGATTATCCCTGCTCATATAGAGGAAGAGTTCTGTGAGAAAGCCAGCATCCAAATGTCTGTTACTTGAAGTGCATTCTGCCGTGGGTATCTGTGTTGGGGGTGGGGTCCTGAAGGAAGGAGGGAGCACAGATGGTCCTCCAGCATTTTCCAGGTGACATCAATATTAAAATTAGCTTCAGTCTCTAAATATACATTAATAGGTGATCCAGAAGCTGCAGAGTAAAATGAGTAGCAAGCGTAAACTTGAAAATCTTCAAATGTATAGAAAATGAGGCACACTGCTTATCAGTGAATAGAGAGTTAACTGTATCAGGAAAATTCAGGACCTGGGAAGTCCCACTAAAAAAGTTGTTTATCAGTTATTTGGAGTATGTACCTATTTATAGATTTTATTTCAGCTATGGGAGAATATAAATGCATGTAAAATGCATGTACTGTTAATTGATAGGAATGGTCTAATTACAACCCAGTAATTTCCAGATGAGCTGTCTGTGCTGTAAATCATCATTGTAGCCAGTGGTCAAGGCACTGAAGGTTGTTACATAATTCAAAAATTGATTTTTTTTTTTTTTTTTGCTATTGTGTAGGAGCTACAGGGAAAGCAGATCTGTTAATTATGTGTTATCATACATAGGAAATGTGGTGCCTTTTACGAAGGCTTGTTTTTCAGCTTGTTAATCTCAAAATAGCATAAGGCTTCAGATGCTAACCTGTCCAGGAAGGCATTCGGCTGACAGTGGCTCTACTCCGTGGTGAGCTCTGCCACCCAGGAAGGAGATCAAAGACCCCAAAACCTTGCTTCTCAGTGGTCCTGCACCTCAAGTGCTTCTCAGCTTTTCCTTTTCCTTTCCTGTATTTTGAGAATGCACTCCCTTACCCTCCTTTTCCTTTGTATGTTTTCTGAGTTTGAGCACTTCTTTATTTTAAGCATTTACTACAGGTCCAATTTGTAATGAAATCTTGCCTATAGTAAGTATATCAAGTTTAAAGGGTATGCCGTTCACAGATTTATTTTTACATGTTGACATTTATAAGTGCATGTGGTAACTTATGAAATCTTTTCAGTACTTAATATGAAATTAGAACTTGTTTAGGTCTTTATCTTATCACTGAAGAAATTCGTTTCAAGTTTCGTTAAAAATAAATTTTGTCTGTTACAGGAGGAAATTGATTTTAAAGGAACATCTCTACTTCTTAATTAAATACGTACATACTTTCGGATAAATAATTTTTAAATAAGAAAATATAAAATCATGCTGTTATTTGTAGGAAAATGAAATCTGCTCAGCAGATTGATGGCTAGTTTCCTGTACTTTAGACCTGTAGAAACTTTTTTTTTTCTCAAGAAAAACAGGCACAAACACTTTTAAGAAACACTTTAACAATGAGTTCCTTTAAGAAATACTTTATATTAATTTTTCTAAGATTGTGTTATAGTTTGATTCACTGAACTTTTAGTAACTAGGTTGATAGGTAAAAAAGTATTATAGCATAAATATGAACGAAAAGTTAATTTATTTCCTCTTTATGAAATCTCATTATTTTTTCTTATGAAATCCAGGCGATGTAGTTACAGGAAGCGATGCTCAGGTTTCTGTTCCTGTCCAGACCCTAACTGACCTCCCAGGTACAGTTACCATGGCAACGCAGCATCTCTTTGCCTGCAGTCTCATTGCCTCCTCCCAAACTCCATTTTCCTTTTTGCCGCCCTCCATTCGTGCCGTCTGTCAGCTCACTGCACTGCTCAGCCACTGAGTGGCACTGTTGTTTAGGACAGAAAGTCCCCTCTCGTGTCATACCTTGCTAGCACCAAATCTGACTACAGTCTGTTTTTTATTATTTTTTTAATTGAGTTTGTACCAGTCTCTTTCCTTGCAGTAGATGGCACTCTAGATTTTGTGGTTCTTTTAACACCATATTTTAATTGACAGTTCATGCTGAGGTGTTTTTCAGTTGCAAAGGTGCTCTGTGATAGGATTTGACAGATTAGTTCTGAGGTTAGACATCTTAGATGCTGTGTATCTGCTTATTATTGTATGTATTAGCCAGAAGTACTTATTATATTTTACAGAGAAGAATTGCAACTTGATTTCAAAATTTGTTTCTAAGTACAGGCTTTGTATTATGAGTCATTTTAACAGAATTGGACTTCCCTGATGGCTCAGATGGCAAAGCATCTGCCTACAGTGTGGGAGACCTGGGTTCGATCCCTGGGTTGGGAAGATCCTCTGGAGAAGGAAATGGCAACCCACTCCAGTACCCTTGCCTAGAAAATCCCATGGACGGAGGGGAGTGGTAGACTACAGTCCATGGGGTCGCAAAGAATTGGACACGACTTAGCGACTTTCACTTCACTTCACTTTTAACAGAATTAGAGTTCAGCGTGACAAATCTCTATGTAGAGTAATTGGCAATGATCTAAAATAAAAAGACTATTTAAATATCATAACCATGTGTCCAAAATCTAGAAAAAGTTTATTTAAGAAATACAAAACAATAGTAATCCATATTCAGCACCTCCTATGGAATTTAGAAACATAAATATTTTAAATTGCTGCATTTATCTTTTATTACATAATCTTTTAAAATATCCTGTAGAGAGAAATTCTGTATTAAATGGAAGGCTAGACTAACTTTAAGAATCCTCCATTCAAATTCAGACTAAAAAGAGGACAGTATTAATAGAAATTCATATAATGTCTTCCTTAAAAATATCCACACAGTCATGCTGCTAGCATTAAACTGCTGTTCTAATAATGACATGTCTCCGTAATATCTGTACTTTTTAATAGCATAACAGAAAATAATATGTCATGGTTAGGACATGAGTGGTGTGTTGACTTAATGTGTTAAACAAACATACCATGGGACAGAGGGGTGTGATCTTGCTTCTGTATATAGTTCTGCGTTTCCCTGGTAGGGTTTCTGGCTGTGTTCTGGTAACTGAACCCGCTGACCTTTAGGGCTTTTCGAGCTCCGAGAGTCTGTGAAAGCTGCTGTTTACTCTGTTCAGTGACCTAAATAGTAATGCGGTGCTGTGGCGTAGCCAGTACAAGAGGCAGATCAGTGATTCTTCTTTCCCTTTGTCAGTTATTGCACTTACGTGGATGTTGATGTGATTTTCTGACCTGGTGAGAATTCACAGGACTTAAATTTGTTAACTTAAAAGCTTTTTTTCTTTTTTTGGCTGCACCACACAACTTGTAGGATCTTAGTTTCTTGACCAGGGATTGAACCTGGGCCCACGGCAGTGACAAGCATGAAGTCCTAACCACCGGACTGCCAGGGAGTTCGCCCCAGGCAACTGTCTAACAGGAGTTCTGTTACTGCAGGGTGAGTTTGCTGCAGAGTGTATCTCTGGCTGCGAAAGCCTGATGGGTTTATACCTGTGTGGAAAGAGAAAGCTAAAGGCTGCTTCCTGTTCTGACTTCTGCTTCTACACTCCTGCTCAGTCCGTGTTTTCCAGTAGACACGTGAACAGCATCCCTTTTTAAACAGACTCTTAAAGAAGGCGATGGCAGCATTTTGTTCAGATGACTTGCATTAGAGAAGTAGAATCGTCTCACTCACTCACTCAGCGAGTACTTGTTGAATCCCGCAGTGTGCCAGGCTCTGTTTTCATTGGTTCCTTGACCTTCCCTCCCGCTTCGCCAAGCTGCATGGGCATCACGGGTACTTCAGATGACTCGGGCAAGTCCACGTGGTCAAGAACCAGCTCTTTTGCTGAGCCCGTTCCCAGCAGGACTGTATCAGTCTCACAGGGAAGAGTCCAGCGGCTTGATGAGACACGAGGCAAGGTGAACAGCTTTCACCTGCAGTGGGCAGTGGGGCGAGCCCTGCCCCAGTTTGGAGAGGTCACTGTGGGTTTGCCTCAACCCAGCACACTTCCTGCAGAGTGTCAGAGAGCAAGGGGAGGTAGACAGGACCCAAAATAGTTAGTGGTGGCAACAGAAAGCTTTCTAGTAATCTCTGCTGGGGAGATTCTTGAGGCTCAGTAATCCCAGAAGCTGGAGAACCTCATCAGAGGTTCCAGACCCACAAGAATAGACACACTTTTCAGGGAGATAAAATATCATGTGGACTTTACCCGGTGTCTTTTTTCAGAGCGGTGGAGCATTTTTCAAGCAGAAATTGAGCAAATATCAATATGTGCAATAATTCTTTAATTGTAGGTAGTCTTTTTTTATCATGAGGTCTTATATCTGTATCGTTGCCTTTTAACACACAATAATTATATGGGTTTTATTTTTTTGAAGAAAATTACAAATATAAAGCGATATCTCACAATCCAGGCCATTAAATAATTTTTGGAAAATTGTTGGAAAGATCCATTTTCCTCAGTGTAGGTTGCAGTCATAAAAGATATGCCACAGGAGAGTTTATTCTTTTGTCGACTTAACTCAAAGAGTTTTCTTCAAAATTATCTTAAGAAATAGCACATATGCCCCCAGGAGCTTTTTTTGAGAGATACTTAGGAATTATTAATTCATAAACTTAAAATTCAGAAAACGAAGATCATGGCATCTGGTCCCATCACTTCATGGGAAATATATGGGGAAACAGTGTCAGACTTTATTTTTTTGGGCTCCAAAATCACTGCAGATGGTGACTGCACTCATGAAATTAAAAGATGCTTACTCCCCGGAAGGAAAGTTATGACCAACCTAGACAGCATATTAAAAAGCAGAGACATTACTTTGCCAACAAAGGTCCGTCTAGTCAAGGCTATGGTTTTTCCAGTGGTCATGTATGGATGTGAGAGTTGGACTGTGAAGAAAGCTGAGTGCTGAAGAATTGATGCTTTTGAACTGTGGTGTTGGAGAAGACTCTTGAGAGACCCTTGGACTGCAAGGAGATCCAACCAGTCCATTCTGAAGGAGATCAGCCCTAGGATTTCTTTGGAAGGAATGATGCTAAAGCTGAAACTCCAGTACTTTGGCCACCTCATGTGAAGAGTTGACTCATTGGAAAAGACTCTGATGGTGGGAGGGATTGGGGGCAGGAGGAGAAGGGAACGACAGAGGATGAGATGGCTGGATGGCATCACTGACTCGATGGACGTGAGTATAAGTGAACTCAGGGAGATGGTGATGGACAGGGAGGCCAGGCGTGCTGTGATTCATGGGGTCGCAAACAGTCGGATGCGACTGAGCGACTGATCTGATCTGATTCATGTTACAGATATGAGTAAATATACATAAATGTATATGCATGTTTATCATTATGCATATTATCAGGTTTTTCCTTTTCCATTGTCGTTTATCACAGCATATTGAATATAGTTCCCTGTGCTGTACCATAGGGCCTTGTTTATCCATCCTGTAGATAATAGTTTGCATCTGCTCATCCAAACTCACAATCCATCCCTCCCCTGCACCCAACGCTGGCAACCACAAGCTTGTTCTCTGTATCTGTGTTGTAGATAACTTCATTTGTGTCATATTTGAGATGCCACATGTAAGCAATGTCATATGATGTTTGTCTTTTTATTTCTGACTTAGTTTGCTTGTACTTCCCTGGTGGCTCAGACGGTAAAAGCATCTGCCTACATTGCAGGAGACCCGGGTTGGATCCCTGGTTTGGGAAGATCCCCTGGAGAAGGAAATGGCAGCCCACTCCAGTATTGTTGCCTGGAAAATCCCATGGACAGAGGAGCCTGGCAGGCTGCAGTCCATGGGGTCGCACAGAGTCGGACACGACGGAGCGGCTTCACTGTCACTTCACTTAGTTTGCTTAGCTTGATAATCTGTAGGTCCATCCATGTTGCCACAAATGGCATCATTTCGTTACTTTTATGGCAGATGTCACCATCTTAGTTTTTTGAATGCTGAGTTTTAAGCCAGCTTTTTCACTCTTCTCGCACCTACATCAAAAGGCTCTTCAGTTCCTCTTTGCTTTCAGCCATAAGGGTGGTGTCATCTGCATATCTGAGGTTATTGATATTTCTCCTGGCAATCTTGATTCCAGCTTGTGCTTCTTCCAGCCCAGCGTTTCTCATGATGTTCTCTGCATATAACTTAAATAAGCAGGCTGACAATATACAGCCTTGACGTACTCCTTTCCCAATCTGGAACCAGTCTGTGGTTCCATGTCCAGTTTTAACTGTTGCTTCCTGACCTGCATACAGATATCTCAGGATACAGGTAAGGTGGTCTGGTGTTCCCATCTCTTGAAGAATTTTCCACAGTTTATTGTGATCTACACAGTCAAAGGCTTTGGCATAGTCAATAAAGCAGAAGTAGATGTTTTTCTGGAACTCTCTTGCTTTTTTTATGGTCCAACAGATGTTGGCAATTTGAACTATGGTTTCCTCTGGCTTTTCTAAATCCAGGTTGAACATCCAGAAGTTCACGGTTCACATACTGTTGAAGCCTGGCTTGGAGAATTTTGAGCATGACTTGGTTAGCGTGTGAGATGAGTACAGTTGTGTGGTAGTTTGAGCATTCTTTGGCATTGCCTTTCTTTGGGATTGGAATGAAAACTGACCTTTTCCAGTCCTGTGGCCACTACTGAGTTTTCCATATTTGCTGACATATTGAGTGCAGCATTTTCACAGCATCGTCTTTTAGGATGTGAAATAGCTCAGCTGGAATTCCATCATCTCTACTAGCTTTGTTCGTAGTGACTTTGCACTCCTTGACTTTGCACTCCAGGGTGTCTGGCTCTAGGTGAGTGACCACTCCATCGTGGCTATCTGGGGCATTCCATTGTATGTATGTATCACATCTTCCTTATCCCTTCATCCATGGATGGACATTTTAGGTTGTTTCCATGTCTTGGCTATTGTAAATAGTGCTGCTGTGAACATAGGGGTTTGTTTGTTTAATAAAACAAGGTTGAAAAGGATAAAAATTCTCTCTTCCCACTTAACCACTGTTAATGTAAAACTAAAGTGCACGTAACATTAGACAGTCCCAGTTAACTAAAGGGAAAAAAGAAACAGCTTCTTTTTCTCCTCGCACTTCCTTTTGCCAGCCCATTTCACTACAGGTATCCATTGTTAAGTTTCTTATAACTCCTTCTAGGAGAAAGAAAAAATATTTTAAACTAAGGGGTAACACATACCTCACGTTAATATGCTAACAGTTCATGTCTGGAGATGACTTCACTGTGGACCCTCATGATGAAAGCAGAACCTGTGCCGTGCAGGTGACAAGCAGTAAGTGGCTGGGACAGAGAAGAGGAAGGCCAGAGCCGCTCAGGCAGGACGCAGTGCAACAGGACGGAGAGCCTGCTCCTGCCCGCAGGAAGGACTGCAGAGCCTAGAGGCTGTCCTGGAAGATGGCCATGCATCAGTCCCTCTGGGTGCTGTTGAAAAATGAGAGTCCTGAAGCAGAACAAGCAGTTCCACTGCCTTCTAAGTAATCGCTTTAAGAAGACAGAGGAATACAGAATATGTAAAACAAAGTAAGGAGACTCATCAATTAACCAGAACATGCCTCTATTTTGGGAAGACTTACTCCAAAGACACTGAATGAATGAGTTGTTGGATAGAGAACAAGGTCAGAGTTAGCCCTTTGCCACCAGAAGACCTCATTCCACGTTTCTTTCATTTGAAGTCGCATTTGCTACAGCCCTTTCTAGGGGAGCAGGGTGATGAATCTGTGCTCAGCATGGGCTCTGGAGTCAGGCCTGGGTTGGAATCCGGCCTTAGTCACTGCCTTGCTGGATGCCCCACGGAGGCTGCTTGACCTCTCATCTATAAAGAGAGAGAGAAGGGACAGCTGCTCTGGCGGGGGGGGGGGGGGGCAAAGTACCCCCCACGCCTGTCCGTCGTGCGGACTGGAGGGGGCCTCCTCTCATCTGTAGAGAGAGAGAAGGGACAGCTGGGTCGGGGGCGGAACCCCACACCTGTCCTGTCGTAAGAACTGGAGGGTGCTGCCTCTGATCGGTAGAGAGAGAAGGGACAGCTGCTTCAGGGGTGGTGGGCGGCACCCCATGCCAGTCCATCGTGAGGACTGGAGGGGGCCGCCTCTCATCTGTAGAGAGAGAACAGGGACAGCTGCTTCAGGGGTGGGGGGCGGCACCCCACGCCTGTCCGTCGTCAGGACTGGAGGGGGCCGCCTGCTCGGGCAGTTATGGTGGTGGGGTCACTGTGTGCCATCCTCAAGTGCCTCTCAGGCTGTCAGAGTGAGCCGTATGAAGGAAACAACTCAACGCCTCTGTCTTGTCTTAATAATATGTCCTGACGATCTGAACCCCACGTTTGCACTTTGGCACGCCAGCCCTGGCTGGGACCGCGCCCGGCGTCTCTGGCCGGGCTGGAACCGGGTGGGTTGCAGGCGCTGCAGGTCCTTTGCCCTCCTGCGGCACCAACGTGGTTTTTGAGGAGCAGACCAGAGCCCTCTTCCGTCTGTCGCTCAGGTCTGTGAGGTCGTACTGTGTCACCAGGCGGGGACCAGTTGCGTCCTGTGTGCTCCAGGGTCACCGTGGGACGTCCAGGCGACCCCCTTTCTGTGACCATAGCGCTGGGCTTCCTGGAGGCCTGGCCCTTCCCTATCCTCTGAGCCGGGCTTCCCACCCGCGACCCCTAGAATTCCCAGCCTCCTGAATGTGTTGCCTTGGGTGTCCTGTGTCCAAATCCCCAGCTGGTCTCAGGTTCATGGGGTTCTGCCCGGCCATTTAGGAATACCACTCATGTTCTTGTTTCCTGTTGAGTTTAGTGAGAGAAAGCTCACGAGAATATCGCGCATGGGGCATCGTAGGAGCTTCACGTGCATCCCTCCCTCCTCTCCTCTCCTTTCCTCTCCCCAGCCACCCTGTAATCGGGGTCCCCACTAATGCTGGAGCAGCTCCTTCAGTGAACTTGGCTCTTGACAGATAAGCTCCATCGACACATAGCCCATGGGACCCAGAACATTTATTGAATGTTTCAGAGCGGCCTGTGCTCAGAGCCCGTTAGCCCAGGTCTGTGGGCGCCCCCCGAGCAGGTGGCCATGGTGGCCATGGGCCCGTTCAGGAGAGTGGGTCTGAGGCTGGGGGGCAGCCCATGCCCGCCTGTGCTGGGTCGGGGGTGCCCGGTGTGCTGCAGATGGTCTGCGTGTGCTGAGTCCGTCGCAGACGCTCAGACCACACTGAGCCCTTCCCACGTGTCCGCCGTGGGCACCCAGCACATGTGAAGGGCTCACTTCCCCAAGGAGGAGACTGTGGCCTATGGAGGGTCAGGGACTTGAGGGGCCCCATGGCTAGACAGCAGCCAAGTCAGACTGGACCCCAGCTGTGTCCGGCTCAGCAGGTGTGGATCTGAGGGATTCTACTTGGCAAGCCACTCGTGTGTTGCCCACGACCGCCCCAGCTTTAGCTGAAGCCCTGAGATCTCTCACGGGCCCAGCGCAGGAGGCGCCTCGTCCAGCCTAGCTCCGGTCATCCTGAGCCCATGTCCCTGCAGTCCCACAGGGCTGCTGACCGGAGCGGCCAGGCCCCTGCCTGAGGACACGCTCTGCTGGGCCCAGCTGCCCTGTCCTCACCCCACCTTCCCTCCGTCCCTCCTTGCCCCAGAGCCGGATGACCGGGAGGACAGAGCCCACACTGAGGGTGCCAGCAGCTTCTGAAAGGAATGTGTGTGCTCCCGTCCCCTGGGCCTGCGCCCCTCCTCCCCAGCACGCGGGTGGCAGGGAGCCCCGAGGGGTCCATCAGGCTTTGTCTCATCGAGGTGTGCCCAGTAGTCTGCCTCCAAAATACTGTGTTTCCTGCAGAAAACTGACCTTCCCTGAATCACCACCCCCAACTCTAAAGATGTAGCTCCCAGTCTGATGGCCTGAGACAGGATCAGGTGGTCCCTCCTCAGTGCTTTCGTTGGCGGGGGTTGTAGGTTAGTCGGTGTGTGTGCGAGGCCTCATGTCTCCTGAGCTGGTGTTTCAGGAGCTCCTGTGGGTCCGTCCTCGGGGCCGGCAGACTTTCTAGACACATTTCCTACCGTCAGCCCGCACAGGGCTTGTTCCCCGATGTTTGAAGGAAAGACTGCGCATGCCTGCTGTGGCTTGAGACTATTTAGTATATTCAAGAGTGACTTACCGTATAATTATGAAACGCCGTTCTGGGTCAGGACTTCAGAGCTTTGTAGGATGCTTTTGGGGGTGTGCCCTAAGGAGCGCACTGAATCCACGAAGAGTCAAAGCAGCAGCCTTGAGCTGCGGGAGGGGGTGAACTCCCTGCCGTTGCTGCTGGGACCCCTGAGGCCAGGACAGCGCTCAGAGGCCGTCGTGAGAGGGGACCAGCCCGGGCCTCTGTCAGCCCAAACCAGCCCCGGGTGCAGCTGTTCCCGGGGAAGGGGCATGCTGTTGGCAGAGCAGTTCTTTTCAGCTGGGGCTGTCTGCAGAGAGGAAGCCACAGGGGCCGTCGGCATCTGAGAGAAAACGTGCCTCAGTCCTGCTGGAGTCCTGCCCAGCTCTGCGTGGTGAACAGTGTGCCTCCAGGCGTGAGCGTCAGGCCCCGGCGCCCAAGGAACGGACAGCGAGCCTCGGGCCCTGGTACCCGCACACGTGGTGAGGGAGCCTCAGGCCCCGGCACCCGCGCACGTGGAGCGCGCCTCAGGCCCCGGCACCCACACAGACGAGCGTTGGTCCTGTCAGTTAGAACGCCGTGCAGCTTACGGGCTGCAGGCCTGTTGACGCGGACTCCTCGGCCGGGATCTGTCCGGCGAGGCCTGGCTGGAGAAACGTCTCATCCGTGCCCCGACGTTGTCCTGAGCCTGTGTGCTAGCCCTGGAAAGGGCGGAGGGGCTGAAGGCCCTTCCTTCCGTCTCACGTGCTGGTGACTCCAGCTTCTTGAGGTCTAAATGTTTCCGTTCTCACAGGGTACAGAAACGTTAGCCAGTTTCTGTAACAGAGGAGAAATGTATTTTAGTACAGTTTTTATATGCGATACATGCCACATAGTACTTTATTAATACTACCACCAGTTTGGAATTTGTTCATTCTGAGATAAATTCTGAAAAGAGCTGACTTAACGTTATCTCTGAAACGATAGTTGGCCAGGCAGAATAAAAGCTACAGAAGAAACTTACGGAGAACAGAACTTCCAAATCCTCTCTGGATTGGATAACTGGATACATATTCCCACACAGTAAATGACTGATAAGCTGATTTATTAAAGCAGGTAATCAAAAGATTTCGCCTAGGTATGTCATTATCTTATTTTGTTAGGATGGTTATTATATGTAACAGTCTACATGTGAAAAAATTTGGAAATTTAGACTGCTAAGTGGATTACACCTGGGCTGTCCAGTGTGGTATCTGTTCACTACATGGGGCCTTGGAGCACTGCAACGGGTGTGCACTGGGTTTTCAAGACTTAGTTTGAAAAAACGAGTGTGAAATATCTCAGTTGTTTTATTTTGATGACATGTTGGAATGATCATAGTTTGGATGTTTGGTGAAGTAAAAAAATTACTTAAATTAGTTTTACTTGTCTTTAGTATTTAACTGTGGATACTAGAAAATTCAAACGACACATGTGGCTTGGACTGTTTCTGCCGAGCAGCAGCAGTGCAGTCATTGCCCTGATGGTCTTCCACGTGCAACATCAGCAGAGGTTGACTGTCACCCTGCCATGTACCACCACCCAACAGGAGAAGCTGTGACGGGCGCAGCCCCTGCCCTTCCTGAAATCTGGTCTGTAATGTAAGCAGGAGCACTCTAATTGAATACAAGAGACCTGACTATCCATTTGTGTTTCCAGGAAAAAGCATTTCAAAATGTGTATATATCCTAACAAGAGTAGACAGGCCTCAGCCACTCCCCAAATCAAGTGGCTCCTTAGAGTCACCCTCTCTGATACAGAAATGCAATAACGTGTTGGTTTAGTCTCTTAAGTTTGGACAAACTGTATGATACTGCTAGCTGTATATGTAAGCACTATTTCCTGGGCATAGAATCGATTAAACTCTGTAAGCCTCAGTTTTCTCATAATGTCACTAGGATCAAATGATATAGAGTGTAAAGGTCCGTACATGTGCATGGACTAACGTTTTGTAAACATCACTCTGCTGAGGTGTATTTTAATTTTCTGATTTCTTCTTTGGGTAGCCAGACTAGGGAAGTATGCATGTAGTGAAGGTTTAGGGATGGTACATGGCTATAGGACAGATAAAATCTAAAATCCGAGTTTTCTTGATTTTATTATAATTTCAACATGGAAACAGTTGATTTCTATAATAGGGATCACTTAAGACTTTTTTCCCCTTGATAATGTTTGTGTGTGTGTGTGTGTGCACACGCAGGCATCATGTCTTGACTTTTTGCCACCCCATGGACTGTAGCTGCCAGGCTTCTCTGTCCATGGAATTTTCCAGGCAAGAATACTGTAATGGGTTACCATTTCCTCCTCCAGGGGATCTTCCCAACCAGGGGTTTGAACGTGCTTCCCTACCATCTATCCTGCATTGGCAGACTGGTTCTTTAACACTGCGCCACCTGGGAAACCCAATAATGTTTGTAATTTCTTTTAAATGGAAAATTTTCCAAGCAGATTTGATGGAACTTTACTTTATATTATAAATGCCTGACAGATAGAGATACCCCTACCTTATTTTCAGACTAATCAAAAAAACTAAAATTTTATAAGATTTGATATACATAATTGCTTACAACTATTTTTTTTTTTTTTTTGGAAGATAAATTGGGAGGAGGGAGTTGTTGTAGTCCACAAAATTCTAAGTTTTTGCAGGAGTATAATAAATGTAAATGAATCTACCTGGTATTTTAACATAACTTGGAATCTGAACTATCATGCTAAATGATGAGATGCTAGAGATCATTGTTACTATTCAGTCGCTCAGTCGTGTCCGACTCTTTGCAACCCCATGGACTGCAGCACCCAGGCTTCCCTGTCCTTCACCATCTCCCAGAGTCCACCCAAACTCATGTCCAGTGATGCCATCCAACCATTTCATCCTCTGTCGTCCCCTTCTCCTCCTGCCTTCAATCTTTCCCAGCATCAGGGTCTTTTCTAATGAGTCAGCTCTTCAAATCAGGTGGCCAGAGTATTGCAGCTTCAGCTTCAGCTTCAGCATCAGTCCTTCCAGTGACTATTCAGGACTGATTTCCTTTAGGATGGACTGGTTGGAGCTCCTTGCAGTCCAAGGGATTCTCAAGAGTCTTCTCCAACACCACAGTTCAAAAGCATCAGTTCTTTGGTGTTCAGCCTTCTTTATGGTCCAACTCTCACATCTGTACATGACTACTGGAAAAGCCACAGCCTTACCTGGACGGACCTTTGTTGGCAAAGTGATGTCTCTGCTCTTTAATATGCTATGTAGGTGGGTCATAACTTTTCTTCGAAGGAGCAAGAATCTTTTAATTTTGTGGCTGCAGTCACCATCTGCAGTGATGTTGGAGTCCAAGAAAATAAAGTCAGCCACTGTTTCCATTGTTTCCCCATCTATTTGCCATGAAGTGATGGGACCAGGTGCTATGATCTTTGTTTTCTGAATGTTGAGCTTTAAGCCAACTTTCTCATTCTCCTCTTTAACTTTCATCAAGAGGCTCTTTAGTTCTTCACTTTCTGCCATAAGGGTGGTGTCATCTGCATATCTGAGGTTATTGATATTTCTCCTGGCAATCTTGATTCCAGCTTGTGCTTCTTCCAGCCCAGCGTTTCTCATGATGTTCTCTGCATATAACTTAAATAAGCAGGCTGACAATATACAGCCTTGACGTACTCCTTTCCCAATCTGGAACCAGTCTGTGGTTCCATGTCCAGTTTTAACTGTTGCTTCCTGACCTGAATACAGGTTTCACAGGAGGCAGGTAAGATGGTCTGGTATTCCCATCTCTCAGAATTTTCCACAGTTTGTTGTGATACACACACTCAAAAGCTTTAGCCTAGTCAGTGAAGCAGAAACAGATGTTTTCCTGAAATTCTCCTGCTTTTTCTATGAGCCAACGGATGTTGGCAATTTGGTCTCTGGTTCCTCGACATCTAAAGATGGTTCCTCTGCCATCTAGAGATCATAAATAGAGTATGCTGCTGCTGCTGCTGCTGCAAAGTCACTTCAGTTGTGTCCGACTCTGTGCGACCCCATAGACAGCAGCCCACCAGGCTCTGCCGTCCCTGGGATTCTCCAGGCAAGAACACTGGAGTGGGTTGCCATTTCCTTCTCCATTGCGTGGAAGTGAAAAGTGAAAGTGAAGTCGCTTAGTCGCGACCGACTCTTGGCGACCCCATGGACTGTAGCTCACCAGGCTCCTCCATTCATGGGATTTTCTAGGCAAGAGTACTGGAGTGGCTTGCCATTGCCTTCTCCAAAATAGAGTATAATTTTTTAAAAGAAGAAGGAGTAATAATGAGAATTTCCCACTTATTTAACAACTCTGGAGATGAGAGGTCTGACTTCAGTCTCGCCAAGATAAAGCCGAGGCATCAGGGGGCCTTTGGGGGAGAATCGTTTGTGCTATCGGCAGTATTCAGTTCCTAGTGACTGTAGAGCCGGGGTCTCCATTTCCCCACTGGCTGTCAGTGGACGCCATTCCCAGCCCTCAAGGATCCACACTGCCTCGTTTCCCTTTCTCCATCTTCACAGCCAGCACCAGCAGGTCAGCTCTCTCTGTCCCCAGCCGCCTCATTTTCCGTAGTCACATCTCTGCTTTTGTTTCACTGTAAGGACCCCTGTCCACACTAACCCACATGGCCACCCAGGTCACTCTTCCCAGCTCAGACTCTTAAGTCAGGCCTACAGCGCTGCTTCTGCCCTGTAAACTAGCACACTTACAGACCCCAGACATTAAGGGCATAGGCTTTATTCCACCTGCCATGGCTTTGGGGGGGAAGGTATGAATTCTTAAATTTGACCCAGGAAGAAGTAGGAAACTTTAATGGAGGAATTAATGTAGAAAAACGTCTAAAAGAGCCGTTACAGTAATAACTTCAAAAAGTCACCGGCACCAGCAGATGTTATAGGTGAATGACCCAAATTTTGAAGGATGGATAAATTTGGTTGTATAAACTTAGGAAAAGGTGGAAAGTTTGTCATTTCATTTTGTGAAAAAGACATGTTCTTGTGAATCAAAATGCTTTGATTTCTTAGATTCCTTTTTGTCTGTGGACTTTTAGAAGTAATTTAAAACTCAAAGCTGAGCAAACATTCCTTCTGTTTTAGCTGTATCTTCCACCACCCCAAGGCAATAAAAGCTTCTCAAGGAGTGCAGTTCCAAGGAACAAAGAGAAAATACTCATTTTGGAAGAAGAAAAGCCTAGGTTTATAGCATCTGCTTAAATTGTTTCCCACTTTACCATCTTGGGTAAGAAATGCCTTCCTTGCAGGACCCTGAAAACAGAATCCAAAAAGAAAACGTAGACACACACACATATATACAAAGGGGCTATGTTCCAGAATTTAAGAAGAACTCCATTAAGACCTTTTTTTAAAATAAAACTAACAGAGACAATTCACATAGGACCTTCAGAAGATGGCCTAGATTAATATGTTGAGAGTGTTTTTTTTTTTAAGATATTCACCCTCACTAGTTATCAAGAAACCTTAACTAACATAATGAAGCCCTCCTTCCATCAGATTAACCAAGCAAATAAAAATTTAATGCATCATGTTACTTTTACGCCTGCTGCTGCTACTGCTGCTAAGTTGCTTTAGTCGTGTCCGACTCTGTGCAAACCCATAGACAGCAGCCCACCAGGCTCCCCCGTCCCTGGGATTCTCCAGGCAAGAACACTGGAGTGGGTTGCCATTTTCTTCTCCAATGCATGAAAGTGAAAAGTGAAAGTGAAGTCAGTCGCCAGTCGTGTCCGACTCTTTGCGACCCCATGGACTGCAGCCCACCAGGCTGCTCCGTCCACGGGAGTCTTCAGGCAAGAGTACTGGAGTGGGGTTCCATCGCCTTCTCCTACTTTTACACTTAGGTATAGACATATACACATATATTTATGTTAAAATCCTGCATGTGTGTGTATTGGTCGCTCAGTCGTGGACTCTTTGTGAGTCCAAGGACTGTAGCTCACCAGGCTCCTCTGGAGTGGGTTGCCATGCCCTTCTCCAGGGGATCTTCAGGACCCAGGGATTGAACGCAGGTCTGCATTGTGGGCAGATTCTTTATCTCTGTCATTTGAGCTTTCCAGGAAGCCCATGTTAAAACCCTAGGAGAAAGCAATTTGGAACTGTTTATCTAAATTGGAATGTACATGCCATTAGACATAGCAGTTCTACATATATAAATCTATCTTATAGAAATAATTAACTCTATCTAAAGATGCACCTCTCTAGAGTGTTGTCATTTTGTTTGCAAAGGTGGAAAATTAGAAAATCGCTAAGTATTTAGGAACACTACGAATTTTTTCTCTTCACATTCCTTAAAAAGGGTAAGGCTGATTTTTATACAAATCAAAGGTAAATTTTTATGACCAAGTAAGTCCAAAAAGTAAGTTACAGAGGGGTGTTCTTTTGGAATGATGGGAGAAGGACCTCTGAAAAATCTGTTTCTCCACAAATAAACAGCAGTCACAGCAGAAACGCCAAAGTCGACCTGTTCAGAACTCTGACGGGTAAAGGGCTGAGTCAGTGTGAGGAGCGTCTGTTCAAGAAAAACTGGCTCAACCTCAGTGATAATAGCATGCTTTGTACCATTTAACTCTCCCTGTTGCCACCCAGATCTGCCATAGCCTTTGTTGACCAGCAGCCTTGCAACCACTGGGGAAAAAGAAGGAATCTAGAATACCCCAAAAGTCCCATCCGCAGTAAATGGTCACTAGTTCCAGCAGCTCCCGCAAAAAAATCTTGTTCTTAGGGCTTGTCTTTATTTGACTTTGATCAGAACTCACTTGGAGAGAAACCCTATCCACAGAACATCCATCAGAAATAGTCAGTGGTCCTTACTGAACATCACAGCTGCCCAAGGCAGAAACGGTGCAAACCCGAGAGTGACCAGAAGCTTAACAGGCAAACCAGAGGCTAGCAAGAGACCCAGAAGGGAAATCTAAAGAATGGGCTGTCCACTGAGCGTGTGGAAAGCGCCAGGATGTTCCTAGGAACTTAGAAGGCCACACACATGCAGGACTGTGCACAAGCCCAGGGATGACCTAAGAAACTCAGTCTGTCAGATGAACTTGAGTCTCTGCATAGACAAGAAGGAAGACTGGGTGTGGACCGCAAACTGCCTGAACGCAGGCCCAAAGCTCCCGGCAGGGCTCAGATGCTGGTTCAAGGAGTTTAAGGAAAGGGAATTCCTGCCCCTTACCTGACCACTTAGCTAACCGAGCAAAGACTTCAGGAGCACACAAAGCAAGGAATATAGACTTTACAGAATTAGTTTAGGGAAGTCACTTAAAAAAAAAAAAAAACTGACAAGAAAACAAATCTGGACATTGGGATGGGAGGCACTCAGCTCTCGTCACCGTCTAACGTTAAAGCACTTGCAGTTACACTTGATCCCTCCCTTCCTCTCATACCCTTGATGGATCTGTCAGTAAATCTAGTCAGCTTTGTGTAGAATCTGACCACTTCTCACCACCAAGCTACGATCAGTTGGCTGACTTGGATTTTTTCAGTAGCAAAATTGTCCCCCCCGCCCCCGCCTTCTTTTTTGTTTTTTTTGGCTCTTTCCCATTCCTAAACTGTTCCCAACACACCTGTCAGAGGTATCTTTTGAAAATTAAGTCATGTCATGTCATGCCCCTGCCCAAGTCCTCTAGCTGCTTCCACTGGCTTCCCTTCTCAGAGTAAAAGTCATCAAAACTCTACAGATCCCCCACTGCTGGATGCCCTGCTGGCTCCCAGACCTCAGCCCACTCCTCAGGCTTAGCTTTAGCCACACTGGCTACTCTGCTGATCCTCCAAACCACTGGGGCCTGCTTGGGGCCTTGGTACCTGCTGGCCCTCGTATTATCTGCAAAGCTGGTATTTTCCCTTCTCTGAGTTTTTGCCCAAAAGTTCTGCACCTCAGATCTCGGTGATGCCTTTCCTGACCATCCTGCTGCAAACTCCACACCTTCTTCAGACACTCTCAGTCCCCTTTTCTGCTTTATTTGTGCCCACCATGTTTTCTGCCATGTGATGCCATGTAAAATCATACATATGTTTTGAATGTATATGTCTGTCTCCCCTCAGTAAAAACTGAGCACCTTGGGGAGTGGGATTTCTGCCGGTTTAGTTCCTACTGTGTTTTTGTGCCCCTGAGTGCCTGGTGCTCATCATTAGGCCCTTGGTTACTGTGGGTGAATGAACGAATGAAGGAGTGAGTGCACGCCGGGCGCTGTGCCAGGCCCATAAGTCCCCGTCACAGCCTTCCGGAAGTGTCCCCGTGGGGCCCACGAGCCCTTCGTGGCTCTGGTTGCACTTGTCCTCCAGCCCAGCAGGACTTTCTGGGCCCGTGCTCCTGTCTGGGAGCCTCTCCGCCCCGGAGCCTGTGGGGAAGGCCCTTCGGGAGTCACAGATGCCGCACTGCAACGCGGGGACCAGTCTGGACATGGACGGCTGTGTGAGCCCACATCCTGTCCCTCTCCAGATGCTGCTCCCTTGGCTTGGGGGTAGCAGTGTCCCTGTTTTGCAATCAATGAAAATGAAAGAGGCTTTTAGAAAAACCAGTGGAGGATTTTTTTTTTCAATTTATTAATAATATAATCACCACATCATTGTTTCTTATTATTAAGAAGGGCTTAATAATAGAAGGGCTTCCCTGATAGCTGAGTTGGTAAAGAATCCCCCTGCAAAGCAGGAAACTCAAGATCCACTGGAGAAAGGATAGGCTACCCACTCCAGTATTCTTGGACTTCCCTAGTGGCTCAGCTGGTAAAGAATCCACCTGCAGTGCGGGAGACCTGGGTTCAATCCCTGGGTTGGGAAGATGCCCTGGAGAAGGGAAAGGCTACCCACTCCAGTATTCTGACCTGGAGAATTCCATGGCCTGTATAGTCCATGGGGTCGAAAAGAGTCGGACACAACTGAGTGACTTTCACTTTCACTTTCTATTATTAAGGGTGATAACATTAGTAAGGAAGAATCCAGTCATTTAATCCATGATTTCTGAAATTGGATTTTTTTTTCATTTTTTTGATATATGTACACACTCAGACCATTGTAGTATAAATAATTTATAGAAAACTCTAGCAGTCCTTCATTGTTTTAAAAAATGGACAGCTATTCTGATACATAAAAATGCATGCATCTTAATACTCCATGGAGTCATTATGTTGATGGTGTGCATAAAGAAGCATCATAATATTGATCATTTATTACAAGCAGTAAATTCAGTAGCCGTGAAAGCGTCTGGTGTTTCATTATTGCTACTGAATTTTTCTTCTAGGACAAAGTTCTAAAAACATCAGTTCCTCTCCGAGCATTGAGAGTTTGCCTGGAGGGAGAGAGTTCACTGGCTCCCCACCTTCATCTGCTGCTAAGAAGGATTCCTTTTTCAGCAACATCTCCCGATCGCGCTCACACAGCAAAACTATGGGCAGGAGAGAATCTGTGAGTATTTTAAGGACAGTTTTCTTTTTATTCTTCATTTTCCTCTAAAATGCCTCATTTGTGAAAGCCTCTTTTAATGCCTAGTTATATAAAGTTCTTAAAATCATTATGGACTAAAATGAAATATTTCATCAAAAACATTTTGATTATTATAATTTGGTAACATTTTAGGGCTGCCGTCTGCATTATACGGGGTTGGGGACAAGGTGATATAGTAGCGATTTAGAGTAAGAGGAGCCTAAATTTTCATGCTTTTCTCCTTTTTCGCCAAAGCCTGTGTTGTCTTCTAAAATGTAACGATTATCATTATAACAAACCGTAGAATAAGATACTTTAAACAGACCAAGCTGTTTGTGTTGTGTTGATAGCCACCAATGCCATTTGTATGCATTACTCAAAATCATATAGCTAGTACATATCAACTACCTAAAAAAAATCTGGTTTCTAAAAAAATTTAAGTCACCTTCACAAGAACTAAAATATTTATCACATTTTATAGCTAATTCAACATGATATTCTAATATGAAGAATTCCACTGCCCACTGGAAGAGGATGTAAATGTGAGGCCTTACAGAAAGGGGTCTGGATGTGGCTGAAAGGGAGCTGAGACGGCACAGTAAGGCTGCTGAGATGGGGGGCTGTAAACGTCTGAGGGGTGATTACTCATGGCTCATGGACACGGTAACAGCGTGGTGTCTCTCCATGTGACTGTGGGACGCGCAGCTTCCTGGGGCCTCGGCCGCCTCGTCTGCAGTTTGAACAGCATCCTTTGCGCTCTGAAGGGGAGACGTCAGCGCACACTCACGGGGGGGGGGGGGGGGGCTCCTCTGATGTGCACAAGAGCAGCACAGAACTTTCATTTGACGGTGGCAGCTTTAATGCAAGCAGTTAGCTCTGCTCCCTCCTAAACTCCACTCCAAGACAGTTAAAGTCATTAGAGATAAACCCTCCAGGAATAAGAAACAGTAGAGAAAGCAACAGCAACAAGATTTTGTTACTTGGAAAGCAGATGTTAAGTGGAAGCTAATGCAGCAGCCTAAGAAAGCTGAATGCTAAGGCAACAGTAGGGAAAAACCAAGAAGCATCTTGAGTGAGATGGTAAAACCCTCTAGAAGCTCAGGAACAGTGGGAACTTAGGAGCAGGGTGAGGGCGGAGCTGAAGACATGTTATGGTTCAGTCACTCAGTTGTGTCTGACCCCATGAACCGCAGCACGCCAGGCCTCCCTGTCCATCACCAACTCCCAGAGTTCACTCAGACTCATGTCCATCGAGTCAGTGATGCCATGCAGCCATCTCATCCTCTGTTGTCCCCTTATTCTCCTGTCTTCAATCTTTCCCAGCATCAGGGTCTTTTCCGCTGAGTTGGCTCTTTTCATCAGATGGCCAGAGTATTGGAGCTTCAGCTTTAGCATCAGCCTTTCCAGTGAATATTCAGGGTTGATCTCCTTTAGGATTGACTGGTTGGTTCTCCTTACTCTCCAAGGGACTCTCAGGAGTCTTCTGCAACTCCACAGTTCAGAAGAATCAGTTCTTCTGCATTCAGCTGCCCTTATGGTCCTGCTCTCATACCCATACACGAATACTGGAAAAACCATAGCTTTGGCTATGGGGACCTTTGTCAACAAAGTAATGTCTCTGGTTTTTAATATGCCGTCTAGGTTGGTCATAACTTTTCTTCCAAGGAGCAAGTGTCTTTTAATTTCATGGCTGCAGTCACCATCTGCAGTGATTTTGGAGCCCAAAAAGTAAAGTCTGTCACTGTTTCACCATCTATTTTCCATGATGTGATGGGACCGGATGCCATGATCTTCATTTTTAGAATGTTGAGTTTTAAGCCAGCTCTTTCACTCTCCTGATTCACCTTCATCAAGAGGCTTTTTAGTTCCTCTTCACTTTCTGTCATAAGGGTGGTATCATCTGCATATCTGAGGTTATTGATATTTCTCCTGGCAATCTCGATTCCAGCTTGTGCTTCATCCAGCCCGGCATTTCTCATGATGTACTCTGCATATAAGTTAAATGAGCAGGGTGACAATATCAGCCTTGATGTACTCCTTTCCTGCTTCTGAACCAGCCTGTTTTTCCATGTCTGGTTCTAACTCGTGCTTTTTGACCTGCATACAGGTTTCTCAGGAGACAGGTAAGTTGGTCTGGTATTCCCGTCTCTTTAAGAATTTTCCACAGTTTGTTTTGATCCATACAGTCAAAGACTTTAATTAGCATAGTCAGTGAAGGCAGAAGTAGATGTTTTTCTGGAATTCCCTTGCTTTTTCTGTGTTCCAGCAGATGTTAGCAATTTGATCTCTAGTTCCTTTGCCTTTCTAAATCTAGCCTGTACATCTGGAAACTCTTGGTTCATGTACTGTGAAGCCTAGCTTGAAGAATTTTGAGCATTACCTTATAAATGAAAGAAAACCTCATACCTGCCAGAGATGCTTGGAGGGCACAAACAGAACCTTCTGCATGCCCAGACCCGGGAAAGGAGCTGTGGGAGCCTCAGGAGCCTGAGGCAGGCCTGCCTGCAAGTGAGGGGGGCGGTCCCTGCGGAGGCGTGACCAGCGGCAGCCTTGCCACAGGCACAGGGGCTCCGCAGCCGCCATCCTGGGAGGCGCAGCTCATGGTGTGAGTCATCCTGGAGGGGAGGTCACCATAGCCTGCTATAGAGCCGCCGGAACTCTGGGGACAAAGAGATATCCCACAGACACACAGAATCGGGGAAAAAGAAAGATTTCCAACAAAGGATGGGGAATCAAAATTGCTACAGATTTTGTCGTGCAACACCAGAAGTAAGGCAGTGGAGGAATTCCTTCAAAGTTCTGAGACGAGGTTGCTTCCAACCTAGAATCAGTCCCCCAACAAGCTGATTAAGTGTGAGGGTAGAATACAGCGACTTTCAGACAAGCAAAATCAAACAAGTGTATTCCTGTGCACCATTCTCAGAATCCCCTGGAAGACATGCCCCACAAAAAGAGGACAGACACCGAGGACAGAGAACACTCGAGAACCAGGGGCAGAGCGTCTGACAGGCACCAAGGAGAGAGACACTCGAGAGCAGGGGGCAGAGCGTCTGACAGACACCGAGGACAGAGAACACTCGAGAGCAGGGCAGAGCGTCTGACAGACACCAAGGACAGGGGACACTCGAGAACCAGGGGTAGAGCGTCTGACAGTCACCGAGGACAGAGGACACTCGAGAGCAGGGCAGAGCGTCTAACAGACACCAAGGACAGGGGACACTCGAGAACCAGGGACAGAGCATCTGACAGTCACCAAGGACAGAGAACACTCAAGAACCAGGGGTAGAGCGTCTGACAGTCACTAAGGACAGAGAACACTCGAGAGCAGGGCAGAGCGTCTGACAGACACCAAGGACAGGGGACACTCGAGAACCAGGGGCAGTGCATCTGACAGTCACCGAGGACAGAGAACACTCGAGAACCAGGGGTAGAGTGTCTGACAGGCACCAAGGACAGAGAACACTCGAGAGCGGGGGCAGAACGTCTGACAGAACTCTTCAGAAGGGCGATGTAGGGAATCCTCAGAGCACGTGGAGCACGCTGGGCAGCAGATCCGAAGAGCGCTGCCAGCCCGGATTGGAGCAAGTCAGAAGGTTCCAGAAAGTTTTCTCTAAATAAGATGAAGTTGGAGGAATGACTAGTATGCTTGAACAAATTTAGAAATTTGCACAGCTAAAGGTGAGTTTTAAGTTTGAATTTGGGATTCTCCAGGCAAGAACATGGAGTGGGTTGCCATTTCCTTCCCAATGCATGAAAGTGAAAAGTGAAAGTGAAGTCGCTCAGTCGTGTCCGACTCTTCTCGACCTCATGGACTGCAGCCCACCAGGCTCTGCCATCCGTGGGATTTTCCAGGCAAGAGTACTGGAGTGGGGTGCCATCGCCATCTCTGTTATAAAAATGAAACCATTGAAATCCAGGACAATGGTAACTCCAAAGAAAAACCAAGAGTGTACAGGAAAAGACAGAAAGGTATTGATGAACCCTGTCACTCAGCCGGGCCAGGAGCTTATATGCACCCTGTCATGTAGGTGTTGATGGTTATCATGATCAAGCCCCAGGAGAAGGTGGGTGGGACCTTTGCCTGGGGAGGAGGGGGTGGTGGTGGTCAGAGCTGCGTCTTCATCTTCCATCTTGGAAATCAGTGAGCAGTCAGTCCTGTCTAGAAAAATCAGGACGTGGCAACATAAGCTAGAGCTATAAAAGTGAGGGAAAAAAACAGTGAAAAGAATTGAAAGTGGTTGCTTGCGGAGAGCAGGAAGTGGAGGGTGGGGCTGTGTGAACTATTTTTCATAACAAGCCTTGTAGAGCCATTTGAGTCTTCAAAGTGTTACATATGTAGCTTAGATTAAAAATGATAAAAATTACAACAAAAATAGAATGTTTTGGCATAATAGATTAGAAGAGGAGCTGTCTGCCTGCACAAAGAGCATGTCTCCAAAGAGCGGGGGTGAGGACTCAGAAGTGAGGAGGCATATGGAGACGTGTTGGATCTGCGTTCCGTCCTGTTCTGGTTGCATGTGGGTTAGGCTGCAACACCAATTAATGACTTTTCCTTTATGATGCGGCTGTAACTTAAAACTGAGAAGTTGAGCAAAAATAGAGACTGAGTAAGTCTAGCTGTCTGCAGAGATCTGCTGTGAACCCAGAAACAGAATGCCGCCTTTATTATTCAAAATTTAATGTCTTTCTTAACTTGTTGGGGGTGGACAAATTTTCAAGAGAAAGCCCATCGTTTTCCAAGTAAAAGGTTATAATTTTAGGAAATAATGACTGTAGTCCGAGCTCTCCAATCCAGCTGTGCCCACTGTAGGCACCGGCCAGGACTGCATGGTGTGATCTGTCTGCCCCTCGGCCCACTCTGTCCTGGGAGCTGGGGACGGCAGCGGCAGGCCTGTGGCTGCGAGCCCTTCCTCATCTTGCCTCCTGGCACAGTGAGCTGAGTCACTTCTGGCCCAAGCACGGCTGGACACGTTCAGGTCCAGAGCTGAGACTCGCTCTCCCAGGGGAGCCAAGTGCTGCCGCCAGAGTGGTCCCAGTGACACTGGAGCTGTGATGAGATGCCTCCCATCCTTTGCTTTCATTTCCAGCCCCATGTGGTGTGATGCAGGGATGTTCCATGTCCTCAGAAAAGTTCAGAATAATTTTTCAGTAACATCATCATCCACCACCAGTTTCTCTCACAGCAAGTGGCCAGAAATTGAAGCAAAGACATCTGTTGCTTTGGGTCCCTGGAGCCATAAACTGCATGATGCCTTTCAGATTTCAAGACTCAGTTGATCTCTTAAAGCATCCCAGGGTTGATAAATTACTGATGTCAGCTAACAAAAGGCTGAAGTAGCAGTTGAAAACGGACATTATAACAAAGGTAACCTAGTGGTAGCTGTCAACTTAGAGTGGTGAAATCCACTTACGATGTCTGTGATCTAGTCATTGGGAATCGATTTTTCTTCATCATCAATATAAGTACGAGGTATTTTGAACAAGAATCATGTATTAGGTCATAGAACTTATTTCCTCTCATTACTGCCTTTTTATGTATTATAGAAAGACTTTTTGTAATCCATAGGCTACCTTCTTTAAATGTACTCCTGTTAATACCTCTGGTCTGGTTGCATAATAAAAGAACACAAAACTCAGCTAAGTCTATAGAGAGGTAACAAATTAAGCTTTTTGCCATTTATTTATAAAAGACATTATTATAGTACTTTTCTGAAATGTGCACAACAAACCAGTAAGAAGTTTAAGAATTGACCTTACTTCTTTATCAGTAGTAGTATATTCTGAAGGTTGGTGTTTATTCAGGGAAATGATTTTCCCTCTGCTTTGCTTCCTGGAAGTCTTTAGGTCACAGTTCTATCCAAGTGATATAATTTTTCCTCAAGACTAAAAAAGCTCTGATTTTTTAGTCTTGAGGAAATTGGCAGTTCTGATACTAAAGTTTTCATGCTTTATTTTGTGTGGTAATATAAATGACATTCAATACTTAGTTTTCTAGAAATCTATTTTAGTTCGTCATTCATCCGACTGCTAAATAAATTTTTACTTGTTTTAGCACCATTAGTCATGTTCTATGATTGTTGCCAAGTCGTTTTCCAAGAATATCTTTGCTGAGGTTAAAGAATAGAGAATATAAGAAAGACTCTAAAATGGATTTGTGTAGGTGAATAAGTTCTAATATTTAAGCACATTAGCCAATTAAATGATCTTTTCTAAATTCCTGATGAACTGCAAGACATTGTGCTGTGCTTTGTGATAATTACATACCAGTCTCCAAAGATCTAAGCCGATAAATGGTTCAGAGTCCTCTCTAAACCACAGGAAATCAAAATTATCTGAGCCGAAAGTCCTGCATAAAAACGGGAGTGTGAGAGCCGTCCGCGGCCCGTGGGCTGACCGCACCCCGGGGAGTGTGACGAGCTGTCCGCGGCCCGCGGGCTGACCGCACCCCGGGGTGTGTGACGAGCTGTCTGCGGCCTGCGGGCTGAGCGCACCCCTGGGGCCATGCTGTGCCAAAAGTCCTGCATAAAAACGGGAGTGTGATGAGCCGTCTGCGGCCTGCGGGCTGACCGCACCCCGGGGCCACGCTGTGCCTTTGTGGCCCGCACGCATCCGTCATCGCCTGCGGCAGTTGGAAGACATGCTTTTGTCATACTTATCGAATTTATTTTTATAATATTCACTGATCTCTTCTTTATCACCGCAAAATAACAAAAAGCGTCAGATGAATGAAAACAGATTTGAAAGCAGGCTCATACTTCTGGAAGTACAGGTACCCTGAACATCACTGATCTACCCCGGTCATGTTCTAGAAAGTGAAATTTAAGGCATACCCAGATGACAGAGACAAGAGAGCAGTCTCACTGAGGATGCTTACAGTGAGAGTGGGGAGGGGAGAACACGTTAGAAACCATAAAGTAAATAAAAATAAGACTCATCAGTGACAGAGACCCTAGGTGCGTCAGTACCGTGAACAGTGAAGACAGCACGGAAGATGGGCTCAGAAGAGAGACCACCGTGGGCTTTGTTGGTCTGGACCAGCTTCACGTGAGAGATTAGACTTGAACCACAGCCGCACATTCCTTCTTCCCCTACCTGCAGACCCCATGACTTCCGAGGAGAGAAGGGGGTGGGGGCACGATGGACAGGCAGGCGGCTGTGTGCAGAGCTGCTCTCTCCTCCTCACCCCCTCTGACAGTGTAAGATGGTTGGGTCTGTGCCAAGTTGCTTTTGGTAAAAAGGAGAGGAAGTGCTGTCTCAGATGCAGAAATCTGTTGCTCGTTGTCTCAGATAGCAAGAGTCTCCAGAGAGGGAGGCCTGGTGTTGGAGGGCTCGGTCCTGGTCCCAGAAGCTCCCCACACTGCCCCTCAGTGGATCGGCTGGTCCCCTGTCTGCCCCGTCACTGTGCTCAGGAAGGCTGCCACCAAATCTGCCAGCTGCCCTGCCATCCCTAAGCCTCACTCAGAGAAGTCTGTTTGCAAGTTCCGCAGCAGGCTCTCCCTCCCACCTCAGTGGCTGCCAGAGTTCAATCCCAGGCCCACTATGGTTTTTGTTTTTTTAAAACTTTGTTTTGTATTGGGGTATAGCTGATTAACAGTTCTGTGATCATTTCAGATGAACAGGGAAGGGGTTCAGCCATACACATACATGTGCCCCTTCTTCCCCAAACGCCCCTCCTATCCAGGCTGCCGCCTACCGTTGAGCAGAGTTCCGTGTGCTGTACAGTAGGACCCTGTGGTCATCCATGTGGAATGCAGCAGTGTGCACATGCCCTTCCCACATTCCCTAGCTATCCCGTCCCCCCAACCGTAAGTTCACTCTCTAAGTCTGTGAGTCCCAGTCTGTTTTCTAAGTCAGTTCATTTGTATCGTTTCCTTTTAGATTCCACATATAAGGGATGTCCTATGATGCTTCTCCTTCTCACTCTGACTCACTTCACTCAGTATGACACTCGCTAGGTCCATCCATGTTGCTGCAAATGGCACTATTTCCTGCTTTCTAATGGCTCAGTAATACTCCATTGTGTATATATGTACTGCAGCTTCTTAACCCATTCCTTAAGCCAGTCAGCACAGGGAAAAGATTAGAGAAGCCCCTGGCAGTGTGGAAAGGTGGTGGAGACCGGTGCCCAGACGCTGTTGATGAATGCATTACCCCTGAAGTATTAATTGCCAAAATGGTTTATCGACTCTTTCCCTAAAGCACTGCCAGTTGTCAGATCAGATCACATCAGATCAGTCGCTCAGTCATGTCCGACTCCTTGCGACCCCATGAATCGCAGCACGCCAGGCCTCCCTGTCCATCACCAACTCCCGAAGTTCACTCAGACTCACGTCCATCGAGCAGTGTGCCATCTAGCCCTCTCAT
>NW_011494946.1:3466526-3466712 GCF_000754665.1 Bison bison bison
TACAGATTTCTCAAGAGGCAGGTCAGGTGGTCTGGTATTCCCATCTCTTTCAGAATTTTCCACAGTTTATTGTGATCCACACAGTCAGAGGCTTTGGCATAGTTAAAAAATCAGAAATAGATGCTTTTCTGGAACTCTCTTGCTTTTTCCATGATCCAGCAGATGTTGGCAATTTGATCTCTGGTT
>NW_011494946.1:3467102-3477114 GCF_000754665.1 Bison bison bison
ATCATCTTTCAGGATTTGGAATAGCTCAACTGGAATTCCATCACCTCCACTAGCTTTGTTCGTAGTGATGCTTTCTAAGGCCCACTTGACTTCACATTCCAGGATGTCTGGCTCTAGGTGAGTGATCACACCATCGTGATTATCTGGGTCGTGAAGATCTTTTTTGTACAGTTCTTCTGTGTATTCTTGCCACCTCTTCTTAATATCTTCTGCTTCTGTTAGGTCCATACCATTTCTGTCCTTTATCGAGCCCATCTTTGTATGAAATGTTCCTTTGGTATCTCTGATTTTCTTGAAGAGATCCCTAGTCTTTCCCATTCTGTTGTTTTCCTCTATTTCTTTGTATTGATCGCTGAAGAAGGCTTTCTTATCTCTTCTTGCTATTCTTTGGAACTCTGCATTCAGATGTTTATATCTTTCCTTTTCTCCTTTGCTTTTCGCTTCTCTTCTTTTCACAGCTATTTGTAAGGCACCTCCAGACAACCATTTTGCTTTTTTGCATTTCTTTTCCATAGGAATGGTCTTGATCCCTGTCTCCTGTACAATGTCACGAACCTCATTCCATAGTTCATCAGGTACTCTCTCGATCAGATCTAGGCCCTTAAATCTATTTCTCACTTCCACTGTATAATCATAAGGGATTTGATTTAGGTCATACCTGAATGGTCTAGTGGTTTTCCCTACTTTCTTCAATTTCAGTCTGAATTTGGCAATAAGGAGTTCATGGTCTGAGCCACAGTCAGCTCCTGGTCTTGTTTTTGCTGACTGTATAGAGCTTCTCCATCTTTGGCTGCAAAAAATATAATCAGTCTGATTTCGGTGTTGACCATCTGGTGATGTCCATGTATAGAGTCTTCTCTTGTGTTGTTGGAAGAGGGTATTTGTTATGACCAGTGCATTTTCTTGGCACAACTCTATCAGTGTTCTCCCTGCTTCATTCCATATTCCAGGGCCAAATTTGCCTGTTACTCCAGGTGTTTCTTGACTTCCTACTTTTGCATTCCAGTCCCCTATAATGAAAAGGACATCTTTTTAGGGTGTTAGTTCTAAAAGGTCTTGTAGGTCTTCATAGAACCGTTCAACTTCAGCTTCTTCGGTGTTACTGGTTGGGGCATAGACTTGGATTACTGTGATATTGAATGGTTTGCCTTGGAAACAAACAGAGATGATTCTGTCGTTTTTGAGATTGCATCCAAGTACTGCATTTTGGACTCTTTTGTTGACCATGATGGCCACTCCATTTCTACTGAGACATTCCTGCCCACAGTAGTAGATATAATGGTCATCTGAGTTAAATTCACCCATTCCAGTCCATTTCAGTTTGCTGATTCCTAGAATGTCGATGTTCACTCTTGCCATCTCTTGTTTGACCACTTCCAATTTGCCTTGATTCATGGACCTGACATTCCAGGTTCCTATGCAATATTGCTCTTCACAGCATCGGACCTGGCTTCTGTCACCAGTCACATCCACAGCTGGGTATTGGTTTTGCTTTGGCTCCATCCATTCATTCTTTCTGGAGTTATTTCTCCACTGATCTCCAGTAGCATATTGGGCACCTACTGACCTGGGGAGTTCCTCTTTCAGTATCCTATCATTTTGCCTTTTCATACTGCTCATGGGGTTCTCAAGGCAAGAGTACTGAAGTGGTTTGCCACTGCCTTATCCAGTGGACCACATTCAGTGGTGTTTTAATTGTGGGTTTTTAGGCAGCCTGAGTTGGGCTGGTAATTGGAAGACAGAGATTGAGCAGTGGCCCTCCCAGTAGTCAGAGTTTTCCTAGTTACCAGATTTGCTCTTCAGTCAGTGAGTGTAATATATCTATCTTCCCAAGAAGGTGTATTATGTGGACAGTACTGATCATGGATTTTTTTATGGCTTTCTGGATGGAATTGAAAACTGGCATCTAGAGTGTATCTAATTATCAGGGTTTTTTTTTCAATTAATATGTCATTATAATCTCTCATTATTTAATCAGTAAGACCAACCTAGATAGCATATTAAAAAGCAGAGACATTACTTTGCCAACAAAGGTCCGTCTCGTCAAGGCTATGGTTTTTCCAGTGGTCATGTATGGATGTGAGAGTTGGACTATGAAGAACGCTGAGTGGCAAAGAATTGATGCTTTTGAACTGTGGTGTTGGAGAAGACTCTTGAGAGTCCCTTGGACTGCAAGGAGATCCAACCAGTCCATTCTAAAGGAGATCAGTCCTGGGAGTTCTTTGGAAGGAATGATGCTAAAGCTGAAACTCCAGTACTTTGGCCACCTCATGTGAAGAGTTGACTCATTGGAAAAGACTCTGATGCTGGGAGGGATTAGGGGCAGGAGGAGAAGGGGACGACAGAGGATGAGATGGCTGGAAGGCATCACTGACTCGATGGACGTGAGTTTGAGTGAACTCCGGGAATTGGTGATGGACAGGGAGGCCTGGTGTGCTGTGATTCATGGAGTCACAAAGAGTCAGACACGACTGAGCGATTGAACTGAACTGAATACCAATGATAAATAGATTAAAGTACAATCCTATTTAAAATACATTCCCATTTAAGGTAGTTTATTGAAATGAACTTAAACGTCAGTTTTTCTAACTTCTTTTAAGTCTCAGAATAGAATCTTAATTTAAAGCCAAAACGAACTCATGTATTGGATCCATATTTAGTTTGTCATTTGGTGCTATATAAAGCGTGCTCATGTCGCAAGTCTTCCGCCAGTGTATCTGCTCAGGGTCAGGGAAGATGGATCATGCATCTTTGGAGGAGTGTCCCCTCCTCTGTCTCCCATCTTTTTGCCTTACCCAGTCCACGGGAGTTTACTGCAAAGAAGCGTGAGCCTCGGAGGAAGTGTCCTAAAGAGCACTTTGTTGTCGACAGTCTAGATGCTGGCAGTGTAAGTTTAACTTTAGTTAAACAGGTTTTATAACCAACTTTTCACATCTTTGTGCATCAATAAATTTACTTTTAACGAAAAACTCTGAGGAGCCTCTGAAAACAGAACCACAGGGAGTAGAATGCTGAGCCTTGACTTAATGCCCTTTTTAAGGCTTTAAAGAGGGTGCCCTTTGGGGGCAGATGAGACACTCGTCTCCTCATGCTGGGTCTTCTTCCTCCTTCATTTGTCTTCAGCCTCATAATCTCCATCAAGACCAGGATGCCGATCACTGCCCTGGAGGCAAAGACAATGGTCTGGGGAGAGCTCCAGTGAAGCAGTTAGAGATATTTAGAATCCCTGGCCAGAAATTCCTGTGGGTTTGAATTATCCTAAATTAAATGTGTCATTGACAACCTTTGCTTCCTTCCGATGACCTTTCTTGAAACGTGACATTGATTTCATCTTTTAATGCCACGTTGCCCTACCATCCACATGTGCATGGCGTGGAAAAAAGTGAGGGCTTCTCGCGGTCCTGGGCTGATGGCCATCAGCCTGGGCCAGAGGCTGAACTGAGGGGGCTCTCGGGTGGGCCTCTCTCCACCCTGACATCACCTAAGTCTCCTGCTCCTAGCATCTCATCTTTTATTTGAGATACCTCTGTTTAACTTTTCCAGGAAGCTGTATTTGTCATCCATTGGGCTCTGCTTCCAGAAGGGATGGTTGTGCTCCTGTCACAGGAATTCTAGGCCTGCTGAGCAAAGCGAGGGTCTGTCAGGTGGTCTTCCCCTTGCCATGAAACCTTGAGGGCAAGTCACACCTTTTTGGTTATTCCTCATGAGTCAGCAAGAGCTGACTCATTGGAAAAGACCCTGATGCTGGGAAAGATTGGGGGCAGGAGGAGAAGGGGACAACAGAGGATGAGATGGTTGGATGGCATTACCAACTCAGTGGACATGAGTTTGAGTAAATTCCAGGAGTTGATGATGGGCAGGGAAGCCTGGTGTGCTGCAGTCCATGGTGTTGCAGAGAGTCGGACAGGACTGAGCAACTGAACACCACCACCACCATGTCAGAGCTGTTGTGCCTAGAGGCTGGACGCCTCTTCCCTGAGCCCTGCTGTCTCCCCCATCTTCTGCTCCCAGGTGCCCACGTGTCAGGCATTCGTGACTGGGGTGGGCACCAGGGAGCCTGTGCCTCTCTCAGGGGAGGGAGGAGCAGAGACGGGCGTCACCCATGTAGCCCAGGCGCCGCTCCCGGAGCCCTGCTGAGGGCGAGGGGCGGCTCACCCACCCAGCAGTGGCCTGAGTTGGGGGCGGTTCATTTCTCTGCCCAGAGGGAGTATCCACTCACCAAGTCCTGTACCCAAAGGAGGTGACTTTTTTCCTAGTTAAGTTAAAAGCATGTTTTAGGTTAGAAAGGGCGTCCCTGGTAGCTCAGCTGGTAAAGAGTCTGCCTGCAGTGCAGGAGACCCTAGTTCAATTCCTGGGTCAAGAAGATCCCTTGGAGGAGGGATAGATTACCCACTCCTGTATTCTTCCCTGGTGGCTCAAGACGGTAGAGTCCGTCTGCAAAGTGGGAGACCCGGGTTCAAACCCTGGGTTGAGAAGATCCCCTGGAGGAGGGCATGGCAACCCACTCCAGTATTCTTGCCTGAAGAATCCCATGGACAGAGGAGCCTGGAGGCTATAGTCCATGGGGTCGCACAGAGTCAGACATGACTGAGCGACTAAGCACAGCACAGCACAGTGCTACTCACAGCATGGGTTAGTAAAGGGTCCCCAAGAGAAGGTTATCAGTGTTGAAAAATTCAGCATCTTTGCATTTTGTGGCAGTGATGATAAAAAAATACAGATGGGATTGGGAAAACTTGCTAGCATTGACACAGTAACTAATGAGGGAAGAAAAACAAAAACTCATTTGACCATAAAAGTAATAATAAACATAATCTTACCCAGAGGGTTCACGGTTCATGCTTTATTAAGCCTCTTCATAAGCATGTCTGTCATTACAAATGCATCTGATTACTTTGTCATAACTTTGATTAGATTAATAAAATTTGCTCATATACACTTGACCTTCATCTGAGGTGTTTGCTTGTGAAGTGCAATTGATCACGAGCAAGCTTTTAAATACGTGAAAAATAGCAACCACCAAGACCACTCTCAGTCAGGACATGACAGTGTGGCTGAAGGATTTACAAAGCCTCGACCACATGGATCTCCAGAGGATAATATAACCCAGTTCCCACACTTCCTGTGTTTTTAAGATGATGGCAAACCCAGCCCTCCTTTCCCTGGGAATTGTCACCAACTTAATACAGTTGCAACTATAGCCTTATCAATTCTAGTCAAACAGCATTTTCCAAAGTTACTTAGGTCAGTTGGTAGAAACTTGAAGAGCAGTATCTGAAAGCATGATGATAATGAGCCATGAACAAACTAGCTTTCCATTAAATTCTAAAAAGTTATGGGCTCCGTTGGAAAGGGAGAGAAAAGAATGAAGAAACATGTTTCAACTGGAAAACTGGTTATGGAAGGGGCGCCCTTCCCTCACCTCTGCTGTCTGTTCGTGGACTAGACTGACTCCCGGCTTCCCTGGTCATATCTCCCAACTGTGCTTTCACCCTTACGTTCTTGCTGCTCTGCTCTAAGACTTGTATCTTGTCCTTCATCTAGAACACATTCCTTCCACACCTCATTCTGTGTCAGTTTCCCTTTGTGTGATTCTGTGTCGATTTACACTGGCATCCTTATGTCTGTAGGAGGGCGGTTAGCTTCCCTGAGCCAGCGGACATGGCCGTCTGTCAGGGATGCCCTGTGTCCCAGCCGTGCTCCCCCCGTTCATCTGAAGACCAGGGCCGGCTGGTCACGGGGGAGTGTCTGGCCTTGGCTGGTGGACTGGGTCTGCGTGCTGTGGGGCTATGGTTTCCTTCCTCCTGGAGTCTGCCCCCTGGTAGGTGAAGCTGGTCTAGAGCTTCCTGCAGGCTTCCGGGGGAGGGACCAGTGCCTGCCCATGCTGGGTGGAGCTGGGTCCTAGCCTTCTGGTGGGCAAGGCCTGCCGTGTTTAGGGGAGACTTAGCAGGCACTGTCTGCTGAAGGGCAGGGCCATGTCCCTGCCCTGGTGGTTATTTGGCCTGAGGGGTCCTGGCCCTGGAGCCTTCAGGCTGCAGGGTGAGGCCAGCCCTTGGTGCTCACCCACTGAGCAAGACATCAGCCTCCAACAGGAGTCCGTGAGAGTGAATACTCCCCTATGTGTCTGCCCCCCACTTGTCTGTCCCCAGCGAAGTCACAGCTGCTGCCAGCCCCCATCTCCTCCCCCAGGGACCCCCCAAGACGAGCAGCCAGGTCTGCCCCAGGCCCTTATGAGGTTGCTGCTCAGGTCCGGGATCTCTGTGGGCACCCTCCAAGAGCCAAGTCTGCTTCCCCAGCCCTGTGGAGCTCTTGCATTCAAGCCCCTCTGCTCTTCAGAGCCAAGGGCTCCGGGGGCGCCTCCTCCGGACGCTGGTCCGCAGGCTGGAGCCCGGCCTGGGACTCCGCGCACTCACTCCTGGGGGAGAGCCGCTGCAGTCTCACCCACCCACTCCCGGGTCTGGGTCCCCCGCCCAGCTAATGCAGGCTTTGGTTGTACCTCAAGTGCCCCCTCCTGCCGTCTTGTCATGATTTCCCTCCTGCCGTCTTGTCATGATTTCCTCTCTGTGCCTTTGGATGTAGAGTATCTTTGTTGGTAGTTCAGTCTTTTTATTGATAATAGCTCAGCAGTTAGTTGTGATTTTGGTGTGCTCGTGACAGGAGGTGAGCTTGAGGTTCTCTTACTAAATAAACCCATTCTGACAATACCTTTTCCCCGCAACAATGCAGGCTCTCAGACTAGCATCTAGGATGGCTGACAGGTGGCCCCCTGCCCTCCGGGAGGCCCTCCTCTGGGAGGCCATCCACAGCTAGGACAGAATTGTCAACAAGGCCGTGAAAGCTTGCCGTGCGTGCCTGGGTTCCTTCACGGTGCCCTCACTTATCTCAAGGATTCCACTAACAAGGCAGTGGAAGGAGCTGGTAATCGATGCCATTAACCCGCCCTGCATCCCACACACACACCCACCACCACACAGTCCAGAACCTGACCGAGGTGCCAGCACGCAGTCGTGCCCCAGTCAGCCCAGAATGAACTGTGACACTGCTTCCCCTCAGGAGGTGCTCAGTCTAGACTGGACAGTCTCTGGGGCTGGAGCATGTCTGCGTACTCCACACGCATGTCTTACCCATCCATCATCATGTAAAGATACATACTCTGTGAAACACTAAGAGCAATACTTTGGAAAATGAAATTGAAGAAAATAAGAATGAAACTGGCAAGGAACCACTAGATAATAATGCGAACATTTATAGACGTCTTAAATTCATCTCTAGATAGCAAACTTCAGTATCATCCAGCTAGACTATTAATAGCTCTTTGCCGCCCAGGATGAATGGATGTTGAGTTTCTCTCAGTATCTATAATCAGTCACCCATCCGTAGGCTCTATTATGACTGAACTCCTTTTTTGATACCCTTGATGAAAGTCTCCAAATAAGGTTGAAGGTTGGGTCAGTACAAGATTCTTTTTTTTTTTTTTTTCCAAATAAATGAGCAGGCCAAATACTTTTTGCCAGGAAGTGAGATTTAAATTTCTGAGATGGACTGATAAATGTAAAAACTGTTTCAGGGCCGGGCTTTGCATTTCATTCCAGTGAGGTGTCATTATTTAGGATGCTTTCAGTTGAATATAATGGAAATCCTTGACTCAAACTGATCCAAATAGGAACAGGTTATTAGCTCAAATAAGTCCAAAGAACTTCTCATTCCTTGGCTATACCTGGAATCACCTGGAGAGCCTAAAAAGCACCAGGATCGGAAGTGCTGAATCAGAATCTCTCCGGTGGGGCTTGGATCTTGGTAATTGTTAAAAGCTTCCCGGGCTGTTCAGATGTGCAGGCGAGGTTTGGGGCAGATGATGTCGAAACTCGTGAACACCTTCCCAGGCCCGCGTTCCCACCACCCTTTGTGCTGCTGTGCTCAGAGCAGGCCCTTCCTCCGTGCAGAAGCAGGGAGAGGAGAGAGGCCGTGTCTTCCGCGGCCCCGGCTCGGGTTGGCCTCCCCTTCTAGGAGGCTTCTGGCTGCAAGGCTCGCGCAGGAAAGGCCAGCAGTGAAGGGTGGGAGCACCAGCGCCCACCCTCTCCCAGGAGCCAGAGTCCATTCAGGCTGCCGTCGGCACCCTGATCGCCAAACCAGAGCTGTTCTGCAGGTGGTTACTTCTGTGACAGCATAAATCAATTTGATCATCATGAGTGTTTTCATCTTCAAAGGGGAAGATGAAACATTCAAACAGGAATGTCCGTGACAGTTTTGTCAGAGGCAGTTTATGTGTTCTCCCGAAACACCACGCTGTGCAGAATCGTTGCAAACCCCTGGACCCATGGGGAAAGTGGGCTTGGGGAGCAGCATTCAGAAGCGTCATCACTGACCCTGCAGCAGGGACCTCGCTGATCTGACACATGTTAGAATGACTATGAAACAAACAGTACGATAAACAGGGCCCTTTACCTTGAACAACTCCTGCAGCCTGGCTGGGGAAGTGAACACAGGAAAGGCCACGGCTCGTGAGTTATGATGAAGCGATGGAAGGAGAATTCTTTGGAACCTGACAGATTGGCGTTATGTGTGCTGCTCATCACACACGCTGTGAACCGGGTCGCTGACAGACGTGTGAAGTGTGTGCATGTGTACGTTCTGTGTCTTCCTGGGCGTCTGTGTCCAGCTTCACACATGTGTACACCCTGTCTTCCTTGGCGTCAGGGTCCAGCTTCGCACATGTGTGCCCCGTCTTCCTGGGTGTCTGGGTCCAACTTTGTGCATTTGTACACCCTGTCTTCCTGGGCGTCTGGGTCCAGCTTCGCACATGTGTACACCCTGTCTTCCTGGGCGTCTGGGTCCAGCTTCGCACATGTGTACACCCTGTCTTCCTGGGCGTCTGGGTCCAGCTTCGCACAATTCTCTGCATTAATCGTGTTTCTCGTGGGTGCAGCCCTACACAAGCAAACCTGGGATTCACGCTCTGCCCCATGTGTCCTCATCCACCCGTCTCACTGGAACAAACTCACATCTTCAGTACAAACATCTTAACAGCACTGACTCTACTCTGGGTGTGCTGTGCAACTTCTGAATTGGGTTGGGTTGAGGAAAGAAAAATAGGAAAAGATTACACTTTCCGTGTGAATTTTTGTTCTCAGTGCTCTGCTCAGTAACAGTTTGCTGCTGATGAGAACTTTCAGAATAAGTCCCTTTTTTTCAGTTTATTGGGGTACGGTTGATGTACAACGTTGTGTTTTAGGTGTGCAGCAAAGTGATTCGGTTACACACACACATACCCACTCTTTAGCCACCACCCCCCAGTGTCTAACCCCAGGTTTCTCACTGAGTGTTGACTCCGCATCTGCGTCCCGCTCAGAGTTCAGGGGGGGCTCCTTTCCGGGGATCCGTCTGGGGGCGCGCCCTGCGGGACCCTCGGCAGAGTTCTGGGGGCTCCTTCCCCGGGATCCGTCTGGGGGCGTGGCCTGCGGGACTCTTGCACCCTCGCCCTGCGCAGCCTTGGCGCGAGCTCTGCTCTGAGCCTCGGCCTTCGAGGGACACGCATCCGTCCCAGGTGCTTCCCTCCGAGCATCGTCTCACCCCCCTGGGCTGCTCTGCTGCACCGTCTATTCTGACCGGAACAATTCACGTGGGCACAGGCATCCTGGAGTTCCCGCCGGTCTCTGCCCAACCACCTCTGTCCCACGGAGCTTTCCCACCGCCCTCCCGAAGCTTCAGGCACTTCCAGGAGGCCACCATGGACCTACTGAAGCTCGGAGTCCGGAGTCATCCCCTAACCTCGGAAGACCGGTGTGTCCAGGATTATCTGCAGATGCTTCCTTTGCTTTCGCTGTTGGAGAGCTGCTTGTATTTAGTTAATGTAAGACTCAGCCTTAACATTAATTGTGTCTGTCAGGAAGCAACAGTTAGAACTGGACATGGAACAACAGACTGGTTCCAAATAGGAAAAGGAGTACGTCAAGGCTGTATATTGTCACCCTGTTTATTTAACTTATATGCAGAGTACATCATGAGAAACTGT